>NC_092560.1:32441881-32767436 GCF_037038585.1 Patagioenas fasciata
CCCCATGACTAAAATACACTTTGTATTAAAAGGAGAAAAGGAATCTTTGATTGAATAGCTGAATTAATATCTCTGGTGTAGTCAGGGATTTCCAGAGCTTGAAAAGTATTATTCCAAGCACAGTTACCACTCTTAGAAGAATACAACCATATATTCAAATGCTGTTTCTTGCCTAATTAGACCCATCACATACCATTTTATTTCTGCAACACATACAGGTTTTTACTGGACAGAGATCTATATTTTATGTTTTCTGTCTTGTTTTAGAGTTGACTGGCAATTTGTGTCAGTTCCTATCATTCATTCACACAGCACTAAAAGCAACAGAAGAAATCATACTGATTGACATACAGAAAAGTACAGAAGTTAATAATGAAAAAACATAGCTACCACTGAATAAAGTGGAGGTAGTAGCTAAAAGCTATTGAAAGTTCTATAAAAAATGACTTTTACCTTGGCTCCATTTGTTTCAAAATTATTTTTGTCATCTGTAAGACAAGCGTGTTATGAATTATATCCATTCTCTCTCTTCCTGATTGCATTTTTCAACTCATCTTGTTTTATTCACAAGATTTTTCACTTGCTTAAGCCCCAGCCATATGTGTACAGAACAAATAGCTAAAATGTGGCACATTCGAAGTTTTGGAAAACATTTTAGAAATGCTAATGGTCTGCAAAGCATCTGAATTGTCAAAAATTCCAAAAGTTAGTCTTCTAAGCAGTGAGTGTTTTATGCTTATCCAAAGCTTTTCAACAGTATCTGAATTTCATTATTCTTCATTACTAAGTCATAACTGTAAGGAGAAAGTCAGCTTCACAATGCTTTTGCATTTTTGCCTCCAGCTCTACCTGGATCAGAAATAGCAGAAAATAATTAAACAACTTTTTAATTTTTTTTTTCTCCTATGAAAAAGAACTTTAGGATCACTTTTGATGCTAATTATTTAATAATTCTTTCTTATTTTAACAAAAGACTTAATCATGCTTGTGATCTTTAAAGTGAAATTAAATAAATGTTTCCATAAGAAATCTGCTTGTGTTTGTTGTATTTGAATCATATTATTCATAGTAAGCCTAAGTGCTTACTATCATACTATACATATCATACTATATACTATACATATCATACTCATACTATTATTTATAAAAACACACATAACACAGGAATCTTCTCAGGATAAGAGTATGATGTAGCTAGTAAAGGGGAGTAAAGAAAAGTAGTGCAAATGAATGATGCAGCTTAATTGATTCCTTGTAAATTCCCTATTTTCTCAGTAGTGTCATTGTGCACAAAAGGGTAGTAGGAATAGCGTGGGGTTCACAAGCTTCATTTTCAGAGAGAATGAGAGTGCAGGTGGGTCACATTAGCTTTGCTGAAAGGGAATTTCCAAGTAAAGTTGAAAATGTGGGAAAAGATCCTGCTTTTGCAGTGCTGAAAATCCTGCTGACATATGTGGGAGCCAGAAATACCTGGAGTGTGAACATCCCACTGCAAGCAGTGGTGAGCAGGATCCTAGCAGGAACAAAGGCAGGGAGAGGAAAAAATAAAAACAAAACCCAACAAAAAAAAACAACAAAAGAGATTTAAAGACAATTTGGACCCAACCATGAGGAATGGTGGTTAAGAGAATGATTTTTTCATTGTATTTTGAAGAAGGATGAATGTTCATGAAAGACTGAAAAGGGCAGGGTTGCAGCAGTGGCGAAAAGGAATCCCCGGGGCTCGGTGAAGCAGAGAGGTTGATTCTGAGGTATGTGTGAGGCTGGAAATTATAAAGGAAGAACCTTCTTGTATCCAGACTGAGAGGGTACAAATGTCTGCCTGTTTTTGCAAGACACACATATTTATATAGCATTCAGGTATTGCAGATATTTCTGTTTGTATAAATAGATTAAAACCCAGGAGCAGAAAGTTCACCAAGCTACTTTATGGAAGAATTTGTTTCAATTGACTGATATTACATGATTTATTATCTGAAGTCATTAGGTAGCATTACAAATTTGTGATGTAAAGTTTGCTAGCCAAAGAGGGAAAAAAAAAATCTGTTGATAATCTTCATGTCATATTTAGAAAGATATTAGCCAAGATTGAGATGAACTACAAAGCTTTTGTTCTGCTCTTATTCATGTTACCATGTTGCTTGCAAACAGCAATACAAATCTTAATCAGAGTTGGAAAGTATGAAAAACTAGCTGTTCATGTGTGGGAAGCAGCCAGCCAAAATCGGCACCAAGGGGTAACAACACAGAATCAGGAGTCAGGTCTTTAAGTTCTGTCCTGCATAGATACAGAAGTATTTTTGCAGAACAGAATTGTGTAAAAAAATGCAAGTACTGTACAAAAAGTCAAACTGCATATCTTCCTGTCTTGAAGATTTTGATTTTGAAACAAATCTTCATGTTTACAAAAACAAACATGGTTTTGCAAAATATTTCAGCTGCAGTGTGATGATGTGTCTCAATCAAACAACTGTGTTAAAACATTTCCATCCAGTTCTGATCAAAATATTTCATAGGCAGTAGAAACAGATGGGGTCCTTAAAGTAAGGCTGACATTCCTGCTTAAAACTACTACTTGCAAATAAATTGAATGAAAATACACAGGAAAGCTGGTTGGTTACTCTTGTGGTATTTTTCCAATAAAATACAGATGTAACATAGATGCGGGTGTGTCACATACCTTTGTAACAGAAATAATGTTGCAGTTGATGAGGTCCTGCAGGAAGCAAGAAAACAGTAAGTTCATAGTTAATTTTGCAGTTTGTAGCTGATCTAGGTAAAAGAGCTAGCAATTCCAACTGAAAAGCTTTCTAGCAAGTCATTTGCATTTGGAGCTGCTTTGCTTGCCCCCAGCTGTGGCTGACCGTGCCTGTGATGTGAGATGTGACAGAGGCAGGCTGGGCGGGCAGCAAACGCACTGCCCTGTAGAGATGTCCACCCCTGAACAGCATGCAAAAGCCATACCAGCAGCAGAGGTGACATCCTATGGCTGCAGCTCTGAGGGAAGCAGCCTGCTTGGGGACCTCCGATTTGTAATATATGGTGACACACAGACTAAATGGATCCCAAGACAGGTTCTGGCAAGTAATACATTCAGAAATTCTGTTCTTCTCATGGCTAATACCACAGAGGTAAACAACAATAAGGCAATGAAAAACTTGATCACACCCTTAATCCTGCCAAACTATTCTACATGTGTAAATTAATTCCCCCCCAAAAGTAAACTATGTTTAAATGAGTTTTATTTTTTCTTTCTTTTTTTTTTTTCTTTTTTCCCCCACATCCTTAAACAATGGTGTTCCAAGGAAAGTAAGTTTTAATAACCCTAACAAGAAGCCAACACTTCAGCTGTGGCTGTGACCAGGCTGGAGTAAGTGATGTTACTCGTGAGCCAGAGGAGCTGCTGATCTTTGCTACAACCGGGCCAGCTGTGCTCTCCCCTCTGTCACTGGGTGCTTGCTGCAGTTTAGCTAAAATCTACTGTTCTTTTTCTCTTGCAAGGTCTTCTAAGCATTAAAATCAAATAAAAATATTCTCCTTCTAAGCTCCATCATTTTTCCCAATCAACTGAACAGTTAAATACACACTGATGGTAGCAGAGGCAGAATCTGTCCCTTATTAAATGGACTTACAATTCCTCATTGTTATACTGGAAGTAGAAACTCACAGAGTAATCCTACCTCATCTACGTCTGGTCCATTAAGGAAACGGCACGGAAGAGGATTATGAAGCATTCCAACATTGTTAACTAATCAAAGGAAATATAATGATGAGAACCAAATCTACATGAAGTGCATAGTACAGCTAGTTAAACAAATGACGACTTCTTGAGACCCAAAAGCTTTTGAGATGTATGTGAACAGAAATGCTGTTTAGCATGAAGTCTTGTTCTCGCTGGAGTCGTTACTACTGATCAGTACTGACTGCGGGGAACATAAAAACAGTCTGTTGCTACAGTTTGGGGGTTCGTTTGTTTGTGTTTTGTTGTTGCTTCACTTGTTTCACTACTAAAAGGATGATTTTCTTTCAAAAAAAAAAGTCTTCCCCAAAAAACATGTTTTCATTGTTGCTACATGGATCATACCAATTAATGTTAGCCACAGGCTCATTTCAGATTGAATATAAGAATTTCACACAGCTGTAAAACAACAAATAGTGAAAATTAGTTCCTTGAGGCCAAACGGGGAAGAAGTCACCCCAGAAGCTGGATGTTGCTTATAAAGTGGCAAAAGAGGTTTTACAGTAACGAAGCCATTCTACAGAGAAACAGGAAGCCTTTGGAGAATCCTAATACACTTTTAAAACTTGTTCATGATAAGTAATGCTCAAATGCGTTAAGCAGCTGTATGCCTGGTTTTAACTGCTGGCAAACAAGTTGTCATGATACATCATTTATACAATTCCCTGTTTGATATATTGCAGCCATAAAAATACTCTTCAATTAACAGACCTTCATGACTCACCTAGAACACCAATATTCAAGCCTTGCAGACTTTTTTCAATGTTCTCGTATATCGAATTTGTAGTGAAATCAGCTTGTATAACCTTGACCTTTCGACCCGTAGCCTGCTCTGTAATTGAACAAACAAAAACACCAAAACCAAAACAAATAAACACCAATAACACAAAGAAAACAGAGATAGAGAGCTGTAATTAAGTAATGAGAGAAACAATCAGATGTCTCATTTAGTAATGTCCACTGCACAGTAAGCAATTGTTTCAACTTTCTTACTTTAAGAAATATTACAACACCAACAAAACACTTCCAATACCCAGTTGTTTTCAGGACCTGCCAAATTCAATGAAACTTCCCTCACAAAATCTAAACACCATTTGGTCCTTCATAAGAAAAAAGTCCAGAAATAAACACCAGACTTCTTCCCCTGGTTGTCATAATATTTATAAATGAACACTGCCACATTCCTTAGACAAGTGAATGTGGATGCCAGATCCTCTACATAAGCTCAATTTTGCAGAATAGTTTTGAAGTGTTTTAATTTTTAAGTTGAACATTTTAATAAGCAGAGTTTACCTTTTCATGTAGGAGGAGGGAAAAACAGAGCTTGATGTAATGCATTATTTTCTGCATTATTTTCGAACAGCTCCTCCCCTGTTTTAACATTTGCACTTCCATAGACTTATCCTTCCTCAGGATTCTGCAGGACTAAAAGGCATTTTAGGGAGGGTGTAGCTTAGATTTTACAAGGTCAATTTACACAGAAGGGAAAGGGAAATGTGTGTGATTTTTCCAGTGTCATTGCTATGCAGGAGTGGAGCCCAGCTGTACATTACCATTTTCTGAGCAGTTGATTTATTGCTGTTCATATTTTCAATGAAGTTTCATGATGAAAAGAGGTAAAGGCTCTTATTTACTCATTTTTAAAGGCAAGGTTCTCCTTTAAAGGGGCCCAGTAAGGTCTCTTCTAACTAGATGTTCACATTGTAAATTCTTGCTACTAAACCTGCTTTCAAGTTTTATGGGCAACCTGAAATCCAGATGAAGTTTGCTGAAAAAGCGACAGGCAAAGCTTGGAAATGTCAATAGGTGATCGGATTGCAGACTTGCTCAAGTGGGAGGAATTCAGGTGCACGTGGATGGCAGAAAGTCTGCTTTGGGTCCTGTCTGGGAAACTGTCTCTGCTTGCTTGGAGCCTGATTTTATCATGCAGGTGACAGAGAGTATCGCCTTGAACAGGAATCAGACTCGTTGATTTACACCCATAAATCTTGCTCCATCCCTTGGTGTACACATTCAGAACTTAGGAAAGGCCCTTACACCAGCTCCTGCAGGAGAGCAATGCTGGCAGAAAGCTGGCTCTGGGTCCAGCAAGTCTGGTTTGCAGCAAAACAGAGCCTCTGTTGAAGCATGAGAGAAATCTGTTGCCTCCTGATCACTTCTCCTTGTCCCTCCACATACTGCAAGTCTTGACCACCACACCATTTCTACTCAAGCAATGCAAGCCGTTTGACGGAACAGCCGATGCACTGACTCCAGATCTGAAACGCTGCATCTTGTGTGCTGTTTTAGAGGACATCTGTCTCCATGACAGAAGAAAGAAGGAAGGAGTGCCCTTTTTCCTGCCCTCTTTCCAAGCTGCGGTTGGGTGTATGAAAGGGATGAAACACTCTTTGAACCTTTAACCTATAAAAGCAACTCTAGTGGCAAATGACCCCCTCATGGTCCCAGGCTGGGGGAATGGTACAAGTATAAAGAAAAGGACATTGTGAGTGTAAATGCAGCGAGTGGGAAAGAACAGAGCAACAGCTGGAGCAGACACCTACAGTGACCTTCTGATTGAAGAGCTCTATAAACAAAACGAGATGGGTCTTAAAAAGTGTAGTGATGTTGTGGCCATCTTTCTTGCAGGCAATCAGAAGGGCAGCCAAAACTAGAGCAACATAAAAATGAGGATCAAACAAACCATTTGGACTTTCTCTGCATCCCCTTGTCTGTACAGAACTGTATGGCTGCAACCAGCACTGTCAGCCAACAAGCAAGTACTCCAGATGGATTTCCTCTGTCTCATTTAAGAAGAAAACAATATATTAAAAAACAATAAAACTATCATGCTGATAGTTGAATCATCCAGGATAGCTCTTCAGAAAATTATAACAATTCTGCAAAGGAGAAAGCCAAAAAATAATATCCAATGTTCTTATGTCTCTTCCTCCCTGTGACAAAGATTTATGACAGCCTTTGAAGACACAAGCCATTCCAACTCTTTTTAAAAGTCCTAAGCGTGCCAGAAGCAAAAAGCCTAGGTTTTCAAACAGCAGGACAGGTTATTGTCTTTTTTTTTAAATATAGAGAAAATTAATTTAAGGAAAATTAAAAGCTTGAACTGGGTTGTTTAATCCAATGTGTTATAAAATGTATCATTAAGAAGGATACATCTAACTCCTTCTGACCTCAGACCGCTTGGGAATCCCACTTGTCAGATAGGATAATGTGCTGCCTTTTGAAATTTACTGAGAAGGTAATAAATCAGGATGAAGCACAAAGTTGGTTAGGATGTGCAGTCTGCCAGAAACTCTCCCCTTCTGCTTAGAGAGTTATGAAGATTTTCTGAAAACCTGAGGTAGCAAAATGAATTCCTGAGTGACACAAGAACTGACCTTTGTAGAACGAGGAGACCCTTTTGAAGTACAACACCTAAATTTGAATATGAAGAGAGAAGTACTCAGGCTAAGATGCCGTTCTTATTCAGTGGAAATTTGCAGAAAGGAGAGTAAAATGAGAAGTTATTTTAACAACAGAAAGAGGTTATAAAAACATTTAAGATTAGGGAGGAATATTAAAAGTTCTGTTAGATTATAAAGTGCAAGTTGTGGCTACATTTTGAAAGAGTTTTGGAGAAAAGAATCTCCAAAGAAATATGAGATAGTTCAGCTTCAGAAATAGCAGGAAAATATAGGGGGAAAAAAATGAGAGTGAAATCAGAATGGCAAAAGGCGGTAGAAGATACCAGACAACACAAACTCAGAAAAAAAAAAAAAAAGATTGGTACCATAGCACTCAAGAAAACAGCCAAGGCTCTCAAGTGCTCTGCTCTGTTAGTGCATATTGGGAAAACAGTCCTGAGCACTAACACTTTATCTCAAGGGATGAGCAACACACAACAGGCATTTTTAAGAGCCTTTGAGGATAAAGGAAGGTTGTGCCAAGTGAGCTGGTTTATGCTGGTCAGTAATCTCAGCTTGTCAGCTGCTTAGCTCTTGGAGGAGGAAGGATGAGAGGCAGAGGACAAAGTACTGCGGATTAGAAACTGAACCTTGTAGCAGGGGGGACAGCTAAATGAACTAGCACCTTCACAGGTCGTAGTGGGAGCAAGGCATATTTGGTTCCTGATGATGTAGGGTTGTTGTTTTTTTTTTTTTATTTGCCGCTTTATTCTGTATTAACAGGAATAATTTCAGGAGGGAGAGGTGGATAAACTACATCCTGTGTCAGCAAGCCCAAATTCACTAACCACATGCTCAGACAGACTGAACTGGTGTTGCTGTATTTTCTACTGCTTTTTGAAGATCATCTTATCTTTCCTTAGATACAGATCTATTTATTCTTAAAACAAAACAAAACCAACCAACCAACCAACCAAACACATATACGCACAGTCTTAGAGAATTGGCTTTTTCTGTGTGTTTGGCATTAACAGCCAAATAGTACAGAACCTGGTCATATAAACAGACGCTAAGGTATAACTTCTCAGTCAGGACCTAGCTCTGCCTGTACAGCTTGCTTCAGAAATGTAGCAGAAGAAATAAAAGAGGAGTGCCATTAATAGCATTTCATCATTTCTAATCCCCTGGTTTTATGGTTTGATCGATGTTTCGCAATCACCATACTAATGTGTTAAATGAGCAGTATACCTGGGGTGAAGATCCTCTCTGTCTGCCCTCCACAAGACTTATTTTATCTTTTATCTCATTCTAAAAGAGCTTTCCGGTCAGAGTGGATTGAAATCAGGTTTTCGGTTCCAGTGCTTCTTTAGAGAAATATTTTGCTTACTGTGTATTTCTGCCTGCGCCAGCTCTGAGAGCTGCTCTCAGGCACAGCTGTGGCCCACAGGACGTGGAAAGCCAAACACTGAGATGTCTGAAATTACCCATAGTTCAGACTCTTTTAACTTACATTATTCACTATCTAAACTGAATGTGACAGCATGAAAAGGGACATAAGTCTTTCATTTATGGCAGCCAACTAACCAGAAAGAGATACATGGTGTAGCTGTAAAGAAAAAAGAAGAGCAATGTGTCCAGTCCTGCAACAAATTTACATAGCCTACAACAAATTTTTCTTTCTTTCTGTTAGTTCAGGGTAACAATAGCTGCTCACAGATAGACACCGCTTGTTTTAAGAGTTTAGAAAGAAAAAGTCAGTAAGAGTTAGAAAATTTAGAAAACAGCACATTCCTCCTGGTTAAGTTTCTGCTTAATTTTTGGTTTCCATTGTTTATTTTGCTCACATAACATCACAGTAAGTTTAACTTTTCTTCCTTCCCAACATCTTATTAGCTTAATTACAGTAAAGCCTAAGTCTGAAAACTGGAATCAGTGGAACATTTCCAAAGCTTTAACGTAAGCCCACATCCAGATCTCCCTGCTGATTTTAGTGGCCTCCAGGTCAGATACTTTATGCTTTTCATGACTGTATCTTCCTCTCTTTCCTTCTGTTTGTGCCATCTACTTGTTATGTTCTCATTTCTAACCTGACACCACAAATAACAGATGAGTCACTCCAGACTTCAGCCAAAACCCATTGAAAACAATGGAAAGATCTCACTGGGATTCGCCACCAGTTTCAGCAATCTTTGGGGAGGACTCTTTGGGCCCACAACCCAGCTGAACAAGGCACAGAAGCCTGACCAAGCTCCAGAGGTCACTTCATCCACCTCCCTGCACCCTGGCTGACGTGGATAGCACTGGTGCAGTCACTGAGGCTTCCTCACGTGTGAACAGTCACGGGTCACTTTTGCACAAGGTGCAGGAGCATTTGCAGAGTACATTATCTTGGCAGGACTTTTCAGGACACAGCAAGTCCTTCATTAGGTGGTGCTACACAACTCAGCACAGTGTGGCCTCAATTAGGAAGGTGGCAAGTGGACGACCTCATAATAAGTCATAGTGCAGAGGAATTTACACTATGTCATCTTTCCAGACCTCCACCACTTTTTTTTCTTTGCTTAGCTATGTTAGTGTCTGGAATCTTACTGATTCCATTCTTTGCTTCTGATTATAATTTACAATGCAAATAAACTACAAAAACTCTATGGCTTTTTTTTTCTTCAGGTTCCTATTATTGTAGTTCTTTAATATCTAGCTGCAAAGAAATGCCACAATGACACCAAAGCTGACCTAATTTCCACAGAAATCATTTTTGCATGGCTGTTTCCTTAGAAGGGGCTGGTTTAGGCCGTAGTCACATTGGCCCCACAGATATTAATAAAACTTGCTTATAGAAACTCTTCAGTGATTTGGTGCTTTCTGTCTGATACCCCTTGTTTCCTGAAGGAATATAAGTTTATCCTTGGGGAAAAAAAAGGGGGGGGGGGAAGGAAATTGGACAGAAAATTTCTGAGTCCAATCCTTCATTTTGGTAGCTGCAGGTTCAGAAGTTACAGACTTTTTCACACACTTCAAGTCTGCCACGTTCCTGCTCTTTCTGCAGGTATGTATCCTGGACCTGGTACTCTGCTGGAGCCTTGGAGTGACACATGCTTAACACAAGAACCTGTGAATCAAAGAATCTGATGAATAGAAACCATATAGAGGAAAAGAGACAGTGAGAAGAATAACCTCAATTACTGCAATCTTTAGAGTTAAGGGAGGATATAGACTCATTTGTTTCCTAAAGAAATCCTAACCTTCAATGTATTCAAACAAGCCATTCACTGAGGTAAATGCCTAATTTCCTTTATTTAACTGCTTTATTGAAAGCCAAATGTAACTCCAAAACCTTTTTAAAAACAAACTAACAAAAAAAATAAACAAGCTAAAAAACCCCAAGTACCTTGATTCATTTTTACACCTCCTTTGCTATGTTTCAAGAACTAGCCTAAAGGTAACCTTATTTTTCCTATGCACAAACTGTTTCACAGATTCCTCTGACAGCTCTAGTATTACATTCTCTTTGCCTGTATTTACAGATTTTAAGGATGAGTAAAGAACCCACATTCACTTTTTTAATCAAACCCATTGCACTGCTAGAATGATATAATGTATTTTTAAAGCAATCCATGAGTAGGAAGGTTCAATCAACACAGTAACACCAGAAATTATTTGTAGTAGAGGTGCAATATCTGGGCTATGTCTGTAGTAATATCTGGGGCCCTACCCTATTAGATACAGAACCACGGCAAGAGACCTCAAGGTCCATGTAAAGTCAGCCTGCCAAACATGAAGATATGTTTGAGACGAACACTTACCAACTTCAGAGGCTACTCTCTGCAGTTTTGCAAGCGTTCTGCTTATCATAACTATATTTAATCCACGTTTTGCCAGCTACAAGAGAGGAACATAGAAGTTGTTAGGAAACAGTAAGGTGGCAAGAATCTTTTATTTTTTTCCAGTTTTGCAACAAAGGCAGTCATGGAATTTTTTTTTAGGTTACTTTCATTCACCTCTCACCTGCCTGATGTGTAAACAATATATATTAAAACCAGGCCAAACGATAATCAGTCTTCTAATGGTCTTCCAAATCATCTCCTTCACTGTATAATCTTGGATCCTTACGAGAAAAATATACTGGACAATAATCAAACTCCAATAATATGAGTGAAAATAAATAAACTGAGTCTATTTCAAGTGAATTAAACTCTGCAAGGAGTGAAAGCATCATGACATTTCCCAGAAAGACATTTTTATTTCTACACGGATTTAGGAGGTCAAATATGTTGATGGATTCCTAGTCGTTTTACAACATCACCTTCTACTCTCATATTTTTTTATCCTGAAGAAGTAGATTAAGCATATTGAATGGAAAGCTCTAGAGTTTGAAAAGATTTGGACTTTATTTATATTTTTTATTAGAAAGAAAATCTGGTGCAGGTCGGATAGATACATTTTAACTGTTTTTTTTCCACTAGATGCAAACTGAAAAAAAAAAAAAAAAGGCAAAGTCCATGCATGAAAACTCAAAATACATTCACACAAACGTATATCCTCAAAGATGCTCGCAATAGTTGAAGTTTATAGCTGCAAACACTATTTAACACAGCAGTCCGTTTATAGTCAGTTCGGTATTACCATGTGCAGAACAAATGCAGAACAAATAGAGAATGGTTTTCTCCTGTTTTCCTAAGGTCTCCTGTTCCCATCAGTTAAAAAGTTTTAGGCAAAGCCTGAGAAAGAAACATAGCCCCAGCTTTTGAAACCAACTTATTAACAAGTGGAAGCTGAAAGGAGTTGTGTGCATAAAGGAGAGATAGAGCTGAATCTAGAAAAATGCCTGTGAGAGCAAAGAGAAAGAGACCTAAATTAGTCAGTACAAAAGATAAAGCCAATGTCATCAGAAAGTATCAGCTTTGCTTAGAAGAATAAACTAACCAGCAAAGGCCAAACACTGGAGACCCATCCATTTCCACAGCTGACTCCCTGCAACGCTTTCTCCTTAAGCCTGCTTGAGGGAAACAGTTTGTTCTGTTGGGCTCTTCTGAAATAATGCAGAGGAATGTCAAGGAATAAAGACCTTTGTTCAAAAATTCACTAGATCGAGAGTACAAGGGGCAGACCACCTATAAAATGCATCAGCCACAAACATTTGCATTTTCAGCACAAAGACCACGATCACAATTCTGTGCTTTCGGAGACCCTCTAGCATAATTGACTGGTGCTCCAAAGAGACCTGCACAGACTCATATGCTCAGGGGTTTCAAAAGCTTGTTTTAAGAGCTCCATTTGAAGTTCTCAGGAAGAAAACTCTAATTGCCTACATACTGGCAGATTTCCCTTTGTCCACAACGAGATTGACTCAAGCCGTTTCCAGTTGGAGGCATGGTCTCAGTTTCCATGGTCACTTGCTCCTTTCTGCCATTCAGGGTCTTTGGATGGGGATTATTTTATCTTCTGCACCTTCAGACTCGAGGCCAAATATCAGCTGCATCATATACAAAATAAAAACAAAGTTCTGCTTTGCTGGGCTTCTCAATATCATCTCAGATGTGTCTCTGTATTTTGTTTGGTAGAGAAATCCCTCCTAAAAAACAAGTTAAAAAGCATTCCTCTTGCTAAGATTGCATTGTATTCCACCTGAAAGCACATGTTTGTGGCCATCTTACAAAATTGTTAACCATCAGATGAGAGGACTCTCCTTTGCTGCCCTACACCAGACCAACCAGAAGTACAAGGCTGTAGCAGCCACTTCTCAGGACAAAAGGGGCTACACACCTGACTGTTCCTTTTTTTCTTCCTCATCCACATAGAAAATGTGCATCCTTTTCAGAAATACGTTTAATAGGACATTGTAACTACCATGAGATTCAAATGCAACCTCAAGCGAACAAAAGAACTGTGCTCAGAAAATAATCTCCTGGCCATCCACGGGAAAGCTTAAATCACTTAACACCACCACATTTCAAATAAACATAAATTTTAGTGTAGATGCCTTTAACACAAAGCATCTTCTGAACATACAAAGGCTTTGACGTTAGAGGACGGTATTTCCCCTCAATGTTAAGAATAAGCCCTGGTTCCCACCACTGTGTAACATGAAAGTGCTTGTGTTAGGAAATCCTGACTCCCAGTGGCAAAGGACTAAAATGCTGCTGAATATCAGTCTGATCTGTAAGATCATTACTACTGACTTGACCCATAACGAATCATGACAAATAAGCATTCAGAAATGGCTAATAATGAAGAAAGACCAAGCTGGACCTGCACTCTGGAATCTCACAAACTCATGGTTAAAAAGTTTAAATCTACGTTAAATTAGCATAAAGTCACCCTGCATGTTCTAGCATGGTTTTGCAGCTCAGGTGAGTTTTTCAACAATAAAGCTTCATGAAAGGTAAGACATAGGTTTTAAATCCAAACCATGCATGTATCTACTACAGTTATACTGACAAACTGGTTATATTCCACACGGATCATCTACGTAATAATCTAAAATCCTGAATAATGCTTTACAGAATCTGTAGCTGCCCACTGTAAATTTTTCTGTATTTAAAAGGGTGAATTTTTTTTCTCCAGGATTGTGTTGATATGGCCTCGGTGCTTCACCCCTTTTCTTTCCCTGCCTGGGTTTCAGACCTGCAAGGTCTCTATGATTAAAAACTTACAACCCTTTCTGGTCCAGCAGACCAGGGCTGAGACAATGAGGCAGAAAGATTCTGCAATCTTTCTGCTAGCTCTACACCTGTGCAACGCAAGCAGAATAGCAGTACTTCCGAGAATAATTCCAAGACCAAGTGGAGAAATTAGAATACATTTACAACTGGAGCAGGAAAACTCAGATCATATTTAGCTCCCATTATACTGCTGGTAATACTACTCACAATTTCAGGAAATGAAACAAAGCTTTAAGATTTGAGAAACTGCTGTATTAACAGATGAATGCAGTGCCTGTCTCAAAATGTTCTGCTAAAATATTGATCTAGCCACAAACACTGGCCTGACTTGTGAGAGAGTTATGAACAATAACAGAAATGGTGACCATGTGAGCCACCAACATCCTGCTCATGCCCTGACATCAGACGAGAAGTGTGCAGAGGCTAAAATATAAATCTCAGAGTGTGGCTTGGCCTCATCCATAAACCCAGTATGTTTGAGGTGCTACATCAGTAACAGATGCTAAAGCACATTTGTCGTTACTACATCAGAAAACCAGAACAAACAAGACTGCACCAATACTCAAAATGCTAATAGTTGAGTAGAGATGTGACAGACTACCAGCTCACAGTTGACTTGGTTTTGTTTCTTTTTATAAGTCTGGTGAGTCTAAACCCCATCAGCCCAGGAACTAATGGGCCAAATCTAACAGAAACCTGGCTTTTGGAGAGTAAGTATAGCAAACTACATTCAAAATCCCAGTGCCCAGACATCACAGCAGTCAGTTGAAAGGTCAGGGCCTTTATGCCTAAGAAGGCCTGTCCTTCAGCATCACCCTGATGCACTAGAATACAAACAGAGCCTTCATGGAAGCCTGGGCTTGATGTAGAAGAAAATGAGCTCAAGTTTGGTGTGTGCTTGCTTCTCAGTACAAGCTCAGTAAACTGAAGGGACAATAATTTGCTCCAAAAAGTCTGTGTCCTGGCATCAACAAAGTAGTGCCCTGAGACTTGACATCTGCCAAGCATTTCACACAGCCTCAGCCTACTCTTGACTTTGCAGAGACCTGTATCTAGCCATAAACCCTGCAAACAAGGGTGCTGCACCACTAAATATTGTAATTGTTGCTGTACCTCAGTCTGCTGGGTTTTACCCAATGAACCACCTACTGGGATTTCCACATAAAACTCCAAGCAGAGAAAGCCACATCACATTAGCCTTGTAAAACACAAGAACTACTCTCCTTAGTCTCCTGTACCACAATACTACCAACAAGTGTGGAACCCTTACACCAGCTGTTATCAGGCCACGCTTGAGCTTAGGATGTCAGAAATAAGTTAATCACTTGGTGTCAGAGCTCGAACTATAGAAGAACAGACACTGCGGCTATCAAACAAGGCTTGCCTTCACACCAGCCCATAACACGAGAAGAACCTATGCCAGAATAACATCAGAGAATTTTGTACCCTGACATCAGACCAGCAAGACAGCAGTCCTGAGCCAGAAACTCCAAAGGCACACAGATATTAAAACAGCAGGGCCAGATTTCTTTATCCACAAGCCACACACAAGTGTGTGCTTCGACCTCAGCCAGCAAGATGACATGCCAAACTATGAGCTCATGTGGTGTGGGCTTGGGATCTCACCCACTGAGCAGTAGCTGAGCACAGCTTCAATCAAAGAGACCACCTGGGGAGGAAGGTACATCTCAGCATGGATAAAGATGGCTCACAGTCATCCTGTAAAAGCCAAAAATAATGAACAAATGTTCTACAAAATCTAGCTAGTTTCAGCCAAGTTTAAAAAAAAAAAATTAAAAAAAAAACCACACAGTAGTTGTGGTTGTTTTTCTTTCCTCATGGAATAAAGCATCCATTTGCATGCTATAGCTGGCCTTTTGAATAGGACTTACTCTTGCATAACCCATATAGTACAAAGGAAGCAGAACAATGACAGAGGCTCTGATCTAGACATTCACAGGTTCCTGCAGCCTTCACATGGCTAAAATATCACCAGGTGCTCATGCACGAAGTTATTTCAGCAAGCTGCATGTGCAGTGACTTCACCCAGAGCCATGGTGTTAAACAAATGTTTAAACATTTCTGACGATTCCTCTCCCCGTTTCACTTTCATCCCATTCATCAGAGCCTTCCCATTTGCTCAACACTAGAGAAATTCAGTGAGCAGACAGAAGGTAATGTCTTCCCATCCCTCTCACGGGAGAGCTTGTGATCTTTACCACAACTATGCCAAATGTTAAACTATAATACCTGGTATTTGTCTCTGCACTTCCTACATTCAATGTGCTTTCAAAAGTAGTTATTGTACTGCCATTCCCAGTAATTAAAATACTGAGGTTGGTGCTTAACAAGCACATACACTTACACATAAACTTAAAAAGACCAGCTTAAAAATCCTGTAAATTAATTCAAAAGTCATCTCATTTTCCTTTCATGTGAGATATATTTTGTAACTTATGAGCTGAAGGCACCACATCCAAACTCTTCCATATTACAGGGTGATGATTTTCACCTGGTCACCTCAACTCTGAGGACAACTCACATTTCACCGATATTTAGCTTCTAGAAAGGGAGCCAGTTTTGGATAAATACACCAATGAGAAAATTTAATGTTCAGTCACTATCACTAACAGCAAGGCTGGTACAAGACACTACAAGGCCACTCTGCCTTTGCTGTTGATTATCATGGGTCAATAGAAAGGGATTGCTCTAGTAACTGCACAGCAGCAGCTACAGGGACAGCACAGAGCTCCTTTATTCTCCTGCAGCTTCTTAAGAGTTACCAATTCTTAATTAAACCATTAAGTTTCCTTATAATTTCCATAACTTGTAGTTTATATTAATTCACACAGATTTCTCCTTTATTTGTTGTTTTAGATATATCTTTCAAAATGTGTTTGCAAGTGTAAAGGCTGTAAAATTACATTTTGTATGTTGATACTGGACCAATCCACTGAAAGTCAAAAAACAGATTAGATAAGAAACTGGGAAAAAAATAGGACAATTTAAGAGACTTCCTACCCTGGACAGTCAATGTAAAATCTTTTGCATTACTCATTTCCTTGGTTTGAGGAGACCACTGAGGCATGAACAACTTTCCTGTGAAATGCAGCACCAGTTTTCTTTCAGAACTTGGTTAATGCTATTGTGCACATACAGAGGAATATGTTTGTCACAATGGCTTTAAATCCTAGAATATTTTACTAACTTGCAGAGGCTGATGAAGGGGTAGCAACTGGCATTTTGTTAAAATAAATTTAAGGGTAAGTAACCTGTCTTACCTCAAAGGAATACGCTTTCCCAAGACCATCTCCTGCTCCTGTGACCACTAGAGAAAGAGAATAAGGATTACATTTGGAAGTCTGCTTTAGCTTGCTCTTTCTTCAATTTTTTAATCTTCATCATCTGTGTTTCTTGAACATTCCAGCCTAAATGCTTCTTCTGAAACACAGAATCAATCCTTTTTAAAAAGTATTTCATTGTGACCTTTTCATCTCTCTGTTACTTCATTTAGCATTTTTGTCTTCAAAGCAAACCCCTCCCTACAGTAACCCATCTGATGCAGTAGATAGTTATTACTCTCATTTTCAGTGGAATCAACAACAAGCACAAGGTCAATTGCCTAGAAGGTCTTAGAATTTTCTTCCATATAATTTTTTACAGATTCTGTTTTGCAAGTTTTTCCCTTATATGCTGGTGGCAGAAGGGTCGGAGATAAGAACGAACCGGTGACCAAAGTTGACAGAATGCTTTCTCACACAAGAAATCTGTAAGAAAATATCACAAACTTACCACCATCTATAAAATGCTCTTCTTCAAGAGCTGCCCTACACAATTTACCTTTGGATTTAGTGTTACTAGGAAAGTAAACAAGCTTCAGCACTTGTGAAGCACCCTGAACTTCAAATGTTACGCAAAAAAACCCAAAAAAACAAAAAAACAAAGAGAAACAAAATCTTTATTACCTTAGAAATAAAGAAGAAAAAAAGATAGAAAGCACCCAAGCAATTCCAAGGTAAAGATGGTAAGTTTTTGGAGCAAAATGAAAATTAGTCAACATCTAAAAAGTGTGGATTAAGGAGTTCTAAATTGCAAGAGACACAGGGAGAGTGAGGGAATTTTGAAACGTTAGGTTTGTTGCCCACAGAAGAGCAATTACTCTCTTATTTCACAAAGAGACCCCTCAGTGAAGCAGCAGTAGATCTTTAGCTTTCCAGCAGACCTGCAGATGAAAAAAAGCAAGTGCCTTTTTGGAAACAAGCTTACAAATGCCAACTTTAATTCTCATGATTCTCAGGATCTCAAGTGCCACTTGATACAGCAGGTCATCCAACCCTTGTGAATTTTACTGGGCTCAGAAGACTTTATAAAAAGGACAGAGCATAAAAGGTCCAATAAAAGAAACAAGTCTCCCAACCTTCAGTGGAAACAAGAATTTTACACAGAAACTTCCACAGGAGGCTCCACACCTCATGCACAGAATGGAGGTCCTTGCCTCACTTAAATTGAGATCTATCACGTACTTCAGAAGCAGCTGGTATTCAGGCAGGTCTTCTGCACAGGGGTGGATTTAATTTATTAATCCACTGTGAGATGTGCTTATCAAACACATATACAATCCAGTCACATCCAAGTCTCTAACGTGGGGGAAAGAAACAAAACCCAAGTATACTGTTTGGGTGATTTCTTAATGAGATGCCACCATCAGTGAGATCTGTAGCCCAGGAACTCAGAAGCTGTAGAACCTGATCACCCTTGCTTCATACTGATAACATAACAAGCTTAAGAAAAACATTAGTGAAGGAAGAAGAGGTGTTTATTAAACATTTCTGTTTTTTTACAAGAATGCATAGCATCTTTTAAAAAGTACTGCCAAGTTGCAGCCTTTGAAGTTTTTAGGCTAGATTAGATTTGCCTCATTAACGATATCATTAAGGATAGGTCACCAATTTGGAAAAAACACACTGGAGCAACGTTATCAGGAACAAAGAAAAGTTGCTTTGAAGAGGGGAGACCATATGCTGAACATAAACTAGTTGCTTCACATAACAGGAAACTGAGGATATAGGCAACACTATTAAAACTAAAGCATTTGCAGTAGAGAAGAAACATCAGAAGTGGGAATGGGGAGAGAATCCACATCTAGACATCAGGGGCAAAAGCTGTTACCCGGCTATTTTTCTATTCTCCCCAAGTATGCAAAACCTTCAGGCTCATAAACCTGAAGTTACTAGGAGAAAACACAAAGAAATTAAGCAAACCACACTTAGTGGAAATTGTAGAGATAGGGTAAGGAAATGCAAAGAAAACCTCTCCCAATTAGTAACGTGACCACCCACCACCACTCAGCTACAAGAAGAAGGTGAAAAAGTTTCCATTACCTGCCCATTCTCCCAGCGATGGAAAGAAAGTCTGAGGCAAAGCACTCCAGATATATGAGAAAATATATTTCATAAATCTGATGCATTTTACCAGAGCATAGAAACAGATCAGACCCCCAGTAAGAGTGAGCAGCTCATGCTGGAACGCTTCCATGGCGAGAGAACGCTGCACGCTAGTGTGAATCAGTCGCTCTCTCCCTGGGAAATGCCTCTTTCCAGCGCTCTGCTTGTCTCTGAGCACTGGCAGAGAACTGAGAAGTCTAATCATATCACGTGGTTTTCTTTTTCCAAGGAACATCCAGGGCTTAGATTAGAATAACGTCTCTACATTACACCCAGATTTGTAAACTACTGAAAAAATCCAAGCTGAACAATGATTTCTGGTGTTCGCTTCAGAGGAAGGGTTTCACTCCTTTTCTGGAAACTACCCAAGAACAAAAAGAAAAAAAAAATATTGTTATTGTCATTGTTTAGGATTCATAGAGACTGAAGATGTGTCTAAACCAAAACCCTGGATAAGAATACTCCAGACCTTGGGGATAAACACACATCAACACTACTTCTTAGAGCAAAGAGTTAAAACTCTAGCCCAGACATTTCCAGGGCAAGTTCATGCTGAAATTCTGCACAGACCAGAAAAACAATTTGTCTACCAATTTGAAGGAAAAAATAATTAAAGGTTACTAGAATCACCTAATTCTTTCTATACAGACAAAACAATATTATACAACTTTTCACAGAGCTTTCCATAAAGAGGTTAGTATCATTATGCCTCTTTCACAAATGGTGCAATTATGGCATGAACAAGTACGGTAACATATTGATGAGGGAACAGGACTTTGAGCTTTTCTGAACAAAGAATGTTTGAACTAGTATTAAAGTTGAGGACATGGATCAAAACCTTAAGGGGAAAAATGCTTACAAAAACAGCATCTCACTGCAAGTCAGAGATTAAACCAATTAAACTCAGACTTCAAGTGATTAAAAAAAATTCACAGAATCACAGAATGTTAGGGATTGGAAGGGACCTCAAAAGATCATCTAGTCCAATCCCCTGCCAGAGAAAGAACACCTAGATGAGGCTACACAGGAATGTGTCCAGGCGGGTTTTAAATGTCTTCAGATTAGGAGACTCCACAACCTCCCTGGGCAGCCTGTTCCAGTGTTCTGTCATCCTCACTGTGAAGAAGTTTCTTCTCAAATTTAAGTGGAACCTCCTGTGTTCCAGTTTGCACCCATTACTCCTTGTCTTACCATTGGTTGTCACCGAGAAGAGCCTGGCTCCATCCTCGTGACACTCACCCTTTACATATTTATAAACATTAATGAGGTCACCCCTCAGTCTCCTCCAAGCTAAAGAGACCCAGCTCCCTCAGCCTTTCTTCATAAGGGAGATGCTCCACTCCCTTAATCATCTTTGTTGCCCTGTGCTGGACTCTCTCCAGCACTTCCCTGTAATTCTTGAACTGAAGAGCCCAGAACTGGACACAATATTCCAGGTGTGGTCTCACCAGGGCAGAGTAGAGGGGAAGGAGAGCCTCTTTTGACCTACTAACCACCCCCCTTCTAATACACCCCAGGATGCCATTGGCCTTCCTGGCCACAAGGGCACAGTGCTGGCTCATGGTCATCCTGCTGTCCACCAGGACCCCCAGGTCCTTTTCCCCTACACTACTCTCTAATAGGTCATTCCCCAACTCATACTGGAACCTGGGGTTGTTCCTACCCAAATGCAAGACTCCACACCTGCCCTTGTTATATTTCATTACATTTTTCCCCGCCCAACTCTCCAGCCTGTCCAGGTCCTGCTGGATGGCAGCACAGCCTTCTGGCGTGTCAGCCCCTTCTCCCAGCTTGGTGTCATCAGCAAACTTGCTGACAGTGCACTCAATTCCCTCGTCCAAATCATTGATGAACATATTGAATAGTACTGGTCCCAGTACCGACCCTTGAGGGACTCCACTAGATACAGGCCTCCAACTAGACTCTGCCCCATTGACCACAACTCTCTGGTTTCTTTCTTTTAGCCACCGTTCACAGTCCACCTCACTACCCAATCATCCAGACCACATTTCCTCAGTTTGGGAGCAGGGATGCTGTGGGAGACTGTGTCAAATGTTTTACTGAAATCAAGGCAGACCATATCCACTGCTTTGCCATCATCTATCTATCTTGTTATGTCCTCATAGAAGGCTGTAAGGTTGATCAAGCATGACTTTCCCTTGGTGAAGCCATGTCTACTGCCCCTAATGACCCTCTTATCCTTGATGTGCCTTGAGATGGCACCAAGAATAAGTTGTTCCATCACTTTCCCAGAGATGGAGGTGAGGCTGACTGGTCTATAGTTACCCGGGTTCTCTTTCTTGCCCTTTTTGAAGACTGGAGTGACATTTGCTTTCCTCCAGTCCTCAGGCACCTCTCCCGCTTCCCAAGACTTGGCAAAGATGATGGAGAGTGGTCCAGCAATGACCTCAGCCAGCTCCCTCAGCACCCACGGGTGCATCCCATCCAGACCCATGGATTTATGGACGTCCAGATTGATTAACTGCTCCCTAACCCAGTCCTCATCAACCGAGGCAAACTCCTTCATTGTCCTGACTTCCTCTGGGGCCTCAGCGGTACGGGGCTCCTCAGGACAGCTTCCGGCAGAGTAGACAAAGAAGGCATTCAGTAACTCTGCCTTCTCTGTATCTTCTGTCACCAGGGCACCCATCAGTGGGCCTATATTGCCTCTAGTGTTAATCTGCCATGTATTTGAAAAAGCTCTTTCTGTTGTCCTTGACCCCTCTCGCCAGGTTTAATTCTAAGGAGGCCTTGGCTTTCCTAGTTGCCCCCCTACATCCTCTGACAACAAAAAGTTAATATATGGAATTTCACAGGGGAGGCACAGGAACAACCTTTGCTCTTCTTTGTAGGGGCAGTTTGAAATATCCATTTTTCAAAATTCAGTTTAAACCGAAGAAAAGAAGTACTGATGCTTATACATGCACTTAGGGCAAGGTAAAATAATACAAGTCATTCTCCAACTGAATATCAGCAATGTATGTCAAGTGTCATGTTACTGACACCCTCAGCCAAAAAAGCACAATATGAAGATGCATTACAGAGTAAAAATTATGTATGAAGGAATGTAACACTAATTTATCTATAGTAAGATACAAGTATCATTAGCTTAACAACAACCCAGTTTCCTCATATATAAGGTCTCTGAAAATTCCATCTCATTTTATCCCATAAATAAGGCTGGTCAAATTAAAAAAAAGGTCTTAGTATTAAATTTCCAAAAATATTTACACAATCACAAATTCCCCAAAGGATCACACACTGTTCAAGAAATAATTTAAATTTAAACAAGTTACATTGTGTTTTTCATACACAACAACGGTGCTATCTCCTGAAACAAACCAAACCAAACCAAAAACCAAACACAAACCAAATCCCAACACTTACATTTGACCACGGAGTCAAAATGCAGACTTCCATGGCTGCCAGTCTTCTCTTCTGCACTTCCAGCTCTGCCCATGCTTCCTTACCATTTATTTTCTAAAGGCTGGTAACAAGGCTGAGGGATGCTTACAGTACTTTATGGGCCTCATATTTGTTTATCAGGCCCAGAAAGTGAGAGGAAAAATAATAAATTCTTATAAATGTGAAGAATTTGTCATCCAACCTAGTGTAAGATGGGGGGGGGTTGTTGTTGTTTTTTTCATTTTGTTTCGTTTTGTTTTCCTGAGTTATTGCTTCTCTGATTTGCATAGGAATCACTGCAAGAGCTTTACGCATCGCATGGCTAGAAAGCTTATTTGTGTGAACACTGTACTTCTCTCTCTTAATCTCACCCCATTACAGCTAGAACGCTGATATGCAGTCCTTACAGAATTAAGAGTACAAACAGATCAATGTACAGTACAATACTCCCTTCCAACCCAGTTAGTGTTCTAAAAGTTTATTTGTATGTTCCCTCATAAACAACACCTTGCTGCCTGTAGAACTTCAAAAAGTTTTTAAAATATTGGACTGATTTCTGAAAATCAAGTTTTGTAGCTAGCAGCATGTAACAACGGGACAGTTCTGTGACAGAATGTGACTTTCAGAAGTCAATCCACTATTTCTTAAAAGTAGCCCACTTACTACTTTTAAATATGTATCTTGAAGGCTAATGCTCTCTTTAGTGATTTTTACCATTTTTTCAACAAAAAGAAAATGAAGCCTCACACAGCAGATAGGTCACCTAGTTTTGTAACTGTTTCAGTATTTCATTAACTAATGCGAAATCTGTAAAAAAGTAAGGTTAGGACTATCTACAGGTGTATCATAAGACAAATCAGTTTAAAATTACTACCTTATTAACCGAAAGACACAAATACCAAGGTTTTGAATGAGACAGCAATTTCCAGAACTGCCTAAATTCCAACATGATAGTTGAGCCCATATTCCCAGAGTTTAAACCTGGAAATTTACCGGAATTAACATTATCTCCATAGATACTGAGGAAAAGAGCGACTGAAGCTGAGTTGCTTTGTGAAAGGATTCAAGGACTTGCAATTTCTTCTAAATAATATCTACATTTTGTAATTCCCAAATTTATCTTTTAAAAGATTCTGAGTAATGCTATCATAAAGACTGTGAGATTCAGGTCTGTGTTTTGGGTGAGAAGTCTAAGTCTGAAGGACCTCAAAAAATGTGACCTCAACAACAAATTATATAAAATCACTTCCACTACAGCTTAGAAACAATTAATATAACTACTTAAAATATAGTATAGCAGTTGATCGAATAGAAAGCAAATATTCGTGCTATCCATGTGTGCTCGAAAGCATTTTAGGTGTCCACCCACACAAAAAAAAAAAAAAAAAACCAAACTTGTTAAATCTGTGATCTGTCTCTCTTTATTTACAAAAGGTATAGCAAAATATTAATGAATTAAATTCATACAGTAGCTGTTCCTTTTTGGGAACTACATCTTATATAGCAGATGCCACTGTGTGTTGATCAGTATTGCAATCAAATGGCTCTCATAATCTTTTAGTAATTAATGAAAACCTTCCAATATCTTGTCCCATGTCAGAGAGTTGAGGTTCAGTAATTAGGATTCTGGAGGTAGAGATGATCTGGAGAAAAAGCAGTCCTATAAAAGAATACACTCAAAATATTGAAGGCTTTTTAAGTGTAAAGGAATTATTTAAAAACAGATGATCTCTCTAAAGTATTTGCAGCAACCTCTTCCCTCTTCAGCTCTTCAACAGGCAGAAAATGAAACTCCCATTTCTTGGCCAGCTGTGAGAAACTGGATAGCTCAGACTTCAGTTTCCACTTTGACTGTGCCCTGAAATTCCACTTCCAGTATCTGCAGCCACTGGTTCTCTTGCCATTCAAATCCACAGAGGCAGTGGCCAGCCCAGCCATTCTCTGAAGCTTCTGGCGTGAGCTACGCACACGTTTCTTAGATCTGATCCAGTCTGGTCATTCATGTGTTACGTACAGGTAAATGCTTTTCAGTTTTAGCTGTATTTGAATTTAAGCAGGGATCACGCTAGCCATTAGATCATCCTGGTTCCATGTTAAGGTCTTCCAAAATCTTATTTTGATTTGATTATTTTAAAAAATCTTTGCTCGTGCTTGCAGGGAATTGAGAACATTATCAAGAACATTATTGAGAACATTATCAAGCATTATCAACTGTATTTTCGGAAAAAGAAATAAAAATACAGAGTGGTGCCATTATTATCCCCAATGATAACCCAGACCATCACATCCTTGTCCGAGCTTGTTATAATTGCTTGCTCTGAATTTTAAGCATGAACTAGTACCAGATAAGCTTTCACTGCATGTATAAGATACAGCAGGACACTGGTACTTTCTCCTCATTTAAGCACCAGTTAGTCTTCCATATATCAATCAGTTTTCCCTTCTTGTAGTTCGTACATAGTAGTACTACTTCTCTGCAGCATTAAAAGGTAATTATAGACAAAACATCAGAGAAGGGGACTGTGATACAAAAAGATTAATGTACCTAAACAAAAATATATTTACCTTTGTTATCTATCCTCATTATCTGTTTGATACTGGCTCACAAACACACAAAATATATTTTTAAATACTAAAATATTCTCTCTCAATTTCCTTCTCTCCTTGATCCTGCAGAAAAGTTATCAGGGTTCACTTACAGCCAACAGTGACAACTGCAGCAGAACACCATGATGTTATTGAGGATAAGGAAAAGATCGAGAGATAATGTCTACAAAATGCATAGTGAACAAACCTGGCCATATCCTGAATTTTTTAGTCAACACACAGGTAACAATCTTGGAGCACATCTTCTCTTTGCTCTATACGTTCCACAATCACCTTAAACAGGAGCAAATGTGTGCGTGAAATCATGCTGGATCACCAGCATCTTTCATCTCTTCACTGATATAAAAGATTGCATATGGCATAAGGCAACGGTGAATCAAGCCTCAGCATCTTTACTGGGAGTTCTGCCTCAAAGAGTACTGGCACACACTGAAACAGAACTCACGGATCTTGTTGAGTACAAACAGCACCAAAGTACAGGTAAACAAATAAAATTTAAAACCTGAGATGTGCTCATGGCATTTCTTCCTATAAATTTGCTCATAGTGAAAAAATAGGCTAAAATTAAACTTGTCCACATGTAAAAAACATGGTGTGCAAGAATATCTCTGAACCAACGAATTGTGTGCACATCTGTGGCAGCTGAGGTAGATTTTTCTTCTCATTCCAAATATGTTCCAGCATATACTTATTTAAGTTCTCAGCAATGCTAAACGAACTTCTATCTTCAGTCTCTTTCAAGTCAGGCATTTTGGCTAACTGACTCAGGAAGTGCATTCTCTTCATCCCCAGGTTGCGTAGGTTTGCTGTTTCCTCTTAAGGTTAAAAACGAGTATCTCAATCCTCCTGCCATACTAAAGAAAAGAGAATAAACAGAGGTGTCAGAGATACCAAATGCTGCCCATACTATTTTATACGTACGTACCTTTCCTTTCAATGGATTAAAGAATGCCAG
Organism: Patagioenas fasciata; assembly: GCF_037038585.1. Lineage (NCBI taxonomy): Eukaryota > Metazoa > Chordata > Aves > Columbiformes > Columbidae > Patagioenas > Patagioenas fasciata. The sequence goes on from NC_092560.1 coordinate 32,468,077, forward strand.
CTAGCACAGAGTGCCATCTCAGAAACTCACTCTGAGCAGACAAAGATCATAATTTGCTCCAACAGATTCATACAGATGTAACAGTTCATCAAAGCACAAAAAGTAACAACTCAAAGTTATAAATCATATTCAATGGGCACAACTCATTCAGTCAATGTTCTCACTTCCCACACCACTTGGCTTTTACTTGGAAGCCTCACAGCACAGAACTACCGCTCATAAAGAAAAAGAATGAACACAATCCCACGTAGTAAAACTGCAGGCGTGTTTCCAGAGTTAAGATCCTATCACAGTAAGATTCAATATCTGAAAACAAACATGAAAAGACATAACTAACTGTAATGTGCTTCACATATTGAAGCACTTCTTCCTCAAGCTAGTAGTTTCAAAACTGCATCATGTAAGTTGGCCAAATCAAACAAAAGATAAAACTATATCTCACTGAGAAATTTTCAGCCTTAACAAATAAAAGCTATTCAAGTTCCACTCACCAAATATTTAGTCCTATGAAGTTTAACACGGAGAATATGTAATCTCCACCAATCAACATTCCAATGTAAGCAATGGATATATTCTGAAAGGAAACAAAAGCCATGCATTTATTCAAGTCAGTTTCCATGTCAAATAATATAAATGATTTCCTAAGGAAATAGGTATACTCTGCTGCTGGCTACTCTAAAATCAGCATTTAAATGAGTTTCACGGGATGACCCCTTATGGGTCATCTAACAGTAAAATAAAATAATAAAATCAATATGCCTTCTAAATGCATGCAATGCACTGAGAGTGACTTTCTGGGGAAAAGAATAAGAAAGAAAATAAAAAATAAAATAAACTATTTGATATTAATTAAAATGGAGCTGTAGCCACGTACTGAAAATGTACTTCTTCCTCATCTTTGGAAGGCTCATTTCAAATCCCGTTTCTTAAAAGCAGGGTTTTGGTTCTCAAGCATAAAAAGCACGCTTTAAAGTTACAATAAAAGCTCTTTATTATAGCTTTAAAATGGTTAACTCCTTATTTTGACAGCTAAACGTGCATTGAAAGCACTTTGCTTCCAAGTTCAAGGCAGGCACAGTTTAAAGTTAAAGGTTCTACCTCTCACTCCGTCCCCATCCAGTTTTCAGAAAATTGTCCCCTACAGACAGAAGGAAAGCTATAGAACTGTATGATCATTTTACCAACACTTTCTTGGTTTCAAATGTTTTAGCAGCTAGCCTGGATAATGACATCATTTCTACCAGTTTCTACTGGGGACTACTGCATCATAAAGTGCTTCTCAACTTTAAAGCTGTTCAAAATGTCTCAAAGACTATTATTGCTCAGAAAAGAGAAACAGCGTTGCTCTGTCTTAATGATTCAGTGTAGACATATAAAATCTAAAAGCATGCTTTCAAGGCCACAAAATGAAAACAACTAGATTAATCTTGCCAGCTTTCAAAAGAAAACCATAGAAAGAGAAGTATCATCTTCTCTTAGTGCATTTTGTTATGTTGGAGTATTGTTTTCCTCAATCACCTATGCAAGGGAGCACTCTGAGGACTGTTACTACTGTGTCTAAATCAGCTCGGATTCTGATAGCTGTTTGGCCCGTAACCATAACCTGGTACAAGTTTTATATTTTGCTAGAACTCTTACAGCTTACAGCTCCATGCTTCTTTCCAAACTGCCCTACAAAAAGGTGCTTGGACAGTCAGAGATGTTCCCAGCTCAGACACGCTGGCCTCATCAACACAAAGGAAGCTGCAGTGGTTTTAAATTAAACTGGGTTAGAGAAAACAGACTGTAAGGACACTAAGTTCAGTTTTTATGACATGCATGTTTTGGTTTTGACTGACCATATACAAACCAAAACTAAGTAGTCCATTCAGCTGGAATATAATTCCCACACAGAGGCTGAAGCAGTTAACCATAAAGCAATATACTCCCCGCTACAGCATAACCATTATTCTGTATCTAGGAGTTCCCCATTAATCATCAGCAATGGAAATTAGTTCAGCCCAAAGTGAAAGCAGGTTAGTCTGTATCAGTTTGCAATGGACGTGCAACAGGCCACCTTGAAAACCTCACAGTAACCTCATAAAGAACAGAAGCAGGTGACAGTACCTGACAAAATGTGACAAAATGTACATCTTTTAAAGTGGCTGAAGCTTCTCTTGTGGGAAATATAAAAATAAATCAATACTCACATTACTTTCTAGAGCACACCTGAACTTCAATGGAAAAAAACAGGGTCACTCTGTAGTGTGACCTGGTTTGGCACAAGCACTGGATTGGCATTAGCCCTCATTTTGAGTTTCTAGCTGAAAGTATGATCAGGATCGCTGCTGAGTCAATGCTCTTTCCTGTCTATTTGAACATTCTTATCTCCCTCTTCTGTTCCATAACTCACCTTGATGGCACCAACTACTGTTGTTGTGAGCGCAGAATTGTAATGACTGCATAGGACAGTAGAATACATCAAGAGAAACCTAAATAAAGGAGAACGTTTTATAAATTCCTCCCAGGGAGCTAGAAGTTTAGCAACACTCTGAAATGTTCAACATTTTCTGGATCAGTATTTTGCTTGGTTTGCCAGTCTCACCTGTTCGAAACCGTAAAAGAAAGATTGTGTGGATCTGTATTTTAAGTTAAGGATATGCATATAGAGAGTACTCAAGACACATGTTAAAATGTGCAGCTTGAGCTGTAGCAGGGTCATCCCTAGCCTCTGAGCTTCTTAAATGTCAGTACTGAAGTCAGTTGGACCCCTTAGTAGGTGCCATGTGGAAGAGAAGAACAGGATCCAACTTATTTTTCTGTTCTTCCTTTGATTCTGTAGTTCCAACAGGAACAAAGCACTGTTCCATTATTTTTGAGTCTCCCATACTTTTCCAGGTACTTTAAGGAAAAAACTTATTGAAACAGTTCCTATACTGAAGGGCTTACATTCTATTAACTGCATAGAGTAAATCAGACAATCAGAAGAGACAGTCAGCAGGGAGACACTGAGTACAGAAAGCAAAAAGTTATTGTTATGTTGTTGACCAGTGTACCTGTGAGGTCAACAACATCAACAGTACTGAAACAGTTACTTATACTATTAGAAATAATTAAAAGATAGACAGAAGCCTCAGAGGAAAATATATCTTCTTTGAATTTTAACATAACTTATCAGCAAGTCTTACATTTGACATTTGCAATTTGAAACACTGCCATTAAAATGTCTTACTTGATTGCCCTGTGTTCTTACCCCAAAAAGCAGGAAAGAATAAATTGAAAGACAAACAAAAAATTTGTCCAGTGCTGGAAATGTGTTGCCTAGTAAAATAAAAAGAGAGAACAAGAATAATGTGCCATATAATCAGCTGTAAATGCATACAAAATGTAGTTAATATGAAAATGTGTGAAATCACAAAATATATTTGATTCCTATTATAATTACAAAACATTTATATTACTACTGAAAATATTTTTATGCATTTAACGTCAGAGACAACAGGACGACAGCACCCATGATACACAGACACATTCTTGTAACATATACAGCAGTGCAGATATAAAACTGCATACTGCAAGCAAAAAACACAAATGAAACACAGATAAATTGTGGGTTTATATTTATTAGTATAGGTACCAGCACTGTGATTAATATTGTGTAGTAGATAGTGTTGATACAAGACAGATAAATACATAAACTCCTTGAAATCTATTTCATACCATAGATTCATTCATGAACAGCTTTCAAGGTCCAAGCCTGCATTTTTGAGCTCCAAAGTACATTAAATAAACATTACTAAGGCCTCTCATCAATGAAGATCAATGAAAAGGATAAATCATCACTTTGAAGTCTGCTCCTTAGTGACATGCAGCAAACACACAGTGCCACACAACAGTCACAAAGAAACATGTCAAAGATTATTTTCCATCTCTAGTAACTCCAAGATATTCTTCATTTTAACCTGATTAAAGTCACCTGTATCAGCACAAAACCCAGCAAATGCTGAACACATCACTGAGAAACAGGATCAAGGCTGTTAGTCCATGCTGAGCAGTGGCTACCTGAGCCTCCACCACCTGAGGTAACAGATCAGATGCATCTCAGGCAGCCCTGCCCTGCTATAATTGTGCTGGTGTGCAACAACAAACTGCAAAGCATTTCAGGGAGACCTTCTGGGGCCTCCTATCTCTGCCACTGCATCACACTTTCCTGTTCTCTGTCAGCCAGCTGGTGAAGGAGAAGTGGGACACTGAAAAACTACAGTCGTGACAAGATCTACATCTGCAAGATGTGGTAGCTACCACTCCAGAACTAGCTAAAGGAGCAGAAGCAATCTCCCTAGCACATAGGCATCATGTTGATATTTTGACTGGCAAAAGATAGAAGTCTGTGACAGATCAAGGCAAAAAGCTCTGCTAGGCTAAAAGCTCTTCTAGGCTAAAAGTAAGCCAACTTTTGCGGCCTTGAAATTGTCTACACACAGGTGTTATCTGCAATGATTTGTTGGATTTTCATTAGTATTCTTCCATTTTTCCTTTTTTTTTTTCCCCTGTGATTTAATCTCTGTGCATCACACTGATGCTAGTTATCCACATCATTTAAAAGGACTTTTAATACTAAGTGACCAAGCCACTTGTACTTATGCACAACAGGCATTATGCATTTCTCTGTTGTTTATTTATTCTTTTCAGGTAATTGAGCATTAAATTGTTTGTGCCAAATCAACATGTGGGCAAAATGCAGTCCGTATTTTTGGCAAGGAATAAACATAGCAACAAGGCAAACTTCCCTGACCGTTTCTCCCAAAATGCCTCCAGCCCTGTCTTTGGGAAAGCAGCTGAAAGCTTACAGCCATACAAACTTGGCTCCCACTAAGTTTACCAACAAGGGCATCAGCTGTATTTTCCTAAACTAGCAAAAGGTCATGCTAGATTGACGTCACAGGAGAAATTTCACACTCAGAGAAGATCTAAATCCATCATTTTTCAGGGAACGACAATTTTTGCCCTTAAAGCAGAGTTGTAAGAACACAACAACAGAACTATGTGAGTCCAGAACACAACAAAAAACAAAGAACATTGAAATGATTTATTATACTCCCAAGCTCTGCAACAATTTTCAGTGGCAAATCTCAAACATTTCCAGAAAGGAATACGAGTCTCTAGACTCATTTTATTGGTAAGAAAAAGGCCATTCAGCAAGTCTGTGAGGGAGCCAGAAAAACAATACAAACCGCCTGGTCTGATACTTTGCATGCCAGGACACGTTGCCTAGGGTACTATCCCGTATTATGATTAGCTATAGAGAGTCAAGCTGTTGTTCTGTGATAATGTAAAATGTAGGTTACAAAACTAGACTGAGACTAAACAGAAATCTGTTCTGTGCATCACAATGAGAGGAAGACTGGAAATATTCTGGTTTCTGTATTTGCAATCTCTTTTTAGAACATGTCTCAAGTCACACAGTGCAGCTGGGTTCCCAATTGCTCCAGCTGTGAGTCCTCAGTCACACATTAATTCTTAAAAAAAGATTCATATAAGGGCTATCACACAAATTCAGCTTCTCTTTAAGGTGAATAATTACAAGTTTTAGCCTGTGAAGGGAAAAGTCCAATCCACATATTTCAAATACTAATCAACAGCATGGAGGTAGGATTACCTCTCTAAAAACAAGCAAAAAAAATCTCATCCACACCCCACATGAAAAATATGAACAAAATACGGTTATCAGTCTGAGAAAGGCAATACTGCTTCTTACCTGCTGAAAGTCTCCAGTAGAAAAGCTAATAATAACTGTTGGTACCACCATGAAACAAGCATTATAGAAAAGGACACCATATTTTCCCAACTCCTGTGAAAAATGAAACATGGTGTGTAGAATTACAAGCCATTTGGGAGCAAAATACTAAGGACTACTCTGGCAATCCTTCTGACATTATTGTCAATGAGCAAACAAAACATGATACACCTTGATTTAAAATACAAGCTTGTAATTGTTGGATTCAGTGTTCAGTTCTGAGCTGAGTTTCCACATCAGTCACTTTGTCCACATGCTCAGCAGAATATTACTGCTCTGCTTTACCTTCAAAAGTTTCTATACAACACCAGCTAGTCAGAAACTTCCTCAAGGAAATGGTCCGGAACTGCTTTGTGTTAGACTCCACACAAGTCTCTGCCTGGACAGGGGATTACCTATTCCACCTATGACAAATCAACCACAAAAGCATAGGGCAGGGTGGCTCCCTGGGGCCAGCATAACAGGTAAATTAATGAAGTCTGGCTCCTAAATGCAACATTTCTATCACTGGTAACTGATGTAACTTCAAGCAATTTGAGGGATGCCACATATCCTGTTGGTTAATTTGCTTGACACAAGAGCAGATGATCTGGGGAATGAAAAAGCAGCCTTCCCTTCCTTAAGATTCAGCCATGCTACTGGGCAATCTCTCCAGCTTATCTCTTGCTTTAAAATGAAATTCCATATTTTGCAGAAAAAATTGAGGCTCTTAAGTGCTGCTCATAAAAAATTACAGAGTCTGGATTTGATGTGATTCCTGAGATTATTAAAAAATACGTATTTCCACCAAAGTCAGTGACAAAATCTCTACCCAGCATCTCCAAGACTGGCCTTTGCTATGGCTTGATAGATTTTCATGGCACTTAATCTTACATAGCCAAAAAGGTTTCAGTTGTTGTGGTTATTCACTCAAACTGGACAGGGCTCTGTTCCTACCCAGCAGTTTATTTTATATAAACTTCACTTAAAGTGTGTTTCTAGTCAAGAAGTCATCCTCTTTACAAATATATATGAGATATATATACATATATATATATGTGTATATATATATATTTATATACATAGTTTACAGATAAACAACTTGCTTTTGGTTTGGATTTTTTTTTTTTTTTTAGCCCAAAACAATGTTTCAAAGTGACTACAAACTTTGTCTAAAAGACTTGGGAGAAAAAATACACTGTTCATCTAAGCCTGGCCTGAGATACTAATAAGTTTTTCCCAGGCTGTTCTGTATTATGGATGCATATATCAGCTGAAATTTGAAAGCAAATGAAACTATTTGTTAGTTCATAACTTTATGTTCATGAAGTCATGTAATAAGTAACTCACTGTTACCATTGTCATCATGTTAAGTTCAAACTAATCACCTCACAGTTACCTTTGGATCCATTTTCTGCTTCATGTAAACTCCATTTGCTGCTGTGAAGATATCATTTAGCAGCACAAAGGTGTAGCCCTCCAGATTAAAAGACAGATCAGACCTGGGAAAGAAATATTATATTGTAAATAAGCAAACACTATATGATGAATTGCACTACCTTGTTTACCTGAAGAAGTACCATAAATGAGGAAATGCAAATCCTGACAACTCCAGCCAGTCACAGGTTTTGCTTTAAGCCTTCTTCGTAAGTCAAGGTACTTTACATTTCTCCAGCCACTGGACCATCACAAATGAGTCACTTCAGAAGCGGCAGGAAATGATCAGTTTTCATTCTGTGAAAAATTTCATCTGTCTCAATCCTGACAACCTGTCCAATTATTACTGAGTATACTCATCTATTCCTGTTAACACACAAAGTAGCTAGGGAATAAAGTCTGACTACTTGTTTTTACAGTCAGATCAGACATATTGTCATCCTTTCTGTTTTGACTTGTGACCTCATGGATATACGGTAATTCTTGTAACAGGACATGGCTCTATCCGAGCCACATCACATGGAAATTATTTACCTTTGTACACAGGAAAGCCAAGAAACAAAAAATAACATTATATTTCCAGTTAAGGAACATTCAAACCGAAAGAAAATAGAGAGTAGTATACAAGTGCTTTGTAAACTTAGCCTCACACTGGAATTCGTTCACAGTCATTAAAAAAAAATAGATACTGCCTAATACAAAACAGTATTTGACAACCAAAAGACCAGTCTTTCTATCCAGAACAAGAATATGTTTTTGTAAGATTATTAAAACACACTGATCAAAAGCATCATTCCCCATAGAGTTCTAACTTGCTTTATTTGTGATCCTGCAAACATGGAAAACTGGGGAGGGTGGCAAAGGGAAGAAGCACCAAAATACTTTCAGCTGGAGTTAAATTTTTCCCTTTGTATTCCTGCACCTCCCAATGATGTCAGTAGAGAGATTTTCCACATCAACTTGATCCAGAGTAACCGTTCTCAACCTAGGTTTACGTGGCACTTAACAAATAAAGAAATATCCTGCTGTCCCTCATCTTATAACATGACTTCATATAACAAATTAAAACCTTACCCAGCTGCTATAAAAGCCCCAAGAACGATGGCAAATACGCTGACTACAATACTCAGTGGATATCGTTTCCTGTAGACAAAAATTAGACAGGTCATACTTTCATTATTTGAAGAAGAGATTAAATGGCTGTCTGCCTGAAACGTTTCAAAACAGCCAGCAATCACAGAACATTTAACATGAGGGCACAGTCTTGATAACCTTAATGAAGCCATGTGCCACACTGTCAGACCTTGGCCCTGAGAACAGAAATTGAAAAAGCATTATGAGCATTCTGCTACTAGATAATTTTAAAAGTAAATATTATAGGTAATTGAAGAAACAGTACTGGAACAAACTGTATTTACTGTGTATTAGGACTCATAATGGACATATTTCAGTGTCTTCAAGCAATCCAATAAAGGAAAACCACTACATATCTCTCATGTAGTTTTTCATCTCACCTTTATTGGGAAAGATGCTGTACAACAAACTATCTGGGCTATTTTCCAAATAGATACTTATTTTGAAGTCAAACTGAAACCTTGTACTTGAAGGGGAAAGCATGAAAGCTTATGATATCTTTGCTACGTCTACATAAGTACTGCCACAGAGTAAAACTAGTCTGCTTCTCAAACCTGTATTACTTTATTTAGAAATGTCCTAAAAACTTCTTTTTGCTCCATACCGCAACATGCCTTACAGGCATTGTCCTAGCCATTCTCTCAGGCTAGCCCCCAGCTCTGAGCTGGCCTGTGAGAAAAGATCCATCAGAACAAAATGTACATTGCTCTTGGAGAAATCCTGCATGTCAAAGGAGCGCAGCTGTGGACCGCTGTCCCAGCAACAAAGCCGTGTGCAGTCTCCAGGTATGACAGGCTTTGATCATAATGACTCGCATATTGACTGCTTTTCAAATCCCGAGCTAGGCCAGCATAGACTCTTTGGAGTCTTTTCATCTTCAACCCTCAGGAAACACACCGTCACTGTGGCAGCCTATAGGAATACAGCATTCTGCTCTTAAGCTTCCCTTAGGTTAGGACGCTGCTTGTACTTGTACACCACATTGCTGTAGTCCAGCTAAGAACAGATGACAACCTCACAGACTCACATTTTCCTCACTTGCTTGTGGGAATTCTCAGGCCCACAGGAGAAGACAGCAAGTTCGGCTTTCCCTGTGAGAATTTACAACTAGAAAAGAATCCTTGGAATCCCCAAATATGACTCACATCGATCAACTGCTACTTTAGCCAAAAGGCGATGGCAGTCTGCTTTAAGGCTTTTCAAGAAACTTTTCCCCTGACCATCACTCTCATGTTGCCTGGGTTCAGCTTCAGCAAGCTGCTTTTCCTCTTGTGACCTCACCTTATCCAAGCAAGATATCTGGGTAGAACCATGACAGTGACAAAGTATGACCTATTTATATTCTGGTTCTTCCAAGTCATTACAACTGAAACTAGCGATCCCAAGCTGCAATAGCATACACCTCTTAATTTCCCATTAAAAATAACAGAGGTATCTATAACTGAGGTGTTTTCTGATCTAACAGCACGCTGACAGATAACACTTTGCTTCATTAAACTGGTATGTTTTTAGACTTAGGATCTGTCTGTTTGAAGCACTTTGTAGCTGGGGGGCCTCCGAGACGAGACACAAACCACAACCGCTAACACAAGTGTCTAAGTTGTGCTCTGCTTATCTGATTGATGTGCAACGGTCAAGAAAATGAGCTGTGTAAATAAGAGCAAGCTGACTTTTTTCCCCTCAATTCACTAAAGTGCATGCATCAATGTCTTCAAAAAAAGCTACATGAAAGCACTTTACTTGCTCTTTTCTATTTGTCAGTAAAAAACATTCATTCAATATTCTGATGAGATGCCACAATTTGACATGATCTAAACCAATTTGATATGATCTAAAATAAAGGTATCTTAAATGAAAAAAAAAAAAAAGGATCACCCAAGTATGATGATTTCCAGCAGTAAAGTAAGTGGAATGGTAAACTTCCTGAGCACTGTAAACATCGGCAAACTGTCAAAAAAACAAAATCCAAGCACAGCATCAGATTAACAGTATTTTTATGTTCTAATTCTTATCTAATGTTACTAACCAGAAGATGAAACCAGTATCCAGCAATAACAAACCAAAACAAAATCCCAGTCACTTAGTATACATTAAAAAAGTCAGTCTGGAACTAGATGCTGATTAGATAACCAAATCATTGAAAAATAATATGATTTGCCAGTTTGTAAAACAATGCAACTGGTTACCTTCTAAAGAGTGAAATGGAATACAAAGGCTATTTTCAACCTAGCAGAGCCCCCATCAAATAATTTTTTCTGCAGAATTAATGGGCATGGTAAGTAAAATGATTTCTGTTGTAAACTTAGAGGACACACAATAAGCCTGTATCTCAAAACATATAAGAGAAATAAAATACAAAGCAAACATGCTTATTAAACAAGCTGTACTTCCAGAAAAGTAAATTAAATCCACAAGAAAAAAACAGAGAACATAAAAGAAACATGAAAGTTGGGACCAGCTGCAACTACCAGCGGGTGTTTTTTAACATATTGTTGGTCTATGTAAAGCGATGCAGTTGGAAAACTTTTTAATTCATTTGAGAAAAACTTCTGTCTGACACTTAGGAAATCTGACAGCAAGGCCATATTGACCAATTAATTGTCTGTTTAAGATAACTATTAGCAACTGCATTAACAAATGCCACAAATCCTAACACAGAGTTTAATTACTTTACAACAGACATTTTGAAGGTATGCATAGGACCATCTAAACCTTACTGAGAACCCAAACATGGTGGAAAATGCCATAATATAAGCAAATGCCACATAATGTAACAAAACACAATGTAACAAAATTTAATGGTAGAAACATGGTAGCCATTCTTCCTTTTCTGCAAGAAAAATCTGTTATGAACAGTAAACCTAAAGAGGTATGTCAGCCACAGGAGGAGGAGATGGTGCACTTGTGTTTAAAATAACCTACTAAACTTTATTTTAAAATTACACTTAGGGAAATGGGAAAGAAGAACCCATGGATCAGACTTTTACAGGACTAAAACTACTTCCATATTCACAATGGCTGCACAGTCACTGCAGTGGAACAGCTTCTGAATAAACACAACAAAGAGTCGCAGAATCAGGCACCTGATGTTGCTAGTCAAAGAAAATTAATTTTATAAATAAAAAGAAACATAAAAGAATTAAAAGTAATACATTTTCTCTCCCAGTGTCTGTATAAAAGTTTCTGAAATGCTGAAAAGCTGCAAAATTCTCTCTTTCGGTTTAGTTTACTTCCAAATCCTCAGGAGCCTGTAATAACATACAAGAAACCATCGCAATGGTAGTGCTGCCACCATCCCCACCACTACACAGCAGTTTTTCCATCTCTTGGTGTGTCCTAAATAAGCCGCACGGCCACCGTGGCACTTTTTTTTCCTTATTCTTCCTCCTTCAAAAACATCTTTTGTACAGCCTTCAAACTCTCTGGTTAAGACACACAGGAAAAGCTGGATGCTTGGGTGTGTGGGGAAAGTGAAAGCACTTTCATTGTCACAGAAGAGCATTGCGATTTTCTGTCAGTACAGGCCCAGCTATGCCCCCCTTATAAGAAGTATACAACTTGTAAACAGATCAAACATTTTGGTAAGAATTTCATAAAAATATCAGGGGGTTTAGACTGACAGTCAGACATCATGTGCATTTAAGTCTCCACAAAACGCTTTTTCTTCAGTGTTTATTTTTTGCCCCCATAAAAGGGTAAAATCCAAACAGTCTACTTATAAATTCCATTTACTGTACCTGAGTTTGCTGGTACTTGATAATCCACTTATGTGGTTTCCAACATAAATCAGAGGCAGAGGAAACAACTGTGGTAAAATTAAAAATGCAAGTCGGATTATTATGTTTTGAAGTATTGTTCAGAAACTTTACATGACAGAATTTGATAACTATAATATCAGACATACTTTTAGCAAGAAAGAGGGTTTTTAAGGAAAAAAATGTAACTGCTGCAAACTGATCTGCAGCTTCCGTTCATGTGACCATTCATAACCACAGCTTCACTGACTTCATTAGAAGAGTAACAATCTAGTGAGTCTGAGACTCAGACTCCATTTACAGTAAATGTTAATCAGTTTTATTTTAATTACTGTAATCCTCAGATTAATACCCATTCTAACATTTTAATTTTAGGTATAAAAGTTATGTTAATAGCTAAGCAAGCAAAATAATAGCTTGAATAAAAGAATGAATAAACTCTTAAGTATGCTGTGCTTCTCTAGGTACTCCACATACATTAGCAGGTCTGGAAGATATGAAATTTTAGATCTACCAAAGAAATTATGCTACATAAGACACTAGAAAAAAAGATAAGTACTCAGGGGTAAATTAAACGTCACGATTTCCAGCTTCTAGCATAACGAGACTGACTTGCACAGTAACATATGGGCCCTAACACAATACAGAGAAACAATAACAGCACTTCAGAGCCTTAAGAAAAAGGTACAAGAAGTCAGGGGTCTCTAAACGACATTCAGTTGCAGCTCAAAGCCGTTCTCTTCCCACTACAGAAAAGCTGCAGAAGATTAAAAACAACCACAGTAATCAATGGGGACAAAGGTGGTGTGTACATCTAGTCCCAGTCACTATCAGCCAAGCGGAGCTGAAATGGCAGGAAGACAAAACAGATCCTCTGTCCCAGCAAATGCGGCAGCTGCTGTTGTGCCTATACATGCCGCAGGAGACACTGTGTTTGCTGGAGGCGATGCCCTCTCAAAGCATTGTATGCTGGAAAAGCATATAGAGATGTCGGCTGCTTTTTATCTACGCTACAAATTCTGCCTTTCTTTTACAGCAAAGAGGAGAGAGTACAGAAGTTAACTATAGTTAACTAAGGTTAACTTTTAAGTGAAAGTAGTAGTAAAAGTAAACAGGACAGTAAGTAACAATATTCACCCTGTCAACATAAGTTTGCAAAAATTTTGTAATGCACTTTCTCTTCTGTATATTTTTATTTAGGAAAAAAAAAAAAAACAAACAATCTGGTTTACTTAATTTACAGGATGGAAACAGAGCTGACAAAACATTCTCTTTCCTCTGAAACTTGTCTATTGTAAAGACAAAACATCCAGCACAACATCAGAGATCTGTAAAACAATGACTCAAAAAGGGTCAAGAACTCCAAAGCTTTGTCATTAAAATAAGCATTTTGCTACTTTAAAACTACAGCTGAAAGTACTAAGGACCTAAACCAGTCCAGGAGTGAAAAGCAACTACAATCTTACTGTCAATGAAAGCAAGAGCTGTCAAAAGGATAAAGAGTCGGTCAAAGAATGCTTTAAAAAGTAAAGAAATCAACAATTCGCAATCCAGCTGATTCACTGTGACTAGTCAAATCCAGCACTACAAGCAATACGCAAGTCCTGGATGCTGCAGTGCTGACTGCTCCAGCATACCCAGAAAAGCCTTCCAAAGGACAGATATTATTAGGACAAAAAAGAGTATTTTTTTAATGCCCTTGTACTGATGTTAAGGTGAAGGCAACAACAGAGAAGGAGAGTAGCTGGACTGGATGAGACAGAAGGAAGAAACTTCTCAAGGTCTCAGCAAGTTGTTTACATGGGGAACTCAAACGTACCCACTGGGAAACCCTCTTCATTCACATTTGGGAAAACATTAGGATTGTTCTTCTTATAATAAATGGTACAGATATTCCTACAGAATCTCTAAATGCCAATGATTTCAACATGCATTAGGAATATACAGTATTCACCAAAGACTGTGAGATCTTCATAGTAAACCTCAGATTGATAGTAAGAAGATTCTGCAACAAAGACAGTGGCCTGAAAAGCTGTGATATCTGAGTCCTGCAGCAGAGCTGGAAGCTCGCTCTAAATTCCTGAGCAAACACTGACCAACACCCTGCAACAAGACATAAATACACAGGCTCACACACCAAAGCAAAGCTCCAGCAACACTGCGCAGATGCAAAAATCTAAAAGGATCAGTGCTGCAGTCATTTCAGATGCTAGTTCCCAATCCGAGATACAGATCCTGTCCTATTTTCTCTGTCTTGCCTAGACCATACAGGCTTACGGTCTGCACGATGCAGCTAGCCCCAACCTACAGTGTTTACAGCAGGCATTATTTTAGTCCCTCCTATGGAACATAAATCTTTTGGAGTCAACTGGGTTTGGGTTTTTTCCTATCACATATTCTCTTTCTATTGTTTTACCACATGTCCTATTCAAACTTCTAAGCAGCCCTTCTCCCTTCATGCTGTGATCAAAATCCTTTCTTAAGCACAGATCTCCCATTGATCCCCAAAGGAGCTGTACACATCCAGAAAAACACCAGGAATCTGAAAGAGTTCATCCAGCTGTATGAAGGTACAGCACCTTTTCCCATGTATTGTGTAATAACATTCTGCCAGATTTCTCTGCAAACAAAGGCCAGAATACTGCAGTGAAACTGAAACGATCAAATCCCATATTAAATGAAACAAAGATAATCACATTTGACAAAAAAATGCAAAATTTTTGCTGTTTTGTATCTAGTCTCCACAAGAAAGAACGCCACTATAAGAGGTAACATTTTCCTATCAATATCAGGACCTACGTAATACTTACCTTCACAGGTATACTTTTGTCAAAATCGGGGAAGTGAACAATCTTATTTAATTTTGACACATACAAGATAAGTACGGTGGCTGCCATCTAAATAAAAAGAAAAAACAAGAAGTAATCTAACAGCAAAACTGTATGTATGAAAAAACTGCTTCAAAGACAAAATCTTCACATGCATTTAATAAATGCTATGTATTATGTATTTCTTTCAAAGAACAACACACCACACAATGAATAAACTGGAATAACTTTATTCTTATCAATTTTGACTGCTACTTATTTAAAAGTACAATATAGACATACGTTTTACTAGCTTGAGAAAATTAGTGGCACCCAGTGAAACAATGAGTGCTGAGAGGGAGCCAAGAAAATAGAACAGGACATGGTACCAGAATAATCATGGTATTTCCACTCAGAGTGTTGTTTAATCTGCAGAATCACTCCTACATCTTTTTTGGTAATGTGAGATGAGGATTGTGCATTCATCAATCCATTGACAACACAAGGAAGAAATAACAAAGATACAGACCAAATGAAAAATATCTGAGCAGTCATACATCATAAAAGTTAATGTTGGCCCCAGGAAGGAAAAAAAATTAAAATTTTCCTTATATAAAAATACAGTAATTGTCTACATAGAAGATGAGGTGGAATCATGTCTGCAGACTAAAGCATTATACGATATTATATGCACTTTACAAAGTGCTCAGGTAAATCCTGGAAGGGTCAACAAAAAAATGGAAATGCCATTGAGTCTTATGCTTTGCAAACAAAGCTATGTCATTACCCTTAACATGAATTATTGCCACATTTTCCAGTCTTTGACTTCCACTGAAACACGATGTGTAGTTCCTTGAGCAGTCTGGATGTGTGACTCTCTCTCCCTCTCTCACACAGCAAAGACTTTACAAGAGATTTGAGACTCTTCAGCATGAAATGGCAGAGAAGTCTGACTTGCGGTAACCTCTTGCCACCTCTTCCTCCCTACCCATCAGCTTGTAACTTTGGCAGAAAAAAAAATCCTCTCTTTTAAATGTATTTACCCAAACATTTGCCTCAAGGCTCCATCTTTCCCAGCCATCCCTCTGCAAAATCACACATTCTTCTTCATGAATCATGTACACAAACATTTGAACTTTGGTTTTACCATGATGCCTATTAGCAAAAAAATAACAATAAAATATATATTTCTGGTCCAGTAGTGTAAATTGCCCACAGGCAAATATTGCAACAAAGATCCAAAGTTGTGTGGTAGTCCTACGGGAAAACTGCTGGGAAAGGGGAGAAAGATTTTTGACTAAAAACACCGTTTGTCTGAAAATAGAGGCAATGTCTCTGCATGTAATCCACAAATGCTCAAGGATTCTCACAAGACCTATGCACTTGCTAGAACAAATCTTGAAAGTTTTGAAGGCCAGGTCTCTTAATTACTGAAGTCTGTAAGGGGAAATAAATTCTATTTTCAGCCCTTTATATGACTCTTCCCATGAAACAGTTTTGACTTGAGTTGAAATTTCCTTGACCTTACTAAAATAAATCACTTTTCCTTACAGTGTATCTAATCTAGAAGACAAGCAATGCAGTATAACAGAGATTTCTCCCCTAAAATATACCTCTATGCTAACATTAGTTTAACTTACAAAATAAAGAGTGCATTTAGTATGCTTTACTACATTATTTATTTAATGTGAACATACCTGTCCGATTCCAAGAAACATTGGTGATGGGAAGCTGAAAAGCATAAACAGATATTTAATACTGAGAAAATTAAAAGAAAAAAAAAAGAAAAAGATTAATTTAAAATTATAACTAAAGTCAAGAACTGGACATGTGGATGACTGGCCTGTCTTTCAAATGGGCTCAGAAACTGCTGCACTTGCTAGAGTCCTAAGATTTTATTTCTGCAGCAAAACACAAGCTGCATCCAAATAATATAGCATATGCACAGTTTATCAGTTCTAAAGTGCTAATTGTTTTGGGTACCTTTGTAAGTGAAGGTAACACAGATACACTGCATAATTTTTTAAGTGGTCTCACATATACACTATACATCCTCAGAGGGTATAGAAGTTAAACCGCTTGCACTTGCCCTAACCTGGAAGCTTATCTACATGGCCCAAACACACTAGCAACATTTTCTTGTGAAAATAAAGGACCTAGGTAAATGTTGTAGAAACATCTATTGTCTGCTAAATTTCTCTGCTAAATTTCTATCATGCCGGTTCAGTTAAATTTAGCTGAAAGCATGAATACTTGAATACTAACAGAGCAGAAACTTTAGCACAACACCTGAAGAAGCTGAGCATCTCGATTTCCCCCCCTAAATCTACATCAAGTTAAAACCAAGAAACGTGTGGCAGTAACTGCAAATTCTTTGTAAGTATACTGAAATACAAGCAAAGAAGTTATTTAGAATGGATGGCTGCTTTATGCCACAACCACCAGTGTCTGGAGCCTCTCTGCTCAAAAGCCTCAGGTATCAAGGAGCACCCTGAAGGTCAGAGCTCCTGCTGCCTCCAAGGAGTCACGCAGCGTTTTTCTGGACTGCACTGTCAGGAACGGTTACACACAAACCTGCATCCAGGGAATCTAAATAAAAGCCATTTCATTCTCCGCGCACACCTGCACTAACGAATGTCTAAGCAATGTCCACACTCTCAACAAGCTTTGCAACTTTCCATTATCAAGACTCCTTAAGGTTGTGGCTGTTCATCACAGAAGCCACCAGGAACCACTATACTACTACTTGGCTGCTGAGAAATGTGCTCAAATGAGTTGCCCTGGGACAGGAACACAGTATTAGCAAAAGAAAGGCCATAAGGACACTGGAGTCATAACAAAGAAAAAGGGTTAGGAGCAGCTGGTAGCAAAACGATTCTGGGAAACACAGTTGTTGGTTTGGTTTTTGGGGGTGAGGGAGGCGGGGGGAGGGAAGAGCAAAAGAAACATAACTCCCATTTATAATAATGTGATGCTTAAACTGTGTTTTGGTTTGTACTTGCAGCTATACAATATGGAGGCTTCACTTGTCTGTACTACACAGATTTTTCCAGGCATTTTTGATTTGCAAAGCCCTAAACATTCCCAGCAATGCTGTAAGCTCTTTATACGAAATTCAGGCTTAATGATGTGCGTGCTGTCCTTGATACCTTTCACGGATGCAGTAGATGTATGCCAGGGACTTACAGGGAGCTGCAGATTGTATTAACACGATGAAAACAACTATAAAATAAAATCTCAACTTGTCTCATGTATCATTTCTGGGAGATGTTATATACAGGTGCTACTTGTTTAAACAGCATTGAACATTAGAAAACAACAGCAAGTGTTGCTTTTTTTTTTCTTTTGTTTTGTTGGGTTTTTTCGCTTTAGTGTTTCTAGTTCATAATGAGCTAGAACAGCATAACCAGAGCAAACCTTGGAAGTAAAGAATATTAATGGTGAGATCACAGCTACAGCACAATGATTCCACATGAGATGCCCCATGAAGTCGCAGAGGTAGTGTTTTCACGATTAAGAGACTTTTAAGAGACTTTCTAAGGCCTCATGTTTAATTTTTGGCTATCTCAGGAAATAAAGGCGCTCTCAGGAAGGTAAGAAGATGGTGTGGTGGGAACCGTTAGGAGAAACACTGCCTCCCCGAAGGGTCTGAACCAGTGTGACCAGCAAAACACCAGTTTTGACACCAGGAATATCGAATGGCCTTGGAGGAAAAGCCCGTCGCGTCGCGCCGCGGTGCGGCGCAAGTGGTACCTGCCGGGCATAAACGGGGTCTGAAACTGGAGAAACCGGCCCCGGCCTCGGCACGTTCACCATCTCCGCGGGCCAAGGGCCTGTCTCGGTGCGCCAGGTGACAGCCCCGGCATCCGAGCTGCCCAAACAACCCTGGGTTACGCCGGCGCTTCCCCGACAGGCGGTGCGGCCCCGCTCCGCTTCTGGAGCGCGGTACAACCTCCGCTCGCCGGGACAAGCGCGGCAGCGCCGCCGGCCCGAGGGACAGCCGGGCCGGGACAGGCCCCACCGCTGCCCGGTGGCTCCTCCTCCGCAACCTGCGGCCCTCACCTGTAGGCGCTGAGCACGGCCTTGTTGACCAGCACGATGAGGAAGGAGCACGTCCCGTAGAAAAGGGCGGAGAGCACCCTGGGCAGCGCCGAGTGCGCGGCAGCACCCGCCGCCTCTCCCGCGGCCTGCCCGGCGCTCATGGCGGCGCGGAGCTGCGGCGGCAGCGGGCAGGGCCCCACCTCGGCCTGCACAAGTGCGACCGGACGGGCCGCCACTCCTCCCCGGCCCGGCCCGGCCCGGCTTGGCCCCGAACTGCGGGGAACGGCGGAGGCCGCAGGGCGCCCCCTGGCGCTGCGCGGGGCCGGGCCGTGTCGCAGCGGTTCGGGCCCGGCCCGAGGGGAAGGACCTCGGGGTAAGAACAATCTCAGTGCGGCAGGCTGATGCCTCCGGGACTGGGGGAGCTGCGGCGGCAGGGCAAGGCCCCGAGGCCCTCCGGTACCTTACGCCACCATCCGGCACCGGCTGGCTTTGTTTTTAGTACAGCCCAGTCAGAAAGAGTTGAGCGTCTGCCGGCGCTCCCCTCCGGGAAGCGACAGCCCCGAACCACCCGCGGGCAGGGTCTGCCACAGGCCCGGCCGCTCCGCCCAGGACTGCGCTTCCCACACTCAATGATTTGTGAAACCGTAAAAAAAGCTTTAAAAACTTCCGTCAGATTTCAACACACAGGGGAAATAAACACCTTCATGCTCTAAGGCAAGTCGGGCATCAGAAACAAGGGCCCAAATATTTAGCAGTTACCAAGCAGCACAGACTAAACTTAAAAATTTAAACCAAGTTCTATTCAAAGCATCTATTAAATGGCAGCACATCCACTCTCCTGCTGTTAAGTCATTTAATCTTTCAAAGCACTGAACACTTCAAGATCTTTTGTATGTAATCACTTCTTTAAAGAACATAAAATCAGTCTTTTTTTTTTAACTTGGTATTTTATTCAAAACTTCTTACAACACAAAACTGCTTCAGCTGTCTGATTTTTGTCTACAGCAAAGTAAAATTCAGTGTGCTTGTCATACTTGCACAAATATTCTGCAGTTGCCCAAAGCATTACAACCGACTGGAGAAAAAAAAAGTATTTAAAAAAAAAAAATCCAAATCAGGTTGACTCCACTCTGCAACTGGCTGCTAATTACAGTCTTGTGCCCTGTGAAATATTACGCAGGAGCAATTCTGAGTTATGACTCAGAAACACAAGAGATTTATGCTCAGGGCTCATTTTGGGATCAGACTATATGCATGCAGCCAACTGAACAGTCAAAAACATGTAAATTATTTGAGAAACTCCAAACTAACACTAATTACCAGTTTTACCTAGATTAAGAAGCCTAGAACAACTGGAGGGTTTCATAAGCCTGAAAGTTTAGGCTTTTTTAAGCCTAAACAGGAACAAATAAGCTCCATGTCAGTTTAGGAGCTGTAAGGAAAATGTAAACCGTGTAACTGGTGCAGAGTTATTTACATTCAATGAAAATGATTTTTTTTTTATTACTCAGTTACTATTTAGGTAAGTGCATCAATCATGATTTAAACAAACTGGATTAATGAGATTTCCAACCAACAGATTATCAGAGAACATAACCCAATAGCTGTAGTTTCTGGTGTAAAATCACACTACTTTTCTGGAACAGCTGAATGCCCTGGTCAGTCTACACCAAGTGATTGATAAAATTATTTCTTCCTCTTGTTTAAGCGAGAGGGAAAGTGGCTTCCCTTCTCACCTGAATTTCCTGACCTTCAACACAAGGAATGAGTTAAAGCAAGTAGGTCAGTAAATATGAATTATTAATATCCCCTAAAGCAGTAGCTTAAAAAAATAAAAACGATAAAACCAAAAACAACACAAACCAAAATACACATCATGAAGTCCGATTTTAAAATAAGGTTTCATTAGCATATTAGGACTCTGGCTGCCTTCAAAGCAAATTACCAAAAAAGATCACCATGAGTCAATACTATTTCAAAGTATACAACAAAGTGACAACATATCCTACTAAACATTTTGTATGAGCATCTGAGTACTAGGCAGCATTCTGTAATTTCATTTATTTGGGAAATATATGAAATCACAGATGTTAACACACTATCTTTGGAAGCCTATTTTCTAGTTGTATAGTGAATACTTTTCTGCAGTGTTTAATTGATAGCTGTAGTACAGTTAGTGAACACAAAATTGGCATGTTATCCTGAAGTAAAGCAGTAAGGTGGCTTTATGCGCAGAAAGTACGGAGGCTTCTATTTGCTAATAATCATATAAAAGCAATACTTTAAAACTTAGTGTTTGCTAATAGGAGATCTAAAATAGTTTACTACGAATCAATACCACCCTGTAAATACCGCCTTTATTAACAAAATCAAGTGCCAAATCACTACAGGGTCCAAAAATATCTGAAAAAAATATCACCAATTGTTTTCCTTTGTCTAGACTTTGCAAGACTAATCATTTTCAGATAAACCAAACAATGTGCAAAAGCTCCTAACATCACGTTAGGAATAACAAGTGCTGAAATCAAATCAGAAAACATAAAACGGCAAAGTCAAGCCTCATACCTTGAGCAGTCACAGCAAAGATCCTGAACAATCTTTTTTTTCCTTATATGAAGCAGTTTCTTCCTCTCTACAAGTTGTGATTAACTACACTTTGCCTTCCACTTCAGTGTTACTAGGTAAAGATACACTGACATCAGAAACACAGTTTCATTGCTGCTTAACATCTTCATACCTACAACTTAATATAAATTTGCTTAAATAGTCAGATAAATACTTTTGTCAGCCTTCTTTGGCCACATGTACCATTCTACTAATTGCGAACACTTTGTTCAGAAAGTGCTTCCTCTGAAAACTGCTTCAAATAAATGAATTAACCTTGCAAAATCTAGCTTCCCACAACACATAACTTTGTCAACCCTGCATTATGCAGTCCTATATTTACAAATACTTAGAAACTTTACATCCGTCTTTTACCTTACAAAAAGTGCAATTCTCTCACCCCATGTTATGGAGCAACAACATTCTTCATAAATTCTACAGAATAGCAGCCTATGACAAGCAAATAAGGTGCTTAGCTTATGCCCATGATCTAACTGGTTTAAGTACCACCAGGAAGTACATTTTGTATAGGCAGACTCTGTTTCTATCTACTGTCGAAGCGGCACCACAGCAAGGTTTGCAAGCTCAATGAGAGCCAGCGCGCCGTGCATGCGTTCACGCTGTTCCTGGAGGCGGCGGCGAGCAGCTGAATGAGCGTTGTTCTTCTCTTCATCATCCTCTTCATCCGATTGAAGGTATTCCATTGGGTCCTGCTGCTCCTGATCTGTTTTCTGTATTGTTTTAGTTTTCAAAGCAGGAGCACGCTGTTCTCTACTCTCCCAGTATCTACCAAATCAAACATGGGGAATGCTTTTAAAATATATGCAACTGACTCGCACAGCAGCAATCCAAAGTACTAGCTTGCATACGACTAAGTAGTGCATTTGGTTTTATCTTTCAGCCCTTATATAGCAGTATTTAAGCAGTAAGAAACCTCCTTTATTCAGTATTTTAAGTGAACATCCGTGACATCTCTACACAGTGTTCTCAGCAGGCATTTCTCCCTAGACAGACACAATTTTTGCCCCTCATACAGATGCAAATTCTGCAAGACTGCAGCACTAACTAACAATGTATTAGCAGATGATGATCAAGCAAAGAGAAGCATTTAAGCAGAGAACAAACAAAACAAAAGTCTCATGAGGAACTTCATCTAGACCAGGAGTTTGCACTTCTTGAAGAAAAGGCATTGAATTGTACTGGAGAAACACATGGTTTGGTTTGTTGTTGGTTTGTTTGGTTTTTTTTTCCCCCTCCTAAAAATAGAATGCTTTCTCAGATCACCCTTACAAGTATTTAGAGAGGGATGACACCATGAGAAAACTTACTTCGCTAGCCACTCAGCCACAGCTTTATTGTCAGCTGTCTGCTTCTTGTTCAGCTTGTCTGTGAACTCTTCCCTCTTCAGTCGAGCATATGGATGTTTGGGGCAATGGCGGTTTGCATGCGTGAATCTGCTTAAACAGCCTTAGAAAACACAAAGTGACAATGAAGAACATTATTACGGAAAGCAGTCAACCAACCAGTAAATATAACATCTGTGGGATGAAGATGCTGCTCAATCCAACCTTCCCCACTCACAAAATCTGAGATCTGGTTGAACACAGCAAGCCTTGGTTGCAAAGTCCATAGCATGCCACATCATTTTATACATTAGTATCAACTGACAGAATTACTGATAACCCACTTACATATTTTAAGCAATCCTTAGATAAACATTTGCATGGTTATGCAGATTCTGTGTGGCTCCTCCCTTCTGTAGAAGCTCCTCCAAAATTAAAATTTAAAGCTTCTATGGGTCTTTGCCATGTGAACATGCATACGTTTCCAGTACTAGACTGAACCTAGTTCTGAAAGCTGCAAATTGTTCTGTAATGGCTCACCATTCTCTGAGCAGACGAAAGGTTTCTCCCCTGTGTGGAGACGCTGGTGAGTTTTGAGCTGCCCACTCTGAACAAAGGCTTTCCCGCAGTCTGGGTAGTCACACAAGTAAGGCCTTTCACCTTAAAAATAATAACAGACAGATTTATGAAAGCTGAATATAACAGAAGAATCATAATATCCAGCAGTGTCCCTGACTTGAGACTTAAACAAGTGGACTCTTTTTACCCACTCATGCACTTGCACCTACTCCAAAAGCCCTGGTGTACCAAGTAGCAGAGATCCACTTTTATCGCAGACAGATCTTTGCTTTGAAGTACATGCTCAATACTACAGCATTATACAATTATTTCTAGAGGGGGAAAAAAAAAAAAAAAGTCGTATTTTCTGATTTAAACCCCTTGCACAGCACTACATAAGCTTTGTCCCATGAAACTAGGCATCAATAGAGCAAGAAATATATGCAGTTAAATGAGTAAATGGAGAAGTAATGTAATTCAACTTGTAACCAGATCAATTTTATCCTTAACATAACCTGAACTATGGTACAATAACTGAGGTCAACAGCATAGTAACATATGAAGTTGTATACAAGTACCTCCTTAGGGAAGACTATTAGACAAAATTTGTAATGGATAAATAGAGGTAGCAAAAGAAACATATTCCAGACTTAAGCCAAGAAAGTTTTCTTTGGTCAGACATCAAGGAAGGCTTCCCCATACAAAAAGCAGCAAGAACAGAGATGGCAGGTGCCTCCCCTCTCAAGAGGATCTGACAGTGTGCAGCTGTGCAAAGGCACACCATGGCACCGCTCCTATGGCACCACTCCTTGGTAAGGACAACAAAATGAGGGTGATGCTGACTAAGTCAGAGGAGGAACACCAGGGTAAGCTCTGCTCAGTTAAGTAGTTCATACAAACTCAACACCTAATACAACCAAGCGAAACAAAGACATCGTTTGACCAAAAAGCACGAGGGAACTGTCTAGATTAGTCTCAGTGACCTGAGTCAGAGTAAGACACCATGGGAGCCAAGGTTTTCCTGGGCCTTTGTTTGAGTGGTGAGGGCATTTGTGTGTGTCAGGGGAAAGTGTTGGTGGTTGTGTTGGCATTGTGAGCTACATTAGTTCACACATTATTGCAAACAGAGTCCTGCTGGAACATGGAGAAAAAAAGTATTGGTTTAAAAAACCAGTTCAACCTCAGCTGGGTATTGAGTTGATCCTACATTTTAACTGTGAGTTGCCTTCTACATACAGTTCAGTAAACTGGCGTGACCACCTGCACCCCAGAAAATGATTCTAGGTGGTGGGAAAGACAACTCAATAGTGATTTTAAGCTTGTGAACTCTTTTCTCAACGTTTAAGCTACACTTCCAGGGTGTTACACTGGCCAAGTTACCAGCCAGTTTTTGAGTTAGTGTTTCCTCTTACAGCTAAACTTCAACTGCTGTGTGAAAAATACATCAGCAAGAAGGAAACAAATGACACAGAAGACGCAGTCAGAAGTGCTACCATGTACAAAGCACCGTGGTCAGGAAAAGTTCTCCCTCCTATACAGTAAGCCAGTGACAGCAACAGATAAAATATTTACACAACCTGCCATTATAGCCCAAATTGCTGCTACACTATCGTATGACAAACACGGTTTACAAAGACTTTGATTGCACTAACAAGTCTTGGAAGAAAAGCATGATTAACATAACACCTACAATAAAATAGTCACAGGTCAAGTTTGTTGGGAGCTTTTTTTTTTTTTTTTTTTTTTGTTAATTCCTTCCCTGCTGTTTCCTAAGCAGCTAATACCAGCAATTCACACCTTCCCTTTACTCACCAGTGTGAGTTCGTTTGTGGGCCTGCAGTGATTTCTCTCGTGGAAAGACCCTGTTGCAGATATTGCAGCGTATCCTACTGGAAGAGTGCTCTCCTTCGCTGATCAGGTCACGGACAGTGTCTGCTCTCGGCCGGCCACGCCGTATCCCATCCTGCGTAGAAATAACCGCGGAGCTGAAACCCCACGCGCTCGCATCGCTGCACTTCAGCCAAACCCCACAACTCTCCCCGAAGTGGCTCCTGAGTCACGGGTGCAGCCGAGGCCCGGTGCCGTGACAGCGCCGGCGATCGAGCCCATCCCCGACAGCGAGGCTGCGGCCGGCAGTTACAGGCGGGGAGCCGTCACGCTCCGGAGTGCGCTCAGTGAAATAGGGAGGAAATAACGAAACAGAGTAGAACTTTCCAACCCCGCGCTACTTTTAAATTGAGGGAGGAGGGGCAGGAGCCCCGCCGCCGCTCCGCCTGCGGGCGGCTCCCTCCCCGCCGCTCCCGCTCCCCCGCACGACGGACGGCACCGGGGCGCGCGCACCACTGGCGGAAGTGACTTCACTTTAAATCTCCGGGCGGGGGAGGGGCGCGAGGCGCGCAGTCACCCTTTAATTCCGCCGCCCGCCCCGCCCCACCCCACCCCGGGCCCGCGCCGCCGCCGCGCTTACCTTCAGGTGCCGGTCCCTACCGCCGCTGTCCGGGCTCGCCGCCTCCTCCTCATCCCCAGCCTGGGTTCTGCCCACTCCTCCGTGGGCCGGCGGGAGGGCCGAGGGGGCGGTGGTGCCGCCGGGGCTGAGGGTCACGTTGTGGGCGTTCTCGCCCCAGCGCCAGGGGTAGACCATGAAGTCGCTGAAGCCGGGGCTAGTGGGGATGGGCGGGGCGGCCGATGGCTCCTCGCCGCCCCCCCACGAGGAGGGTTTGATTGGGGTGGTTTTGATAACGGAAACCAGGACTCGCTTTGGGGAGTCCTGACAAAAAATCAGCGGAAGGCCCGGTGGCAGCCGCTCTGCCATCGCCGAACCCCGCGGGCACCGGCGCTGTGAAGGGGGTGAGGGCGCTCCGCGGCCGCTTAGCCCGTTGTTCGAGCCCGCGTCCCGGGATGGGGGATGTGCAGCGGCACGGAGGTACTGCAGCCGCCGCCACCTGTCTCCGCTCGGGCCTGCCTCAACCGCTCATCGCCGGGGACGGCGGCTCCCGGCGGGGTCTCAGTGCCTTCCCTTCCCCTTCCGCGGCCACCCCCGAACGGATTCGCAAAGTCAACGGCGGCCCCCGGCCATAGCAACGGCCGGGACGAAGCAGCCGCAGCGTCCTCGCACCTTTCCGAAGCGGCGCCGACCCCTCCGGTAGCCCCGGTCCCGGCGATGCTCGAGCAGGAGCCGCCGCGACCCCTCCGCGCCTACAGCCCAGGCCGAGCCTCAGGTTTTCCCGCGTTACATTTCGCGCCTGGGCGTAGCCAATCGCCCACTGCGGCGTAGCGTCACAGAGCCGACCAACCGCTAGGCGGGGACGTCAACTGCCACTCCCCTTGGGGCGGGGCCCGAGCGGGACGCGACTTCGCTGCTGTCCTCCTATTGGGCAGGCTCCCGGCTCACCGGCACAATTCGAAACTGAGTGGGCTCGCGAGCCGCGCGGGCCGCCCCGCCGCGCCGCGGCGCTCTGCTCCTGAGGAGGCGCTGATTGGCCCGCCGCGCCTGGGGGGGAGGAGGCGGGGCTGGTGCGCCCGGGCGGGCTTGGCGCGCTGTGCCGGGCTGCCGTGAGCCAATCGCCGCGGCAGCGCGGGGGCCCTGGCGCTCCCGGCTCGGGGCGCGGCGTGTGCGCGGTTTAAAGGGGCCGCCCCGCGGCACAGCGCTGCCCGCCGCCGCGGTGGTTTCGCTCTCCCGCAGCCGGAGAAGCTTTCCCCCCGCCGCAGTTCTGCTCTCAGCGACGGGCAGCGCTGGGAGTGAGCGCACTTGCTGGCGGGGAGGGCTCCCCCGTGAGGAGCCGCCGCGGCGCTCGTAGCGCGGGAGGGCGCTGTAGAGGAGGCGGCGGTGGCGCGGCCGTTATGGCCGTTGCAGGGCGATGGCGGGGGTGGGTGTGGAGAGACGCCCCTTCCAGCAGCGGTCCCCTGCGGTGACAGGCGTCGTGGGGCCGCGGATGTGCGGCCCTGCGGCGACCCAGCCCGGCGGGGATTCCGCAGCGGCTCCTCGGGAAGTGGGCCCGGCCGGTACCGCGGCCGCGTCACTGTAGAGCAGCCGGCAGTGGGCACAGTAGCACAAGAAGTGGGCAGGGGATGGGCCAAATGGCTGCGGGGCTTTCCCGGGCCGTCGCCGCCTCACTGGCTGCCAGGGGCCGCGACTCGGGAACGTGGGGAGGTTTTTCGGGTACATGGATTAGAAGTTTGTGCAGATTATAACTTTTAGCTCATTAGTGTTTGAGGGGCGCGTCTTTCCTTTGACCCTTTTATGACTGTTTAGGTATTTATACTGCGATGACTAAAATGGTATTTAAGAATCAAGATTTCCAGTCTACATCCTTTGAAACTGAGACCTAGTCTAGTTCTGCAGCCCGTTAGCACAAACTGGTGGACACAGGATCAGGCTGTAGGTCCGCTTGGGTGCAAGGCTTCCATGGCCACAGGTAACTGGGATTTGTGTCATCTTTAACTCATCTGTGTGAGCGAGACATGCGTGGCTGATCTGTGAAAGATTTGGTGGTAGCGAGGAATGGTTTGGAAACTTGGTGGAATACACTGATCTGGCTTTAGCTGCTGAAAACATTAATAGGTTTTATGTTTAGTTTTTAAATGCACAAGTAAACACTGCACCTCATTTACCTTTGAAAATTTAGTTACTTAAAACTAAGAAGGCTTTAGCTTTATCAGATAAATCAATACTTCATTTATTTTATCTTGGTTTTCTGTGGTTTTTAAGCAGTAGATCTCACTGTTCTAAAGTAGGAGCATGTTTCTTTGTGTGGGCATTTTATGCTGCAGTTAGCTAGTAGCAGTACATTAACAGGCCGCTTTTGCCTGACTGTCTTACTGACTACTTACAGGTTGCGAAATAAGCAACTTGCATTTCTTACAGTAATAGCTAGATTTTGTGACAAGTATCAAAGGCACAGAGAAGCCATGGAGCTGTAAAAACAGTCAAGTTTTTTTCTTTCCCTGCTCAGTGTTGCTCTCTGGAGTTTGTGTGCCATAGACTGGTGCCTTTTAAGAATGTTAGCAAGCATCACTCCTGTCAGGAACAGGAAAGTGCAAGGCAGAGCAAATTTGCAGTGTGTGGCTACCAACTAACCCTGCTCTGGATAATGGGAAACCGGTTCTCCCAATGTAGAAACTGCAGCATTAAGTATTCATCCAGAGACAGGCAGCCCTTTCGTTACGAATTACAGTTCAATTTGTCACAACTACCCTTTTACGCTAACTAGAAAAACTCTTGATTTTTGCTTAGGTAAATTCTTGTTTACAGTAGTAATAGCCCACATTCACAAAGTCGGTGTTAACTGTTGAAGCGCTACGACTAGTATGCCAGGTCAGGCCCTGCTTACCAGGCCACAAAGAAAACACTACAGCATGTAACTTTTGTTTCCAAAATGAGCAAACAAGTTTCCGTATGCTTGGATCTGACCCACTTAAAAAGCTTGAGCCATAAACGTAACCTGTGGAAGAAAGTTCTGATAAGAGAACGGCATTGTTAGAGAAGTGGTAATACAAAATGATATGTTAAAATCTATTTGGGAGAAAAAAAAATGACTCATATTGAAATAACTGCATTCCAGAACCAAACTTTGAATATCCTTTTAACTTTCCAAAACTGTGTGACTGATGCTTCATGTAGTACACATAGCTATTCAGGACCTCCAGTTACCAATGGAATGAATGCTATGATTTTGTATGTAAAATTGTAGATATTGTGAATGGTGCAATGCATTGGTAGTAACTAAATATTTCCATACTTACCCTGTGCTTACCTCAGTGTACGTGTTAAATTTTGTAATGATATTCAAGGGCCTGGCAGCAGATTAACTTCTTTACATGGACCTTGTCAATTTTTCTAGTGCCAAATAATAGACCTTCATTAGTGGAGGCAGCACAAGAAAAGGAAGAAGTGAGCTGATGCCACTTCTGATATTTTAACTGCTCTGGACAATAATGTTTCATGTAGTAATAACAATGACTACAGAGAAGTGACCTCTCTGTCCAGCTCCTGCTACTGGAAAGGAAAATGTGCACACAGAATGCATGTGGTCTAAAGGGCTTAGAACACACTGCTTTTCAGTACATACAGTCACACGTATTAAAAGTAATAGTTCTTGTAACATTGTGTAAAAACAGTTCAGAAGTAATCACCTGAGCTATGGTATCTTAAAAATATTTGGCATTTTTGCTTTTTATAGTATTCTGATGCTATGCTACTAGCTTAACGTATAGAAGCATTAATATTTTAGCATTAGTGTAGGAACAAGAAAAAGTTCTCTTAGAGAGGTAAAGGATGAAGATAATGAAACATTGTACAACATACAATCACATAAAATCCTACTTATTATTACAACAAAGCATACCTTTTATGACACACAACATAAGACAGAAATATTGAAAGGACAGGGAGCATGAATTCAACACGAAACAATGAAAAAGTACATGTGTTCTATGCAGCTAGTTAGACTCCAGAAGGACCTAACAATTCAGGAGTTTGAGGATCATAAACTGTCACAGAAAAAGAGAGTAGAACAGCTAACTCTTTGAGGTGGCTAAATGCTATATTTTTCAAACTAAAATAGAACACGCACACATGATAAATGAAGAGGAAAGAAAGTACATTTTCTCTCTGAAGTATACTTAAACTATTTCTAGTGATATTCCAAAGTTCAAACCAGAAAACTTTGACACAGTGATGGCCTTTAGGTAGATAATATGAAATACTTAATCACACTGCAGATAACTTTACTGTATGTTGTCATATGGATTTGTGTATGTTGTGGTTTAAGCTGAGCTAGCAATCACAAACAGGATAGTTATGTGCTGACTCCTCACACCCCCCAAATAGGGGAGAGCATCGAGAGGAAAGGGAGAAACTCATAGACTGAGATAAAATCAGTTTAATAAAATAACAAAATAATACTAATATGCCACTACTAATACTAATATATATAAGATGGCAATAGAATAGAAAAGATACTCAATGCAATTTCTTACTAAATCCTTCCATGCTGAGCAGCCAGTCTCCAGAAGAGAGAGAACCCAGGTGCTGAACAGCCAATCCCAGGGAGAGAGAGGAAGGCCCAGAGGCTTCTGTAAAGTGGCAAAACGCTGAACTAAAGGAACTCCTGAACAGAACTCAACTGAAACAGAGCAGAACCTGAATGGGTTTCTGTTTCCCCAGCTGGAAAACCCAACTCTCCTTAAACATGAAGCATGATGGTAATGGCATGGAATATTTGGGTTGGACTAGATGATCTCCAGAGGTCCCTTCCAACCCTCACCATTCTGTGATTGTCACTGATCAGCCTGGGTGCCCCGCTTCCCTGCTGCCTCACACCTGCAGACAGCCCAGAAAGACCTTGGCTCTTGGACCACAACTAAGATATCAGGAAGTTCTTACATTCTCTTTATTCCAATTAGAAAATATTAATTCTGTCCCAAGGTGTTACCTCACTGTTCTCAAAATCCAAACAATGACCATGTTAGCTATGAAAAAGAAAAGTTTCCTAACTGCATGAAGAAAATTAACTCTATTTCAGTCAAACTAGCACAATATAATAATTTAGCAATAGTCATATTTTATCTCAGTGTTTACTATTACATTTTCCAATTTTCGTTTTAAATCAATGTATTAAGACAATCAAATTGTTAATAGCTCACTTGAAGCCAGCTACTGAATGTTCCAGAGGGAAGGAAACAGAATAATGTAAGCATGGCTGTAACAAAGATAAGTTCCCATCTCTTCCTGTGAAGGTGATGGGAGAATAGTAGTTCAATCTTTGGTGACATAGCTCTTTATTGCTCAGCTTAAAAATTAATTTGACTCAATTGAGTTCAGTAGAATCATGTTGCTGGAAAATGTCTGCGATGGCACGATTCACTAAGTTGTGCAGTGTTACCCTCTCGACCTGTTCAGGTGTCCTGCCCCAGAATGGGACCTTAAGCTCTGCAGTGGGTTCAGGATGTTTCTACTCAGACAGGAGAGATTTGCACACTAGAAAATGAGATTCATGTCCAGGGATGAGAGAGTGGCTGTAGGTAAGGTCAAAAACAGGGTGCCCCTTGCTGGTGATTAAATACTTGGGTGTAAAGGTCAGAGGAACATCAGCCTCCGTTCACAATTCTCTGTCTCTTGTAATAAGGCACCTTTGCCCTTTTGAAAAATAAAGCAAGGATTCCTTTGGTAAATATGCCATATTCCACATCTATACCTGATTGGGAGGCTTGTGTAGGGCCGATGTTCTGCGCATGTGAAAAATCCACTTGTGGAGAGAACCTGGATGGAGGATGTCACAGAACAAAATCACTAACTGCTGGAGGAGGAGCCACAACTAACAGCGCTTTATTTCACAGAACAAGGTGTCTGTGTGGTACAATAGGCTTGCGTGTCACAGGAGTTGTCCAGCACTTAGTCACAGAACAGAAACTGAAATCAAGTGGAAGCAATGCTACTGCAAAGGTCACCTAAAACTATATAAGTATGTCCCTTGACAATCACACAGTGATCGCACACAGTGAAAAGCTGCAGATGAAGAAATTACAGATTACTTTAATCTGCTGTGCAAGACTTCTAATGAATTTGGCTTTTGAAATCTATTTTACAGAAATTTTATTTTGATCAAGCATCAGAAAACTAAGAACTTTTTGTAAAGGTTTACGTTCATTTTAGAAAACAGTTATATGGACAAAGAGAAGATATAACTAGTGCTATTTTTGGTTGTCATTGTGGTATCTCTCTGAGAAGTTATACTTCTGTTTGGTCTCATTTGGAACTTTGTGAAAGCAAAGACAGGTTCCACAGAACACCAAATCTCTAATCTTACTGCTGAAGTATTTCTGAATTAGTTGTATTTGTCCCTTTCCACAGAGACTATGACCTTCAAAATGCCTATTAAAACTGCAAGCACATGGTTTCTATAGTCAATATTGACACTCTTTTGTCTGCCATATTTTATATACAGCATAACTTCAGGAGGCTTTAATTCAAGCTTGTAGAAAGTTTTAAATAAAAATAATATTTCAAAAATTCTGAAAAGCTTTCTGAATCCAGTGCTTGTTGAGGAAGTCTAGTGTGGGTGCTACAATTGATATCAAAAGGCTCTACAAAAAGCATGCTATGGATTTGGTGGTGGGGTTTTTTTATGTGCTGCAGTAATGTGGTGCTGTTAAAGTGTTTCTCCAGACTAGGACAGGACAAAGTAGTTTTCCAGTGCCGCCTTTTTACTGAAAACACGTTTCATATTTTTACAACATAAAACAACTATTCAGAGGCAAGAACATTTGACCTAGTTAGGAGTTTCTTGTACAATATTTTATTACTACATCACATTCATGGATGTATCTTCGGAAATATTTATTTTGTTAATTATGGGTAGCTATTTTTTACAAGAACTGTGCATATATTCTCTTTGCTGAGTTAGCATTTCCTGCTTCAATTCGAAGCACGTCAGAGCCAAAGAGATCTGACTTGACTACCAGGATTTTGTGAAGCTGTTTGTGAGCAGGTAATAGCCTTAACTTAGTTGTTCTCATTATTTCCATTGATGCAAAATTGTTTGTCATGTCTGGAACAAGGATGAAGCTGGAAAGGGCACAGTCTATTGAAATTAGTTCTATTCTGTATAGCAAGCATACCCTGCATAAGTTGAGTTTATGTGAAAGCTAGGGGTGGCACAGGGATCATGTTCAGGGCTTGGAGTAACATGTAGAGAGGATGTACCATGTCTCGTTTTACCGTGGTGTGCCCAGACCTGCTGTACTCTGAGAGGGAAGGAAGGAGGACACAGGTGTTTTGCTGCCAGCGCTGTCCCTAATCTCGCCTTTTGAAGCACCACAGGGAGTGTGATTTAGTTTTGAGGAACCGTACCAAGGATAAAATTCATTTCAAAGGGAGGTGGGATGTACAGTGAAGTTACTCTAACAGAGGAAGTGTTAGTTTCCCATGAACAATTAGGATGAAAACAGCCTCATCACAGTAATCGCCACTGCAGTCAGCATCCTTTGGGTGATTGTGTCTGAAGGCCTGAGGTTTTTACAGCATATATTTGGGGTTGCTGTAGCTGGCAGAGGGGACAAACATATTTTGTGTACACAGTTGCCTGTGCCCTGTAAACGAATCATGTTGCATCTCCAGGAGTGTTTGCACTGCTGGTCCTATCTGTAAACCTCAGAGACAGTAAAAGGACTTGCACCTCGCTCCAGGCGCCCCTTGGCTGTGACCAGCATGGCTCCTATGATCACAGTGGTGCACACACTTCCAGCCTCACCGCATGGAGGCTCTGTGAGAGCCAGAGAGCTTCATTCACTGGTTTTGCTGGGCAGAGCAGCTCTCCAAGTTAAACTCTGAAACCTGTACATTCCTCTGGAAGGCTGTTTGTGAGCTGTTGGAAGTGCTACTGCATGTGCTTGTGGAGGTGTGCTGGTCTCATGAACACCACTGCAGTTTTAAGCAGAATCACAGAATATTAGGGATTGAAAGGGACCTCAAAAGATCATCTAGTCCAATCCCCCTGCCGGAGCAGGAACACCTAGATGAGGTTACACAGAAAGGTGTCCAGGCAGGTTTTGAATGTCTCCAGAGTAGGAGATTCCACAACCCTCCTGGGCAGCCTGTTCCAGTGCTCTGTCACCCTCACTGGGAAGAAGTTTCTTCTCATATTTCAGTGGAATCTCTTGTGTTCCAGTTTGCACCCATTGCGCCTTTTCCTATCATTGGTTGTCACCAAGAAGAGCCTGGCCCCATCCTTGTGACGCTCACCCTTTATATATTTATAAACATTAATGAGGTCACCCCTCAGTCTCTTCTTCTCCAAGCTAAAGCGACCCAGCTCCCTCAGCCTTTCCTCGTAAGGGAGATGCTCCACTCCCTTCATCATCTTTGTTGCCCTGCGCTGGACTCTCTCCAGCAGTTCCCTGTTCTTCTTGAGCTGAAGGACCCAGAAAGAGGCAATTCAGAACTTTGTGGGAATACCAGACTAGTTTATGCAAGTGTGGCAGCCACCTAAAGTGCTTGAAACTCCGAGTTGAGCGTGCTTTCATTAAAGTCAGTCGTTACTGGACCCAGATTACAATCACGAGGCCCGTGCTGACAGAGTTATGTGATGACACCGGGCTGCAAGCCTTTACCGAATAGTGTACCCAGACCTGCAAATGAACAAAGAGGCTGTTTCCCAGCCTCCTGCAATCGCTGGGTCCCAAGAACCGACGGGCAAGTGCGGTGCCTGCGCTGTTCCCCTCTGCACCTGCTGCGGTTCCAGTGGAGGGCAGGAGGGGCTGTTGAATAATGCATAGTTCATGAATAATTAATCAGCTCCGCCGCCCGTAACAGCACATCCCATTGGCCAGTGGTCCACTAGTGAGTGTGTTGGAGCTGCACGCTAATTGGCCGTAGCCGCACTTCAGGGGCGGGGGGGGCGGATCCTAAAGTCGGAATTGGTTGCTCGCTCTAGCCATTATTTCGCATTGATTGCGCGTGTTGCGGGTGGCTGGCTTCGGGGCTCCTCGGAGCTCCGCAGCGCGATTGGCTGCCGTGGCTTGGTGAGGGGCCGGGCAACGGCCATGGTGCGGCGGTCTGGGTGGTGCTGAGCCGGAGTGGGCGCCGGAGCCTGAGCCGGCGAGAGGCAGTTCCTCTGCTGTTGGCGCGTTGGTTCAGCTCCTGGCGTCGCCGCCTCCGCAGCGCCGGCGGCGCGCGGGTGCCAGTCGGCTGTGGCGATGATGAAGGGCACGGTGGGCAGCTCGGTGGCGGCCGTCATGCAGGAGAGCTTCGGTTGCGCCGTCGCCAACCGCTTCTACCAGCTCCTGGACGACGAGTCGGACCCCTTCGACATCCTCCGCGAGGCCGAGCGCCGCCAGCAGCAGCGCAAGAGGCAAGACGAGGCGGCGGCCACCAGGAGAGCCGGTCCCAGCGGCAGGGCGGGCGGCGGCAAGAGGGAGTCCCAGAAGGAGTGCAAGCAGCCCGGGAGCTCCTCCGCGCCCGGCGGACCGCCACAGCCCGGTAGGCCGGCGGCGCCTCCTTAACGGGGCTCGATGTGGGGCGGCGGCGCATCAGTGGGCGCCGAGGGACGCTCAGGCAGGGCTGGCGGGCCCGCGGGAGGGGGAGCGGCGCGGCAGCCGGTTCCCTGAGCAGTGCGGTCCCGGCGGTGCCGGTGCGGGCAGCCCCGGCCGCAGCACCGTGTGTCTCGCCGCTGGCAGGCGCTTGCCGGTACAGGGTCAACGCAAGTCTGAGAAAGCCCCGTTTACCGTACGTACTTGTGTCGCTGTGACAGCGTGCCCACCTGAAAGTCCCGCTGGAGAAACAAGTGGCAGCCGGGGCGGCTCTGCGTGTGGCCGCGCTTGGGCACGCTCTCCCCACACGCTCTGCCCCAGCTCCCTCAGCGCCTTTGGGCGGCTTCGGGAGGGAAAACGGGCCTTCAGACGAGTAAATGAACGCTTCAGAAATAATCCCGAGAGGGAAATAGAAGATCACTAACTCCTCCACCGCAGCATCTGTAGTTTTTATGTTGGTTTAGCGTCCCTGTCGATGCATCTTGTGGCTTCTCACCCTGACTGTTTTCTGTCGGTGTCTGATGCTCCCAGGCTTGCTTTCTTGGTACCTGTGAATTTTCTGGTACTTTAGCTTCTTCAGGGTTATAACATGTCCAGGAATCTGTGCTTAGTTTGCCTTAAGCTTGCACTGATGCCCAAACCTGATTTCCGGGGTGAACTCTTTAGCACGGTGTTCAGGAGTGATCTAGGTTGTTTGTCAGCTGCTAGGTTTTGATACTAAGTGTTGCTTGGGGGAATAGGGAGCCAGTTGGCTTTTATATCATGATGTCTGGCACGGCCCTCTTTGCAGCTGAAGGCTTTGCTGGGCTATAGCTCCTTCCATTTGGAGGCATTTTTGTGAGAGTGATTGTTGTTACTTACACGGTATTGTCTTTCAGGTTGCTGGATTCAGTATCTAAAGTACCCTGAGAGCTGGCTGTCGGTTTGTAAATATTGAGAACCTCTGCACAGAAGACTCTGATTTTGCTCTCGTGATTTGTAAATTCCTGTTCTCCTGCAGCATACCATGAAGCTTAACACAATAACTGTTCTTAAGATATCTTCTTCATGTAGTAAAGGCTACATACTTTAACTGAACCGAGTGTTTTAATGCCCTAGAAAAAGGTGTGGCCTTTCAATCAGGGTTATTGTTCCTTGAAGTTGTTGCCAGTGCTGCCAGTTCCATTGCTTAGACTTACAGTCTTACACTGCTCTGACAGTGATTATTTGACCTTGTGGAACAGAGAATCTTTGAAGTATGCACTAGTTAATTAGCCTCTTTGTAGAAGGTGATCTTAACAAGTTGTCACTATCCCTTTTGACAGTTGTATGAAACTCATCTTTTGTGGTTCCTCTGTGGTTGTTATGTGACTTTGTCAGAGGTCTCTGCCTTTAAGACCAATACTTTAGTAAAAGATACTGTACTCTGGTGATCAACAGAAAGTGAAGGTGCCTGTTCAGTCATCAACAGAGTCTGAAGTCTTGATGTAAAAGTTCTTGAACAAGAACTGGTGGTTATCAGGACTGTGGAACCATGTGAACAGCATCCTTTACTTCCTATTTGTCTGTAGGTATCTTAAGCATACAGATTCTGATTGTAATTCAGTGGTAATACACAGCAACCCTGTGGAGTGTCTTTGCCTATTTTCTGCTGCCTTGTTATTAACAAACCCAGTTTCTTGCATAGAGACATCAGGCACATGCATCTTGTTCTAATTTCCTGCTAATTTAAAATGGAGGAAAGACTGCTGGTTTATAGTAGCCTTTGTGCAAGTGAATTAACATCTATCTTAAGAAGAGTTACTTGGTCTGAGAAATGCTGCACTTTCTTCTTTAAATAAAGTGGCTACCCTGCATTTTGTGTGCACTGCATGTTTATGTCTTGGGCTTGTTGTAAGGACTGTTAATGTGTAGTGCTCAGGATGCTAAACCAGAGAGTTGAGACTTGGTCCTGCCTGTGGATAGTTGACAAATATAAAGCAAGTGGTGGGTTTAGGGAAAAATGTTTTGTGGTAAGAGAGGAGTCAGCATTTTATTTGTATTTATACAGGATTCAAACATAAAAATGCTTGATACAATAAAAGATACACAGGGCTATCAGCTTAATGGTTAAGAATGAGTAACCACTTGGAAGGGTCTTCGTACTGGCTCAGTTTGGTGTAAAGCTGCTAGTGGTGGACAAATTGCTAGAAGAGTACAACTCTGCTTGGGGGAATAAAATTGATTAAAATTACTTAATTATAAAACTAATGACTAAACTTACATTTAAGAAAAAAAAAAGAAACAAAGCACAGACACACAAAACAAAACTCAAACAAAAAACCCCAACAACAACAAACTTAAGCATTTCTCCCTCCCCCGGCCCCCCCCTGATTTTGGGCATAACTCCCTCTGATTTAATTTCGCTATTTAAGAATTTTACACCATAAAGCAGCATCTAGAACCATATGCACAGCTGAATCATATTCTGATATTATGGTTGAAATGACAAATTCAGTCTGTATTGGACTATTATTCATAGAATAATCACAAAACAGCTCAGGTTGGAAAGGACCTTGAAGGATTGTCTGGTCTAATGTTTCCTGGAAGAGGCAGCAAAGAAGAAATCATCTATCACCCTGTCCAATTGCATCTTGAAAACCTTCAGTGACGGGGACTCCACCATGTCTCTGGGTGGGTTGTTCCAGTGAATGATTCTTTCTGATACTGAAATGAAACCTCATCCAAGTTGTACCTATTGCCCGTTGTCTTCTCTATATGGCTCCTTGTGAAACAAGAGCCTCCTTCAGCTTTGTAGCTGCCCTTTGGGTACTGGAATGTTGTGATGAGGTCCCCTGAGTCTTCTTCAGGGAGAAGAGGCGTATCTCCTTCAGTCTTTCCTCATGGGGCAGCCTTCTAAGAGGCTTGTTGCAAGATAATTCAGTGCTTTGACCTTTAGACTCCAAACTATTCATTATCAATTGACACAACTGTTAGGAGACTATTTTTTAATCTTTCTTTAAGGAGAAAACAGATTTCATAGCGTAACAAAACCTACAATTTTGACCTTAATGATGTATTTTTCCTCTTTTACTGACTGTGCTGTTTTGTGATTCTTAGACTGTATGCTCAGGATTTGGGTAGAGGCTGTCTGTAGGTATTACAGCTCTTATAATTGTACCACTTAATGTTAACTCAGTTCATTCTTAGCACAGTGGCCAAACTGCATTTGCCAGCTCTTTATTCAAAAGGCTCAGTTGCAGAGCTTGCATTCTTTACCAGTCCAGGCAAATTAAATTTGTTGATCATGCAGTATTAAGCTCTGTTCTGTTGAAATCTCTAAACCTTTGTTGCTAATACCTCTAAAAGGTTTTCTTCTTTCATGTACATTTGATGACTCGTGTAACATTTAGGTGTAGTTCCTGAATACTACATGTTCATCTGAATTTTTAGCTACGGTTTTAAGTTAACATGACATGGAATATTTCTTGGGAATCTTACCTTATACTGACTGCTGTTTTCTTATTTTTGAATAACTTATTCTGATATCATTCTTTCAGCTGTATAGTCATAAGGATTGTCCAGAGGAAAGCAGCAGTAGGCATTTCTGTAATTGAGTACTGGTACACATGAAAACAAAATAACACAGAATACAGTCTGACTCTGTGTCTTTTTTTTTTTTTTCCTTCTACTTGGGAGAAGAGACCAACACCCTCCATGCTACAGCCTCCCTTCAGGTAGTTGCAGACAGTGATAAGGTCTCCCCTTAGCCTCCTTTTCTCCAGGCTAAACAGCCTCAGTTCCCTCAGCTGCTCATCATAAGAAAGCCTGCAGTGCTGTGGGGCTGGGTGGCAGGCTGGGCACAGTCCCCAGGATGCACCGTGGGGCAGACAGCCGAGTGGTGGGCAATCTCTTCCTGGGGTCATGGTGAAGTTCATTCCCTTGCAAAACCCTGGGGATGCCCCAGGCAGCGGTGCTGAACCCCAAGCATGCCCCCAGCAGTGCCCCGCAGCCGGCTCCAACCTGCGGGGACACACATGCGAAGGGGAGGAAATAAGGTTGTGCAGTCTTAAATCTGCTGTACTCTGACATACAGCAAAATTAGTCCCTGAGAGTGCAAACTGTCTTTTACTATTTCCAGTTACAGCTTTGTTGTGAAGGAAGATCAGTTTTCCATGTATAGGTGTTACCATGTAACTGAGATGTCAATGAAGTAGTGTGTTTGTGTGCAGCCATAATTAATGACAGAGATTGTTGAATTAGTGCACTGTTTCTCCACTTGCTCTCATTCCAGCCCAACTGGAACAGTATTCCTGTTTGGTTTTTGTAGTTACTTCAATTTCTCTAAACTCCACTTATATTGTTTCTTGTGGCTCAGACTTTTTCATTTAAAAATGAGATGTTAAGCTGAAAGCAGAGGAAAGAAGGATCTCTTGGAACATGTGGAAAGAGAGATCTGAATTTAGCACCAGTGGCTGTACTGCTGTTAGCTTTGTTTTAACACCTACAAGGCAGTTGAAATTTGTCTGAAACAAACAAACAAAAAATCACAGTTTAAATTTTTTATTTTCTATGTAGGTAGGTGGGAAGTCTGTGCTAAAGGAGCTGTGAGCAGGGTAAGTGACTGAAGTTTGCTGGTACAGGTTTATTTCTCCCAGTAGAAGAGCTGCAGGGCAGTGACACAAATTATATCCTGTAAATGAGCTATAAAATGGCAGAGGAAATTCACTATCACCAAGTGTAAAGTAGTGTACGTGGGAGAACATGAATTGAGGTGGGGGGCAGGTTGCAACCTATACTGCAACATGAAAGGTTTTGCTAATCCAAACTTTGCAGTTCATGAAAGAGAGCTTGGAGTCATTTGGACTATTATGAGCAGAACAGCAAGTCTGTTTCCAGTTGTCATCTGGAAAAGCAGCAGTGTTGACAATTACTGAGGTAGCACTATCAAGAATAGAAATTGAATTATCATGCCTTTGAAGGAATCTCATCTTCCCACATCTTGAAATGTGTCCGCTCTTTTGGTCACCTCAAAGATATTAAAACTAGAAAAAGCATACATCTTGGGAGAAATGTGAATTAAGGTTTTTGTTTTGAGAGGAGGTATCTGAGAATACAAAAGAAGTATATATAGAACTGCACGTGAGACTTGGAGAAGGGAAAGAATATTAGTAGTTTCTTATTTTACAGAAGTAAAAGGATATAATTTCAGGCAGATTTTGTGAAATAAGGAGAAATTATGCTTTTTCTACAGAGACTGTAATTGCCTTGTCGCATTTCTTGCTATAGGGTGATGTTGATGTATCAGTGCATGTATCTATTCACACAGCAGTTTGTGTAAAGACATGGCAGCCCATCTGTGGGTCTGTCCTGTATAAATGGATGCTTACAGTCTTTGATTCAGAAAACCTTTAAGGGTAGATTGTCAGATGGAAGGTATTTGTTGTTACTTTTTTCTTTCTTCAAATACATGCTATAAGACATAAAAGTCTTTCATCTGGCTACTATGGTTGCTTTAATGTTCATCCCAACTGAATCAAAACTGCGTGCAGTTTGCCTTTGCCCTGTTGCTGTATGTGCTACTTGGGCAAAATAGAAATAAGTTTTGGTTTGGGACTTCTTCATCCCAGACTGCATTTGTGGAAGTGGAGTATTGATGGAGTCGTCTCAGTGGGTTTGAGTGTCGCCCATTTGGATGGATTGGTTTCAGACTTGTGGGAATTCATAAAACACAACGATGTAGCCTTGACAGCAGAATTTTTGGGTCACAATATGAGGGTTTTGTGCTCTTCACAGCGGTAACCTTCCTCAGCCTGTGAATATGAGTGCGTGCCAGTGG
Organism: Patagioenas fasciata; assembly: GCF_037038585.1. Lineage (NCBI taxonomy): Eukaryota > Metazoa > Chordata > Aves > Columbiformes > Columbidae > Patagioenas > Patagioenas fasciata. The sequence goes on from NC_092560.1 coordinate 32,509,335, forward strand.
CCACCCTCACCTGTCATGCTAATTACAGGAGGGAATGGGGGAAACAGCAAGATTTCTGCTCTAGCTTGTAGTCACTGATTGCAGTTGCAAGCTGGGCTCCTTGTGGTTTTTGTCTAAAGTCAAAGTTTGCTGCACAAACCAACATTTTCTCCCTTACAAAATAAAAATTAAAAGAAGGTGAGAGCACGCTGTCTTGGCAAGAGCCAGTGAAGAGCCCACAAAACGTAGAAACTGTCTCTCCCAAGCAGAAGTCCTACTTGTTTGAGGACAGGTGATATGGGTAGAGGAACTTGGTGATAGCTAGACAACACCACTACAAAGGCATCTAGGTTTTGCTGCATTGTTTGAAATCTGTCTGTTAACACATGGATAGGCAGTGTCTGGGAACCCAGGCAATGCTAGTTTTAAAAGTATGATTTCTGCTTTCCCAGCCGAGAGTTCCGTGACATATTCAAAACACTTTCTAGAAGGTCTTCCTATCTAAATGCTGCAGTATAAACAAAACTGATAGTGAAATACTATTGTGGGAAAAATGAGAACTACTTAAGTATGTTAAGTCTGTATAATGTGGAGTTTTAACAGTGGCTTGTAAAACTGGGATTTTTTTTTTCTTTAGCAATGTCTAATTCTAGAACCTGGTAATTTTAATATTTACAGATGTCTTTGTAATATCTCAGCTGCTGCTTGTGAAAAAACCCGGGTCTGTTGAAACAGTTTAAGCATCAGATTTCTTTTCTGATTCCTCAGTTTAGAAAGTAAAATGACAGGTAACTCAGCCGACAGACGAGGCTGCTGCAGTAATCCCTGTGGGGAAGTGGAGGTGAGGTGGGGAATGGTGGGCAGCGTCTTCAGCTGAATACAGATTACAGAAAAACACCCGAAAGAGAGGTTACACTTGGTATCTAGGAAAGAGTGATCTGGAGTTTTCAGCACGATATTTTTAAGACCTCAGGGAGATGATCCACAAAATGCCAGAGCTTTTTCTGTCGTTTTGAAGGAAACCTTCATACAAATTCATACATGCAAACAAGCAGACAAGAGGTATACTTGTAGTTAATGAGGGTTCAAAGTGTAGCCCAGCTATTTTTAACTGAAAGGTATTTTGGCAGTGCTACACAAGATTGCTTCTGTTGTGGTTTGGTGTGTTGTGTTTATATTTCCCCTCCCCGCCTCCAAGAGTAGGGGGCTCTTAAGTTACTTAGCAATGAGTCTGTATTGCGAAAAACATATGGTAGAGGATTAGAATCCGATAGTTTATGCTATCTTTGCTGCCAAGGTTTGGTTTAGTTTGCCTTTATATGTAGAGCTGAAAGATGTGCTGGTGTTTGTGACCTGTTTGTAAATCAGTTCAAGATTCTGCCCTGAGAGTGACTTTGCTTATTAGAGAGATGAGTTCCTTCATACTGTGTATTACCAGTGGTGACTCTCTGTCAAACCAGTTAAAAATGTTTTTATACAGGTAGCAAGTGCCACAAATAATCTTTTAAATGTTTAAAATCCATCTCCAGTAGCTATATCCACCTGTTGGAGTCAAAGCGAGATAGCCCTGGACAGAAATCAGAGTAGAACTGACTGCTTTGTCAAGCACGGTCAGTGCTAGTGATGTTTAATACGCTGACGTATTTGGCAAGACTTGTTTTGAAGTACTTTAAATGTGCTTAAGTGTACGGAGACCATCTTATTTTAAAATGACATGTGCATGTTCATTTTTTAACATTGCTTTACTAGTTCTATGGAGCTCTTTGAATACAAAAGTGAAATTGAGGCTAATACTAAATATGGAGGGAAGGTAGTTTCTGACTGCTGCGTTCTTGCCAAATTAATCTGTTTAGAATAACTGATTATTCTGATAGCCAGTGAGAGGATCAAAGATAAATAAAAAGGCACTCTTCTATTGCACTTGCACATCCAGATGCAAATAAGATAAGTAAAAATGAGGTCAGAAGTGAGTAGTCATTTTTTTCCATAGCACGATTCCAGTATGGAATTAACACTTGTATAGTAGGTGGTGTAGTAGACATGTACGTAGAGCAGACACATTTCCCAACAGCATGTACAATTCTGTATTCTTTACAATTTTGCTCTTTAATAAAGCATCCTGGTTTGAAAAGCTTATTCAAACTGATTTCAAAATTTGTCCGTTATCCAGAGGTCACATCATGATTTTGGGCATGTAAATATGCTTGCAGCTCTAAGGATTGAACATTTCCAAATCTTGAGAAGAGACAATTACTGGAATGTATTGTATCAAGTGGTTTATAGTGTAAAGAAAACCAAAGCTAGAGTTGCTGCTGCAGTACAAATAAGAGTCTGTTCTGTACAGATAGGACTGTCCTAACTACATAACAAAAAACTTTATTTACCACCCTTTGATGTTATTCACCAAGAGGATAGTTCTTTTACGTTTTCTTTTTAAAGATTATGTTACAGACTTCATGCTTGCGACCTAAGCTTTGATCAGAGATCCTCTTATATGAGCATTTCTATGGAGCTATTAATTACTTTACCTCTTAATATTGTAACATAGCATAGGCTTTTATTCTCTTTATGTGCTAGCAACAAAGGCACAGTAGCCAGGACAGTCACTTGTCTATTAACCTGAATTCCGTAACTTGCCTAGAGTTTCACAGGTTCTTCTTGTGGAAAGAACATCTTGCTTTTGTTGGTCTCAGAGCAGTGTTTCTGTAGTTTCTTGCCTCATGGACTTAAACCAACACCTTTTTCAGGCAATAGTGTAACTGTAGGGGCCTAGCAGACAGAAGGCTTGCTTTCATCTGGAGAAATTTGCCCTAAATAGAGCATAGAATTTGGGAAAATGGAAAAGGAGATATATAGTGAATGTTATGCTACGTGTATATAGGTTGAGTGGAAAACCTCAGTTTATTCTCTCTTCTAATACACAATTTCTCTGCATTTGCTCTGCCCAACCTGTTCCTCCTTAATCCTGACAATGGTCAAACAATACCCTCAAAATCTTTAGTATGTTTTATGTTGGAATATATTGACATTTTAGCATCAACTAGTGGTATTGGAGTCTTTGTACTTACTGCCTGGGTTTCTGCTGCTTAGACTCGGGGACTTACAGTGTTGGTGAATGATGCTATTCTCCATACAACAGTAACAGTAGGAGGTGACTCCCTTCTGGTTGTTGGATACCATAGCTGTGAGATTAGAGGTGCAGGCTCAGATGTCTAAATTCAGTTCATCTGGCAAGAGATGTCTCATGACTGACAACTAATGCCTCTCTCTAATGGTTCTCCTCTTTCCCCCACCTTTGTTGCTTCTGCATCCATCCCGCAATTCATGTCTTCCATTGACACTTCTCTGCCTTGTCGTCTAGTACACTAGCAAGATCTTTGAGAGAACATGAGAGAAACCATTTTTGTTCTCCATTTTGGTGACTTAATGTGAGCAAAATGAGATTTTTCTTTAGCGTGTTGGTTTTTTTTTTTTTTCTGTGAATGTCTGAGCTGTGCCAACCCCTGTAGTATTTTTACCTGAGGCAGGTTCATCAACACAGAAGGGCAAGTAAGTAGATGTCTTTAAAGCAATGTCTGACAACATTAACTCTAAGTGCTTTTAATATTTTGGTGAACTTGGTATTGGAGACGGTGAAGTGGAAGACTACAAGTTGTAATCAACTCACTAAGTAGTTTTGTAACTGCAATTTATTTATTATTAACCTGCTCATAATCTATATTTGTGTGTATCCATAGGCCAGAAGCAAGCACCTAAGCGGGGAGAACAGCAAGGATTCAACAACAGAGGAGCAGATGTGAAACAAAACAAAACTGAATGGAGACCATCTTTCAGGGAATACTGCTCCTATGAAACAGAAAGACAAGTGGAATTGGCAGTGGAAAGGCATGTATCATACAGGGAGAAGTAAGGTGCCTCACAGAACATGTGCACAGGAATGGAAAGGGGAAGACTTAACCTTCTTAAAATAGATCTAGACGTGACTTGAAGACATGGTTGCATTATTAGTGTGTAGACTTGTTGCAGGACGACTTAGTTCATTTAGCTGTAATTTCAGCTTCCTCACAGATTGACTTGGAGCAGTTTTGTTAAATGTTAGAAGAATAAGGCAAAACTGAAAAGTTAAAGATCTGAAAACATAACCCCTAGTCTGCAACGTAAATGTTCATTTCTGAGCTTGCATGCCAAGCTTTGCAGAATATGTGGTGCACGTTCCAAGTTAGATGAGTGTTACTGTTCAAACTGAAAATAAACTTTTGTCATACTATTTATTGCTTGGTGAATGCATATCAATTTTGCTTTTTTTATAAGTACTTAGAAAATTCCACTTTAACCTGTAACCCTTGAGAGTGTGGCTGTTCTTACTTTACAGAACAGTAGTTGATATTTAACAAGTTCCCTGAAACTTCAAGCAGTCGCGTATAAACCTGGATTTAGGCACTGGTGCTATTCTCTAATAAAGTTGCTGAAGATTTGACAGTTAGTGTTTTATGTTCAGTTTACGTCCATTTTTAATGCAAAACTAATACAACTGTATCGTGTTGTGTAAAGATGCACTCTAAAAATTGTGCCGTGTTCTCATATACTGATGTCTCTCACAGCTGCACAAATGCAACCATATGCTTTTTTCTCCTTATTAACTGTTTTGTAGGAACCAAAATCTGACTAGAATTCTTCTTTTTAGACCAAGTGAAAGATTAGACCGTGAAAGGCCAGTAAGAGGTCGTGGCAGAGGAAGAGGTGGATTGCGAGGTAGAGGAAGAGGTGGTGGAATACAGAGAAGTTCTGATGGCTTTGACCAAAGAGGAAAATGGGAATCTGAAAGACAACGTGAGAGTGATAAAATGTAAGTGTTCTGTATGCTGCTTCTTACTTGGTGTACCAGTAAACAATAGTCATCATGGCAGTAACGTTTCTTAGTATTCTGTTCTCTTCTATATCCAAGTTGCCTGGCAAAAAGTCAGTACTGATTTTAGTTTCAAGTCGCAATGAAAAAAATAAACAAACCCCTTAAACTCACAGAACCCTGTTTCTTTCTTTAGAGGAATGAAAGTAGATGATAAAAAGGGTGGAGGTGGAGTTTGCAACTGGGGAACGGTTAAAGATGACACAAGGGACAACATGTACTTGTGCCCACCATAGATCGTCATTTTACATGGCTCACCTTAGATCATCATTTTCTGTTCACCAGTTTTGTGTTTGTTTTGAGCTTTATAAGGCTTGCTTTCTATTAATTGTTATGCTGAACATAGTTCTACGTTTTTCTGAACTCACCTTCTTCATAGCAGTGAGATTTATTTGTAGCAAAGGCATGGCGATATTTCTTCAGTTAAGACTGCCAAAATCTTTTGATTGGGGCCAATTTGTCTTTTAACTGAAATAAGTTACTCGCCTACTAAGAAAAATTGTCAGTGGAACTCTGGTATTTAATGGCATTGCTACTAAATGCTGATTAAAAGATTGAAGCTTTGTTAGTGGGCTTAAAATTCACTATCTTTTTCTTAAGTTTTATCTATAATTTCAAAATTGCAAAGCTGTAATACAATTCAGTGTGCCTCTGGAGGTGATATTTAGCTGACCACTGATGTACACAGTAACAATATGTGGTGGCTTATTGATTAGATTTAAAAAATTGGGAGTGTTTAATTCTGTACTTCCCTTATAGGTCTCTGTTCAGACTTGCAAAAAGCTCACTGAAAATGTTGACTTTGTTCATTCTTTGCATATATTGCTACCACTTTTTTCCAGTAGCTTTTGTTCTCATATGCATATAGAACACTTTATTTGATGGCTGATAAGGAGCAGAGAAAAGGCAGCACTTTGAGCTTGGAGCAAATATTTTTGATCATGTACACATTCTTTCACAAAATTGTTTTAAAAACAAAATTTCATTTTTAAATCTTAGATCATGGATTTGGGCCATTTGGCTAAAAGGTTGAAGAATACAGCCATGATGGCTTCTAATTTGGAGAGCTTGATATGCCAAATTCTTTGGAAAGGCCGTACTAATATCTGTCTCTTCTGTAATATTTCATACTAAAAGCAAAAGATTGATTAGTTACTTTGGCTTTCAAAACAAAGGATCAGCTAGATTAACATAGTTCTGAGCTGATAGCAGAAACTCACTGATCAAAAGCAAGAAACCAGCTTCTGTGAAATGTCAGAGAAGGTTGTATGAACTTCATAAAGTACAAGAAAATCAAGATCCCTTATGCTCTCCCTATTAAATTTTTGTTAGTTCAGTAGCATCAGAACTTAAAATATAAACATGAGATATCAATGATTTCTTGTCATGTGGTGCCTATGGTAGAACTAACATTAAACTGGAGTTACGTAAACAATGATGCTTAATGATGCCTCGAAGCTAACAGGTGTTAATATTAAATATGTATGCCTGCCAGTGAAATGAAACCATGCTATTGCTCTCACATGACAGTGAACCAGTGTTCATGTTACAGACAATACAAACTTGGAGTATGATTTGTACCATTTTAATAGTTGAAAAGGAACAAAAAGGCAAACCTAAACATGAGTGATATACTAACCAAGTACTGGTATTATTATTCATGATTGAATTATTTTGTCTTCATGCACGCTTTTCACTCTTTTTGATTAAAAGTACGTAGAAGTTGAATTTTCCTAATACTTCTCATTTTGTTAGTCGCTTAACTACTCACTTAGTAGATCTATTTTCTGGTTACGATCTTAAGAGTTTTTCTCCTCTACTTTCTCCCCTCCAAAGGAATTCTGGGGAAAAAAAATATCAATGTATTGATCTGTAAGGTTTTTTCCCCAATGTGTCCCATTAAGACTTGGTGGATTGTTTGGTTGTGTGTGGTGTGTTGTGGTTTTTTTGTTTGTTTGTTTTTTGTTTGTTTGTTTGTTTTTTGTGTTGTTGTGGTTTTTTTTGTTTTTGTTTTTGTTTTTTTACAGTTTTAGTGGGATGGAACAGACTACTCCTGTGGAAGAGACTGCAGAAACAGCTGAGCAGCCAGGGACATCTGAAGGAGAGCCTCTGAACAAGTATAGTCTGACTAAAATATTTTCTTTATAAATGCAAAGAAAACAATTGACTGTTATTGATCTACTTGTATGGGAGGCACACTTGAAATATGAACTGTTAAGTTATGCTAGTGCACATATTTAAAAATAAAAAAGCTTTGTCTATATTTGTGAGTCAAGAAAATGCATCACTGACTAAAGCTTGGTTTATACAGCCGCAGATTGCATTTACTTGCCAAGTGATGCTTACATTCCTAAGATCTGCTGATAATTTAAGGAGGAGCTACATATTGTCTGTTACCTATTTAACTTGGCTAATTTGTAGAAAATTAGTTTTTATGAGAAAAATGTTCAAGGTGCCTATGCACAATTAAAACACACAAAGATAGAATTCTCTTAAGTCACTATTCATCAGTCGCTAATAACGATGCAGTTGTCATCTGTTCATGAAGAACCTCTGCAGAACTTGAAAAATTTGCTGAAATTGGTCTTGCAGTGACCCTTAGAAGTAGGGAGAGAGAAACCTGCCTCTTGTCTTCTGACTTTCATTCTTATCAGTGTCCAGTGAGAACTTACTTCACACGAAATAAACACTAGCTTAAGAAAAAGTAACTAGACAATCTTGTCTAAGTTAGAGACTTTAAAGAATAATCAGATACCATATGGTGAATATCTTCTAATGAGTGAAAGACGATCAGTTCAGTGCGTCAGCCTTCTCTTTTGTTGCTATGAAGTCTTCTTTACCTAGAGATGCAGGTCCAGTTATTAGTGGCTGTGATTAATTTCTTAATTATAAATCTACCTGGGACTACAAAACCTATTTTATATGTTCAGGTTGTATAACCCTGTAAGAAATTGAGTTGGTGTAGCTTGGATTTCTTTTCATTTTAAACTAGCTCTCAATATGTAGCCAGAGGTGAGTATACATGGGGAAATCTCTGAAGTGGAGTGACTGTGACTGGGTTTCAAGAAAACTGTTTCTAGACTAACTTGAATCAGATGAGTAGTGTGGATAAGCTGTCAAGAATGCATTGTACTAGCTAAATAGGGAAGCAGTTACTCAGCTTTTTTTATCACCAACTACTGGTGCCTTAACTTGTTTCAAGATCCAATTCAAGCTCTTTGTAGATGTGTCCTGACATCAGTTTCTTTTAGAGCGTAAGGCATTAGAAGTGTATATTTAGTGGCAAAGGCATCTGGCAGAATCTGCTGGTTGTCTTTAATTAGTTTCTCAGAGATGACTAGGTATTTGATCAGACTGTGGGCCTTTCTGGAGATTTTACTCCTCTTTAGTTTTTTTTTTTAAAGCTTAGTTTAGGAATAGTCCACTGAAATCCGTAAAATTAAAAAATGCAAGTAACATGCAATTACAAAATTCTGCATTGTGTGTTCTTTGCAGTGCAGTAAATATTGCCCTGAAGACTCACAAATCTGTATGCAAAACACGAATTACATGTACCTTATTCTACTTACCTCTAAGGTTAGTGTCAACTTGGGGACTGTACTTGTTTTAAAACAGAAGAGAAAGCATTGTGCAAATAGTGCCTAGGTAATCAGAGTGTTGTATGGCATAGACCTTAAAAAAGTGGATTTTTTTTTCTTGTTTTTTTAATAATTGAAAGCAAAGCTGGTGTGGTATGGTTTTCATGCTTCAGGTTTTATTTGAAGGCCTCGTATGCTGTGCTGGTTTGACTAAAAGTGAGTTAATTTTCTTCATGTAGTTAGAAACTATTCTTTTACATAGCTGGCATGGTCATTGTTTGGATTTAGCTTGAGAACAAGAAGATAACACCCCAGGGCAGAACTAATATTTTTCTTAGAGTAGCTTTACAGTATCTTTGAGTTGGAATAAAGGCTTATTGTCTGGGAGATCAAGGCCTTTCTGGGCTCTCTGCAGGTGTGAGGCAGCGGGGAAGGCAGGCATGGATGCGGCAGAGCTTGACTGACACCCAGGCTGATCAGTGAGAGTCTTCCATGCCATTGGTGTTGTGCTTTCTATTTAAGGAGAGTTGTTTTTTTTATGTCTGGGGAGATGGAGACCCGTCTGGTTCTGCTCCATTTCGGTGAATTTCCATTTGGGACTTTCCTTTAGTTCAGTGATTTGCCATCCTGCCGTTTTGCAGTGGCTTCCGGGCCTTTTTACCTTTGTGGCCTTCTCACTCTCCCTTCCCAGGATTGGCTGTTCAGGACCTGGGTGCTCTCTCTTACTGACACTGGCTGCTTGACATGGACGGAGCTCTTGAGGAATTGTGTTGAGCATCTTTTATATTTTCTGTTTTATAGATACCAGGTAGTAGTGGTGGTATATTGGTATTACTATTTTATTAAACTGTGTTTGTCTCAGTCCACGAGTTTCTCCCTTCCCTTTTGATTCTCCCCCTATTTGGGGGGTGGGAGGAGTGAGTGAGTGGCTGTCATGGTTATGATTGCTAGCTCTGGTTAAACTGTGACATATGCTTAGGTTGCTTGTGCTCTCCGGAGCTGCTGTCTTCCGGCAGGTAGCATAAAACAGCGAAAGCTTCTAGCAAGTCTACTTTCTGCTTTCACCACAGCCTTAATACTGAGGGTGAAGGGGTGTGTGTTTACTTAAGCTACTGTTACGGTTGTTCTCATTTTGACTCTTAAATGCAGCAGCTCCAAGGAATCAATTTCTTTTCTACTGCTTTGTTGCAGTTGTGTGCTTGTAAGGAGAGATGAAAAGCTTCGGTTTGTTTCTTCTCCCATTCTCTTTCCTGTTTGAACTGTTTCCATTTAAAAGAAGAGGAAAAGTATTCCTGGAAATCGGGAGTAATCTGTCTGTGGTGAGATACTGTATAGCTTTCTGTTGTGGTACTGGCTAATTTCAATGCAACTCTGCATAGACTTCTGTGGGCTGCTTGCCTTCAGGACTGTGTCCACGTTGTGGTTCCTGAGCTTCCATTTGCAAAGTATTGCAGGACAAGAGTTTCTTTACTACTTCTATAATATAAATCACGTTATTTCTTTCCATATCTTCAAATTTCTTTGAGTGTACCAACAATATGTCTTGATAGCATCCCAAACCGCATACTAGTAGCTGGGTTTTTTTGCTGCGTATAGTAAGTATAAAATACACAGCTAGTACAGCAGTATAAGCTTTCCTCACAGCTGCTTGTTGTTGAACTTGTCTTCATAGTCTGAACAATGTAACATGCTTATGTTGACTGGTAATTCAAATTAATAGATTTTTCTTTTTAACCAGTGTGACACTAGTCTATTCAATCCCTATCAAAGGTATTTGCAGAGTTAGTATTTATTATTTGGGGTTTTCTTCCATTTATTCACTGTCAAGGGTTTAGATTGCGGGGTGACAATCAAACCCTGGCAGATGTATTGTTAACCTCTTCTCCTCCCCCCACTTCCCCCTTTTGCCCCTCCCTCTTCCCCCCTTCCCACTAAGCACAGGCGATCGGGAGGGAAAGAAGGACAGAGAGAAGAGAGTTGGAAAAATTAAAAATGTTTTACTAGTGCTACTAATAAGACTAGAGAAAATAATACAAAATATACAAAACCAATCTTGAAAGTCTCAGCAACTGCAGAGCCAGCACCCAAAGTCCTGGATTGGACTCTGCAGCCAACCGGAGCTGGATTCAGTCTCTCTCTAGGCTTCAGTTCGCAGGGATGACCAGCAAGGTCCTCTCCTAATGTCAGCCATAAGCAGAAGGGAAAAGAAGGAAAAGGGACGAGATCCTTGTGATCTCCCACTTTTATATGAAGTATTCACATGAATGGAATGTTATACACAGTTGGTCAGTCTCTTGGTCACCGGTTTCTCGTTGCCCCTCTCGTGAGATGTCCATCCGTGCTTATCAATAAGTTTGCATTCCATTGTTATGTTTACCAGAACATGTATCTGGTTCTCCAGGAAAATGCAGCTAATATGAAGGCTTTAGCTGACAAGCAAATTCACTAAAAGAAAAACTTGGTTTTTAACAAAACCAGGACATTCACACAAGACTTTCTTCCTTTTTGGTGGAGCTTTGTATTCTCCTGGTCATTTAATAGGAAACTTTCAAAATTTGTCTTTGAGTTTGCCGAGCTATTTTCCCCTCTGTTTTTTGAGTAGTGACATAAAGCTATCCATAGACCAGACCAGATCTTCATAAGTATTGGGTTGAATGCTTTTCTTCTATAGTTAACCTGTACAGTTGTTGCTTGGTGTTTAACTTTGAATTTTGCTGTAACTGGTGATAATGCTCCTGTAAATGATGTTTAGTAGGAAAGATTAATGTAATTGGTTTCTTGATAAAAGCTGAATAAAAATTTGCATTGTGCAGCTGAAAAATACAACCACCTATTTGAAAAAGACCCACTGTCATTATTTTTATTGATGTGAAGATTATCAGTAGAAGAACTGAGCTGAATGTCATTCTTTTCCATTTGCATTTCTTGTGCATATTGATGTGTTCTCGTAGAGCTGTTCCTGCAACAAAGGTATGCATATTAAACAAGGTGTAGCTAGAAGGTTATGGTGATCTGCTGAAAACATGGAAGCAGTAAGAACCATTACTGAGGGCTTCCACTTGGTGTTTTGTTATGTACTTGCACTGTGAATTCACTTTATCCTTGTCCAGAGGCCACGCTTAGGTGTGTAGCAATATTTTGTGAACATGATTGTTGGTGTGCTAAGGAGCTTATTAACCTGATGAATGAAGATAGGCACTAAGCAGTTACTAAAATTTGTAAGGTTAGAAGGTAGAAAGTAATGCTGAGAGTGTACTTTCATGCATGCTTGGTGCACAAAATAACCTGCTTCAATCAAGTCTTGGTCCAAAATGTGATGCCCATGTTGCTCTGCTTCACTAATGAGAGGTGTTTTCCCCCTGGGAGTCTTAGCATCCTAAAATAAATTTGTACTACTAATAACCTAGCAGTTGAAACCATCTTTTGGATTAAAAATCAACCTGTACTTTGCAGTTGAGAAAACAAACTCGCAGTGTAAATCCACCAGAATTTCCTCTGAAACAGGCATGTGGTTGTTTTTGATAGATGTGCACTTTTGAAAGCAATACCTGTGATTGCTTTTTTGAGAGATCAAGTTGCTGTTTAGTGAAATGTCCTCATGTTTTCTTATGATCATAAAAATTTAGATCTGAAAGTGGTCTTGCTCACTCAAGGTGTCACCAACCATACCTGTGCTACCTCTCATACCTCTCTAGTTGATCATAATGTCCTACTGATAGAGATTTCAATGACCCTTGGTGGTCTATTTTGAAAGTAGAAACTACTATGTTCTTTTTCTTCTATCTTGCTTTAACATAATGGATATGCAAAATTCTTTTTTTAGCATTATGTATGTTTCCTCCTCAGCATCTCCTTAAAGGCTTCCTGTGTAGATAATGTATTTTAGATTTCATAGCTGTCTTACCGTTCTATTCTGGCCTTTCTGTCTGTTCCTATGTAGAAGACTTTACTCAGCTGAGACCTTGTTTTGCCCTACTAGCAGTGACATGTGCCCTGAACAAAACTGTTGATGTGCCTCCTTATAAGAGTACACTGTTCCAGAAGGGACAAAGGCTATTTATTTAAGGTTCAGCTTGGCTGGGTTACCTCCAATACTCTTGCTCGGTTTGAGGTCCCTCCTTCGAGCTGCCTTGCTTAGTGGTTCTTCCTGTGTTTGGGCGGCTGATGCTTTTTGCCTGAGAGCATGTATTTCTTCTTGTCCTCTGGACCTCCAGGAGGTGGTTGCTTTGGTGGTTTGTTTTCAAATCACTTACTTGGTCTGTTCAGCATCTCGCATGACTGGTCAGTCTTTCAGTATTCTTGAACACCTGTGCCATTGCCCTTTCTTTTTGCAAGCTTTGTGCTGCAGGAAATGCAGTAAATGTATTATGTATCACACTGTGCATAATTGCACAGAGCTGGTCTTAAAACTTAGCTCAAATGCTTTTTTTTCATTTGCAAATAGAAAGATTGACACCTACTTCTCAAGTAACTGTTGCAACCAGTTCTGTATCTTTCTAAGGCTCTTGTCAAGGACTGAAAAAGCATCTCCCTAATGGGGTGAAAAATCAGGAGGAGAGGAGTTTGATTCTGTCCTGAGGCAGTGGCTTAGGAAGAAATTAAACCAATTTAAAAGAGCCCCTTTTTGTTAGTTTACTTCCTCTTTTTTTCTTTCTCAGGGTGCTTGCAACTAGTTTTGTTTTTCCAACATCTATTCACAAAACTGAAGCTTCAAATAATTGCTCAAAAATTTTCTGGCTTCTAAATCTTGAGGACAGCAAATAGAAAAGTTTGGGGTGCAATTGGTTCTTAATGCTCTTACACATGGAACAGTATCCATTGGTGTTTTTCCAGAGGTAGCTGCATCTTTCACCAGTATCCTTTTTATTTAACTCAGTAAACCAGTTAATTTTTTTCTTAACAGTCCTTCTAACATAGTTTCAGGTCTATGGCCATCAGTATGGAGCTACAAGCTGCTTACCAGACTTTTAACCTCTGGTTCCTCTAACGGGAATTTTCAAAATATCAGGGCATGAAGGCATGTCAGAGGATGGACATAAAGTACAGGACTTTTGCATATTTTTAATTTACTTTTTCTACAAAGCTCATTTAAAACTGTGTTCATCCTAAATCAAAATTAAGGCCTGTCTTACTGTTTGATTCTGCTTCTATGTGTTGCATGCTGGGTGCTTCAGGAAAATATCGTACAGTTTTGACTGCCAAGAAATAGATTGGTTCTCTGCAATATCAAGTTGGAAGAGGGAACAGGCCTGTTCCTATATAAGATACTTCTGAATGCACAGAACACTCCCAACAAATATGCGTGTTCTGATAGGGTTGTTGCACAGCTCACAAAAACCCAAAAAGCACAGTTGACTGGCTGTCATTTGACTCTGAATCTCTCCGTGATAAATTTCCAACTTGCATCTAACCAACTGTATGTTTATGTTGGAAAAATCATCAGCATTTGATAGAAGACTTGGTGCTGACATTGAGGAAAAACTAATCTATAGTTTTACCACTAGAAGGGATCTAATGAAAGAGTTTTCATGTCAGGGAAATACTTAACCAGCTTTGAACACTATTGCAGTGTGTTTGGGTGAAGGGAGAAATGGTTTCTCAAGTGTCTGGTGGTAATCAATGCAGCTTTTCCTTAGCATTCTGCTCTTGATGAAAAGGTACACCTGTAGTGTACTCTAATAGCTGCTGGTCCTGGGCAAGTCAGTCTTGGTCAGCATCAGAAAAGTGGCAGCAGAGTAGCCAAGCAGAGAAAAGTGAAGAATCTTTGGTTTTGTCTTACGTATCTTGTCTTACGAATACAGACATAAAGCCCTGGACTTCTATCCTTCTAGCTCAAAAATATGCAAGGCATATTCTGATGTATTCCATATGTTTTTCTTGAAAATATGATCATTATTGCACTTTGTGGCAAATTGAAACTGGAGTAGGTTTTACCTTGTTTTGCCAGGTGATAAATACTGTGTCCTTGTGTGCTACTGCCTCTGACAAAAGAAATCGAAGAAGCATCTTGTGAAATTAACAAATGAAATGTTAATAGTTACATAGAAGATCCCATGGTGTGATCATCTTGTCTTTTGAATGACTGAAAGCTGTGCTGAAACATGAATCTGTCTCGTATTGTCATCCTTCAGTATGGGTCAATAAAACCATACAACTGTGGTGTTTTAAAAGCGCTGCTTGGTATGCTTTTATTTTTTCTTACTATGGCTGTATTTTCCAGCAGTAGACTCACTGTTAAACATTAGGCTTGACAATATGCCAGATCAAAAGACAGACTGGTTTTGTCTAGAATCCAAAGTGCCTGAACTTGCAGGGAGACTGGATAAATACCAAAATGTACTACAGAAGGCTGGAGACAGCATTTGTTCATATGACTAATTTCAAACAGGCCATAAGTATGTTTTCCAGCTTACATTAATGTATAACTCACACATCAAGTTACTGTGGGGAGTAAGTGAAACCGAGGACAGTAATTTGGTGAGAAACATTCCAAATATTTTGTTTAGTATCCTTACTTTAGAGATTAGTGTTCTTGTTCATCCTGGCATGTTGCAAGCTAATGATTTTTACTTTACAACTATAAACCTTTAGAGTTGCTGAAGGAGAGCCAATGGAAGAAGTAGTTCAAGAAATGACGTTAGATGAGTGGAAAACTCTTCAGCAACAGAATCGACCAAAGCCTGAATTCAACATCCGGAAGCCAGAATCCACTGTTCCTTCCAAAGCAGTGGTGATTCACAAGTCAAAATATAGCGATGATGTAAGCATTGCCTTAGGAATTCTGTAAACTCTGCTTTATGCCCAGAGTTAGGAAACTGTCTCTGTTCTTTTTCTACTAGTTTTAGTATAACCCAGACTAGAAGTTTGTATCTAAGCTTTGTTACTGTAATGACATGTATGCCCCCAAACTTGCTTTAAACTTACCGTCTGTGCATTTTCTTCTCTCTCGGCTCATCACTCCTGTTTTGTGTATAAATACGCAGTCTATTAAGTTATTCTACATTACGGCTCAGTCTTAGCAATATAAAGCCTTGCTGCTGCCACCTGTGTAGATCTCTGGTAATGCTGCTAGAGAAGCTTGGTTTACTAAACACTTCTTATCCTAACTTTGAATCCCATCTAGCTTACTTGCTGGTATACACTTATATATTAAACTCAGGTTTTGGTATCTGTTAGTGTGGATACTAACTGTCCTATTTTTCATGTGTGCTGGATCCCCGCTTTTATTGTGTACTTAGAATATATGATTCCCCCCCACCCTGTTTTAGAGTCCCACTTCTTAGAAATAACTCTGGAGACCTTGTTCTGCATGTATGAATGCACATATTATCCTTTGTCTAGTTATAATATAAACATCAAAACTCGCAGCTGTTTAAGTCTTAATCAGTTTAGGTCATTGAGTGCTTCCAGGGAGAGACACTAATACTGAAGTGGCCTGCATCCTTTTTAGCCTGGCTTTTGGTGGTCACAGTTGTCATTATCCCATCTTCCTTCTCTGAGGGAGATGGTGGTAGGGATGAGGAGAATATCTTTCACAGGCTCTAAAGAAAGTATGCAAGTGTGTGAAGTGTGCATGCAGGTTGCTGTTCTTTTTGCCTGTAAAGTTTCTTGGCTGGCAGTATCAAAGGACTTTGTCAAAATGAACATAAAATAAGAGGTACAAGAACTGCATAACATGGACAAGTCAAATCTCTTTGTTAGACATTGGGTAGAATAAGTGATTCATCACTGTATGAGATGAGTTTACATATGTGTTAACTACTACAGTGCACGTTAAAATTATGGTGGGAAATAGTCTTACATCCACTAACTACTAGGAATACACAGAGTTAAAACAACGATAGTCTCACAGCTGCATACAAATAGACTAACAGATCAAGTAGCAGCCAAATACTGTGCTTTGCTATGGCCTTTTAACAATTAGTTGAAGATAATTGCAGAAGTAAGTAGGTTAAGTGTGATTCTCTAGTCCCTTAGAAAACATTGTAGATTATTGTTTCTGAAAAAGCTCTTCAGTGTTACAGACCTGGTATGGAAGAATTTGTTGCCAGGACTCTGAGCCAACAAAAACTATCCCAGGCATCTGGGAAGATGCAATTGCCTCACCTCTGTTAAAAACTTGTGGAAGTTAAGGCCTGCCTTCAACTCTGGATGTTATCTTGATTTATCTGCTGCTTAGTCTGTTATAAAAGTATGCGTGTGTGTATGTACTGGGGAGGGGAGAAGGCTGTACATGGAAGCTATAGACTTTAACCAGATCTTCTTTTTAGCTGCAAAAAGAGAACTTTGAAGATGATTCTCATATCTTTCGAAGACCAGTGAATGACATAACATCTCAGCTGGATATTAATTTTGGGAGTCTTCCTCGCCCTGGCCGTGGATTAAGAGGAGCACGAGGTGGTCGTGGTCGTGGCAGAAGAGTTGAGGAGATGGGACCTCGACCAGAAGTAGTGGTAATGATTTTTGTGGTCTTTATTGTTTGCTTGGAGAGGGTTTTTTTTGTAGTTGTTGTATGTGTGTCCCACCCCTTTTTGTGTGGAATTATTGATTACTGTAGTGACAGGCGTGTTTCTAATTCCTGCCTCATCGTATGTTGGTCTGGTTATTTTGGGTTCTTGACCCATATCATGTTACTTAAAATTAAGTATCAGTTCAGGCTCACAGCTCTTAACACATGAATTTCAAAAGGTCTAGTTGCTTTGATGGTAACTAGAGGAAAGGATACAGCAAAGATTTGTTTCTGCAATGATCTTTTATATGAATTTGAAAATAATTAAAATTACTAAAGGCTTGTATCCATTACAAAAATTTCAGCATAGTACAGTAATGGCATTTTGATTACTGGGAGTGAGGTAAGTGAATCTGGGATCCTACAGATTAAGACAGAATCCAACAGCATCCTACAGAATGATACAAGTGTTCAATTCAACCATTAAGAAAAATTCCACTGACCTTTTTCTCTTAAGAAATGCACTGAAAAATGATGTTTTTTTCTTAATACTAACTGAAGGTCTCAGTTTAATTCTGCCTTACTCGTATGAGTGAAATACTTCAAGGTTGTGAACTTACTGTATGATACAGAAGTTATTTGATTCATTTGTTTTGTCTGAATGAAAAAGGCTCTTTATAATAATGGAGCATAGAGTTTTAAACTACAATCCAATACATGCAGTAGCCTTAGAATGTAAAAAGATATAATGCTGCTTCTAAAAATGACAGTATTTTGGGTGAGATTGCTTTACTCGTTCTCTTCATTTCAGGGCTGCAGAACTTGTGATGCTCAGGTCCTTTCCAGGCAGTAGATGAGCATTATAAATATATTCACACTGAAGAAATTGTAGTAGTCATAACTTCTGAGATAAATGCATAACATTTTGTCACAGTTTAGTTGCAGGGTGACAATAAACTGCAGCAGATGTTTTGTGAACCCCCTCCCCTTTTCCCCCCTCTCAGTCTCCCTCCTAAGGAAAGGCAATAGGAGGGCAAAGAGAGAGAAGACTTGCAAGTTGGAAACAAAAACCAATCTTGAAATTCCTGGCAGCTCAGCACCGGCAGCAGCAGAGCAGGCACCCGGAAGTCCTGGGTTGGATTCTGCAGCAAGCTGGAACTGGATTCAGTCTTTCAGTAGGTCTCAGATCACAGGGACAGCAGGCAGGGTCCTCCCCAGATGTTGGCCATAGTCAAAGAGAGCAAGACCCTCATGATCTCCCACCTTTATATGATGTATGATATGGATGGGACGGAATACTTAGTTGGTCAGTTTTAGTCACCTGTTCTGTTTGTTCCTCCTTGCAAATACGTGACGTGCATTGTTATCAGTGACCTTGCATTCCATTGCCATGTCTGTTTACAAAAACATATAGCCAACTTCAGAAAAGTGCAGTTACTTAAAAGAACTTAGCTGAAAAGAAAATTCACTAAAAGAGAAACTGGTCTTGTTTTTGACAAAACCAGAACACCCTTCTGTGATAGTGATGGATACAAAGCATTTAACTTGAATAGAAGAACCCTTTTCAGGGTGAAATACAGGTACATAGCTGTCATATGCTTTTGAAATGCATTCTTTTTTACAAAGCTTCCTTTCTTTCTTTGTAGGTGCACCTTGTTGCTCCAAATCCTGATGATCCTGAGGATTTTCCAGCCTTAGCCTGAAGAACCATGATGAATGGTGGTATTTCAGAGTAGCTATGGTGTAGCTGTGAAGAGACCAGGTTTATGCTGGTGTGGATAAAGAAAGTCTGTTGCTACTGGAAAAGCTGTTTGGGTGTTTGGTGTGGAATGGTTGTGGCCCTGTGCTAGTGGAGTTGGGTTCTGGGGATACTGGTGGGCTGGGATCCTGCCAAAGGTTCCTGTGTCCGCCTCCATTCGTGAAAACTGTGTGAAGGCCTACAGTACTTCACTACAAGTTTTCAAATGAAGTTCAAGGGTACAATGTTTAGAATGTGTATATAGAGATTATATTAAGTTCTCCATGACACGTGGTGAAATGTAAACTGTACAATGTAGTTTGCAATTGGGACTCTTATTTCACAATACATTTGAAAGCTGCTTTCCCTGTTTCCTTGAGTGATGTGTAAATTTCACACAGTCACAAGTTGCAGTTCTTTGGAATTTGGCAAATAAAAGAAAGTGCTCGTTGGTTTGGGTTTGAAGCATTATTCTGACAGGTCAGAATCACAGATTGAAGCCTTTGCTATTTGGATGTAGTCTGGAGAAAAAGCCAAACAAATTAAAAAAGACAACACAACCCAAGCACTGTCCCCCCCCAAACACCACCCAAACAAAAAAAACCCTGAAACTAACCAGCAGACCTTACTCACCCAAAACACTGATCTTTAAAATTAAGGCAGCACAGATGCTCTTAAGTGATAACTGACTAAAAGTCTTGCTTCAGTAACAAGATATAATCTACAACTACTTTGGAGATGTTGCAGGTGAAGTAAAAATTTTGAGCTAAAGACAGAACTCAACTGTTATGCTTTGATTTCAGCAGGAGTAACTACAGATTAAAATGTTTCGTGCCTTACCAAGAAGTTTGTGAGACACTGGGGGATGAGGTGGGATGTCCTTTCATTGCAGTTTTGATGGATTTCCTCACTTGAGCCAGATACCCTAACTTCCTCCCTGTCAAAGGGGACACTCAGAGCTGTTTTTGTGGATCTGAGAGAAATTAGATGGTGCCAGAAGTGATAAGGAAAGGAAATGAGAAGACAACTACACTGGACATTTTCAAAGTAGCTGTTGGCCTCAAAGGAGTTGTCAAATGCGTGTTCAACTTGAATTCATTCTTTCAATTTACTGGGAAACCAGATGAATATGAACTTTTTTTTTCCTGTTCTCCACCTCACTTTGTTTTGTATCACTTCTAAGCAGTCTCCTCTGCAAGTGAATAGTGTTATGAGACTTGAAGAAAAAATAACACTTTTGCTTTGGATTAAGCTCCAAGAGTATGCAGAACCTTACCATAACTCTTTTCTCAGTGGTTAGGCTTTACACAAGTAGGATATAATCATCCTAGGAAGGCTACTGACTCTTTTCTATGTGCTCCAAACAGATGGTCTGTGAAGTAGTGCTGCCCAAAGGACTTATGTTGTTGAATTACTTACATGACAATTTGCTATAATGAGAGATTTTTGGATTCTAGAAGGACCTTGTTTTAGTGGCATAGAGATACTCTGACAACCTATAGTAAAAAAGAATGTACAGAAGCAAAGTGCAGGTGTTAGGGGAACCCATGCTGCTGCTTTTTGAGTAATTGATCTCGATGAAATAATGTATACGACCCTCTCACCTTGTTGGAGGAAGCTACTACTTGGAATTGCTGCAGTTTAAGATTTAATTGCTACAGCTATTTTAATAGGTGTCTGGGTATTTCTGCCAAAAAATGACAATTTCATGATGGGAACATAAATGATTTTGTCTGTGGGTGGTCTTGTTCTTCCCTTCTTGTTCCCCTTATCCCTTTGGACAGAGAAGAATGTGTGAATTTTTGCTTTTTTTCAGGGGTGAGTGTATGTATAGGTGTGAGGAGCTCCATTGCAAGGCTCACCTCTGTTTTCCATTGTCTTTTCTAAGGTCTAGCCTCTTCTTTTACCAACTCCTCTTTTTGCTAAGGAAAGCAGTTAAATGCTTAAAAGGAACCCTTCATTTTTCTACTAAAAATTTGAAACCTTGTTATTCTGCTGGACTGAATCTGGTATAATGCAGTTGGTTCAAGTTTTGACTGTTCTCTGGGAAGGCTGAAAGGATTGTTTTATTTTTCAGTCTGGTTCCTGGTTACACTTCTAACTTTGATCTGTTTTTCAAAACAAAATTACAAGTGGCTTCTCTGGGGAATGCTTTAAAGGACTTGTTAAAGTATATCTGAATAATCAGCATTTGGTCAGCATATTGTTAAAAATACTTGTGTGTGGTTTTTTTTTTTTAAAGGCTGATTTTAGGACTGCTTAATAACAATGATAATAAACACAACCAACCAACCAAAGCCCCCAGAACTTTGAGGTTTAGTGTCATGGGTTGCTGCTCATTAAACCAAGAGTGTCGTAGAGCAGCTAGGTGTTAAACTTTTCTGTCAGGCTTGAGTATGGCTTAAGAGTTTCTCTAGTTGGTAGTATCTAAGTATAGAAGGAATTAATTGTAGGTGGTGACAGTGATATGATTCCTTTGCCTAGCTGTGAAAAGAGGACTTTTTAAATCTGTCATCTGTCATATCTAAGGTCCCAAAATAGCTGTATCTGTTAACCACATCTGCCGCAAACAGTCACTGCTGGTTTAGCTTTACTCCTTCATGTAGAGCAAGTGGTAGCCAGTGTAAATATATACAAAAACACTAGTAAAACATGGCATGCATCTTAGGAAGATATTAAATTGTGTTGCAGATCTTAGTTGCCTTACTCTTTAATGCACTACTAAAAGGTTACTGTGCTGTTAGGATTAATGTAATGAGTGGCCTAGGAAAAACTACTGCATTTCAGCTTTGAGTTTTAGATTAATGTAAATCGCAGTAAATATGCAAAGGAAGGAATTCACCTCTCTCCACAATAGTGTTGATGCTGTGTGGTCTGCTTGAATCATATGTAGTACCATGGTATAGAATTAGTAAAGAGTATGTTAATATGAAAGTGCCTTTAATGGAAAGAGGAGAGAAATATATGGGGTTAGTATAAGAATACTAAAGAATAAAAAGACTCAGAAGTAAAAAGCCCTGTTAAAAAAACTTCAGTTGATAAATAGGAATATTAAGCAATTGAGCCCATGGGAGATGAGCTTTCAGCTCCGGTTACACTTTTTCGTGTGAAAACAAGTTTGGGGGTATGTGCAGTCTTTGGGCCCAAACCCAAAATCTGTAGCCCCAGTACACCTATGTCATTAAAGTTATTCTTACATAATGTTCAAGCCATATTTTTTTTTCCTTCAGAGTTGTCTCAGCCACATGCATGTATATATACACATCCACATAAAAATACGTATCTATATACATTACGTACAGCACTGCATGTGTATGTTTGTAACACTGACTCATTGTCACTGGGTCAATAATTGAATGTGTAACATGGTTATCTTTACAGAGAAAGTACATTTCAGTCACTGAATAACAGGCATGGAATTAAAGCTTTTTCAGTAGCTTGCTGGGCAAGTACTGAACAGTTTGTTTGGAGGGTGAAAATCTCTGGTCCTTGGATAAAGTACAAGCTGTTAGCTTTGGCCCTATTACTTAGAATTTAATGTGAAATCCATTAAATCTTCAGCTGGGTTTTATTTGCAAAAAAAAAAAAAGCCTTTGCTGCAATGCAACAAAAGAGCATCACATTTAATGGCAGTGTGATGTTTCAGACAAACTAGCACTTAATAAAGTTTTTGCTCTCCCTGTTTGGGTAGCCAGTGTGAATATCTGTATTGTGTGTTCTGTTGTTGCTATGATATTTTACACCTAGTTAACAGGAATCAATAAGCTGCTTTCTGCTTTTAGCAATGGTAGTTCCTCTGTCTAGATTTGTACAGCAGTTGCCATTTGAATGAAAGATACTGTGTTTTGCATAATATAATTGAATTAGCACGGTAGCATTTCTGAAAGGTAAAAATACCAACAACAAGGTACGGTTTTATGTTCTTCTGGCAAGATAAAAGACACACTATAATCCAGGAATTCTGTGCTTGCTGATGGTTTGGTTATATTTCTGGTACTTATAGATAGAATGCTGTTTTCAGAGGTTTTCTTGTCTGTAGCAAAGGCTCTGGACTTTGGAAGCTAGTGAGGGAAAAGTAAAACCTAGTAACCATTTCAATGAAGCTTCCACTGAAGTGAAAGATGACCATAGGCTGGAAAAGGTCTGATCAGTGGGAGGAAGGGAAGGAACCCCAATAAACCAACGTTAAATAGTAATTCACTTAAAAACAACAATGATGTTGGTGGGGAAGAGATGGACAAAAAGCACCTAGAAGCATGACACTAGGACAAATGTCACCTGTTGTGAGAACAGAGTAGAGATTCAATCTGAGGAACATGACATTTTGGGAAGAACAATGAAAGATCGATCTGGTAATAGCAGAACTCAAACTTGAGAAGAAGCACAAGCTTGTCTAGTGAGAAACTGGCTTTGAAAGAGGGATAATAGGAGGCTGAGCCCTTCTACTGAGTAGAAAACCAAGGAACTGCCCTGTCATCTTTTGAGAATGGCATGAAAGCACTGATCGAGGTAAAAGCAAGCTCACAGGTGAGAATGGGCCTCCACAGTGCCAATCTTCCTGCTGTCAACAGCAATCACTTTGGATTTTCTGCCAAGGGTAGTCTCCTGTCAGCTTTCCTCTGTCCTGGCAGGGCACAAGAAGTCTGGGATTTACTACTTTATCCTGCTTTAACTGCTCTGCAGCAACTGGTGTAGCTGGAAGAGCTGGTAGTGGGAGATGCTTGTGACATTGAAGTGATCTGTATGCTGGTGTGCAGCAGGGCCGCTGCCTGCCCTCCTGCAGGGTGGGAAAGAGCAGCTGCTGCTTGGGCTGACTGCTGTAGCCATGGATTCTCTAGCAGCATTGTGGACTGGGACTGAGTTTGACAAGGAGGACACAGACCAGGAGCAGAGCTGTTTGAAGGACAGACTTCTGGGGACTTCTGTCCCCAGGTCCCCTTGTCTCACTCCAGCACTTGGACCATGTTCTTGGAGAGGCCTCATGGATGGAGGGTGTCATGCTTAATACCCAATTTACTTGAAGATGGTTGATGTCATGTGGCATTTCTCATTTAGAGTGATATAAAGTACACTGAAAACACAACACGTGAGTTGCACTTTGCAAAATACAGCAATTGTAGTACTCAGTTCAGTCACAATTCCAGTATGATTCCCATTACTGGTCCCTGTGATATCCTTGCCGTCACCCAGGGGCTGTCCCCAGTCACTGGGAAGGAATAGGAAGGTCAATGCCAGCTCAAACCCGTTGCTCTCTTAGAAATTGTTTTGTTAGTGGTCTGGGGTTTATAGTCTATATATTCACTCCCCCAATGCTGCTCTGGCCCACTCAGGGAAACATCCACTCTCTCTAAGGAACCTGGAGAGAAGCATTGACACCATCAGTTCATCTCCTCAACTGTGGATAGTGGTTTATCTAAAAGGTTGCCCCATCCTGGTCCCCTTTGTGCTGAGATAGTCATTGTCTTTACAACAGCCACCTTCCTTGTGTCCTGAGCTTCACGAGCACATCACCCTTGCCCACCTCAGCCTTATTCCATTTTAGGGGCCTGCTGGTCAGTCACACCCATGTGAAACCACCCCCAAAAAAACCACAAAAGCAAGAAAAAGTAAACATCTCTTCTTCAACAAACTCTTAGGGAGTTAGGGTTAAAGCATCCCATTTAACACCAGCCTTCAGTTTTAATCTACTCCTACACAGGCTATGTAGAAACTGTAATGCAAAGGAGGATAAATAAAGTCAAATTGGAGTTACTCAGAAGTGCTGTTAGCTTATTATTCTTGCAGTGCACTAACTTCTCCATGTATTTGACCTGGGCCACTATTCTGTTGTTCTCTGTAGGATTTTTCAGTCCTCTGCCCTCTGCTGCTCAGTGCCAGAACTCCTTAAATCACTGATGGTATGATAGGGCTAAACTGTGTTTTCCTCTGGACATCACGTACACAAACCAATGTTTTCTCAGGCAAAACCCATCATTCACTCTTCAGCAGGCAACTAATTTGTCAGGAAAATGTGTTTTTTAAACATCCATGAAAGTTTGGAACAATCTGTGTTCATCTGTTGTAAGATGATCCTTTCTACACATAAAAACATCTCTTTGAAGCAAGTTTCCTTGCTTGTCAAACATGCTCTGCTTGGCGTATGAAAATTCTGTACTTTTTAAAATGTAGATAAAGCAAGGGTGATTATAAGTATTTGACTTGATCAATATTTTCTGCTGTTGTGTTTGGATTAAAAAAAAAAAAAAAAGACTAAACCAGAGCACCATCAACTCTTATGCAAAAAGAAGTGTTACTGAAAATTCAGTTTTTACTTTTTGAGAAGCCTTCACTTTCATGGTACGTATCAAAGTATATAGTATTTAATATTATGCCTGTTTCCAAAAATGAGTACTACATGATCACAGAGGAAGAAAACCAATTAACTAGAACCTCATTGTTCTATCTTAACCATGTTTGTACTGGGTAGCAGTATCTTAACAATTCAAATATGACTGCTATTGTTTTCTGAAGTGAGAACCCTGAAATTTAGAGCCAGAAGCTCTCTCTTTTTGAAATGAGAAATGTTTTAAGGATTTGTGCTTTAATTAAAGGTTTTCAGGCAGCTCAGATTCTTGCATTATTTTTCAGAGCACATATGAGTCAGTGTGGTAAAGATATGAGGGGTTTGTGTTGCATTTTTTTAGAGTGCTGGTAATAAAAGTGAGAAAACAAACTTCTGATTATTATTTTTAATTTTACACAATTCATGTTTACAATTCTTACTATTCAATATTTTGTATAAAATCAAATACAATATGCAGTATTTTCAAATGAGACACAAATGCATATTGAACTACTTAATATTACAAGATAATATGATGCTTTATCTTAAAAATACCTTCAGCAAAATAAACTCCCATTCTGTCAATCCAAGTTAAAAAAATATGATTAGAAATATACAATTTAAAAATAATCAGGATGAACAGTACTGATTAGTCAAGGAATTTTAGATCTTGGTAGTCTGTACATGAGTTTACACAAGACAAACAGTCTGCAAACCATTAATATAAAAACTGCAGTGCAACAAACTGGTGAACATGACATTTTTCTGTTTTTCAATTTTAATGCATGAGTCTCTACAAATATATTTTTCTTTCAAATCAGCAGCACTTCCTCTGTTGCTATACTGGGGCAAAACCACAAGGTCTGGGTTAACATCTGAGTTATGTTACTGATGCTGTAATGGAAGTTAGCAGTTTGACCCAAGATATTACAGCTTTTGAGTATGTTGCATACTTTTGAATAAGAGATCAAGGGAGAATCCATCTGCCATGTATTTGAAAGAGGGAAATGAATTTCAAAGGGAAAACTACTTATTGATGACAGCAGAAATAACTTTGTCCAGCTGCTCTGTGGTACAATGGTGATGCAGCTGATGCCACATGTTCCATTTTTGGCACTTAATACTTCACAATTCAAAAAAGATTTAGAAACCAAGGACTCCCTCACCCATGCCCGCTCTTCATTCTTGTACTTAAGACAGCTTTGGCATGGTATATCAAAAATGCTAGGCAAAATACTAAACATTCAGAAGAACGAACTAAGCTGTACAATTAAATGGGATAAAATGAGATAATATGAGGTAATTTTACAAATAAGGGTGTTTTGAGAGTTTGAATGTAAAATTCCTTTGACATTTGTGTTTTTCTGTAAGACACTGGATGGTGGAAGTGGCATCCTGAAACATATTAATGCCAAACGCGCAGTTTTACTTTAGCTGGAGTTGCTATTCTGTGTGTTTGTGCATTTGTTTTATGCAAATTTACTTCTGATGAACCTGAAAATGCTAATGGCTCCGCTGGTTACTTTAAAAATGGCAAATTCCAGTTTGGAGTTTGGAAAGGGTGTGAAATAGAATGATTACTTTTAGGTTAAAAACAAAGGTTCTAAAAGAGGAAGCTCAGCTGAGAGAAAAGCAAATCCAAACATGGTAAATATTACTAAATCTTTCTTGTTTTGACTCTCACCCTCTCACCTCACTAGTTTTATCCCTTTTGCCTTCTAAAGTAAGAATTGTCTTTGAAAATAAACACAGATTCATATTTGCACAATATATGTACTGTTGTGGTTACCTATACTTCAGCTTTTGAGCAAGTGGCTTACGTAAAAAAAATAAAATACAAGTTTCAAGCATTGTATTGGGGTGAATTCAGTCTTTCTCTTTTAGGTGCTTTTCATCTAGAAGAACATGGTGAGGGTGAAGATTAAGAGAGGAAGAAAAAATATTTGGGGTCTGAGCCTCAATGGTCCTTTATTTTGTACCATACAAGCCTCTTCTGGTTTCGTATGCATATTTGCAAATTTTGACTACCCAAACTCATGGATGCCACCTGTAAGCTTGCTTACACTTCACATCCTGCTTGCCCTCCGACTCATGATGCTCTTGCCACAAAATGTTTTCAGGCCAATGTACTAATTCATATTGGTGTTCAGAGATCACAACCCTAGCAGAAAGCTCAGTTTTTATTTAAACCATGTAGACTGCAATTAGTCATTGAACCTGTCCATTTACATTAATGAAAAGAAAATTATCCCCCTTGTAGAGGTAATCTGTATCCCCTTAAAAACTTGAGTTATTCCATCATTAACATTTCAGCTCTCGATTTCTTTTACTTTCTACTGGAAGAGTCACTAAATAAACTGGTAAGTGTTTCATGATTAAGGCGATGTGGTAACAGTCCTCGTCTGAGGGATAGGCAGCTATACACTTGATTTGGCAGACAAGGGTACACCACTGCAAAGCCAGCTTTGAGATTTCACAATGTGAAAAGTGGCAGGGAAAAAAAAGCTGCCAGTGTTTGAAGACAGTCTTGTAGTGGATGAAAATTTCAGTCTCAGGTGGATTCCTTGAAAAATTACACTGCTTTTTACCACAGGTTTTAAAGTGTTGGTTTGATGTTAGAAACTATTCCTGCCCCTGAGTTCCACTACTCATCTCAGTTGTGCAGCAAGCTCATTTTCCCTTTTTTGTTGCTGTACTCATTAAGTGTCTCAAAGCTAAAAAACAGCAACATCCGTATATTATCAAGTGTACCAAAAAAACCCAGGAAAAATTCTTACCTTTGAGATACGGTAATCTAAAGTTTCACACAAAAGACTTGAAGATAGGAAAAGAAACAGTAATGATATTTCAATATGACAGCACTGCTTTAAATGGTAAGCTGCTTTTCCTTCTCCTTAAAATCGTACCAGATTTAAAGCAATTACAACTAGTTAAAATAGCCATTGGTTGTGAATAACTAAAAATTATTACTATTAAAAACAAGTTAATTGCTTGTAGTTAGGGGTTTTTTTCCAAAATAAACCACACAACCTTTGAAAATAAAGCACTCTTTGGTGGACAGTAGTTACTTTGTGTACTCAATACTGCGGCTTCATAAAAAACTTCGTACAAAATAAGAAAGGATAGCCAGTTAACACAGGAGAGTACCAATACTATAAGAAAAAAGCTTTTGTGGTTGATTTTCAGTCTCAAGTGGAGACTTGAGCCCAGTCTGAATGGACAACACAGATTAATATACTTAAAAGCTCCCACCGTCTGGTCATTTCTGGTGATAAGCAGCGAAGTGATTGCCATCACAATTTATACACATGCATCATACATACTAGCAAGCCCTCTTTATAATGGAGAGCTTAAGTATTTACACCTGAGTCTGAATGTACAGAGATTTTGTTGGTTTTGTTTGAGGAAGTGTTAGCACATAAGGAAAGTGCGTACCAAGCATGGTGACAGTTCATTTTATTCTACAAGTATGGAAGAGATTCTCCTGTTTTGCTTTTGCTGAAAAACTGAGCCAAGGTTATCTTCCTTGCATTGCATCAAGTCCTCTTTAGTCACATCCCCTTCACTCCTGAATATCCTCTTCAACACTGGTTGCTTATTTGAAATTTAACGCAATACTGTTCTAGTCCGTGAGACGGACTGGCTGCTGAAATAAAATGTATTTGACGAAAAAGGTTAAATACGTAGGCAATATGTTTTTCAAACAAACATTTCTGGTGAGGTAAAATGAGCAAACGATACTTCAAAGAAAGAAGCAGAAGAAAAAAGTCACTGTACTTAAGAACACAGTGATATTGGCTGTAAAGAAAGCACAGACTGGTCTGATCACAGACAATATGAAGAAAGGTTCCATTCCATACAGAAAAGCAAGAGGGGATTCAAAGTACAATAATTTCATTAAGCACATTTGCTGTAAAGCATTGCTTTTCTTTCTCTCCCTCTGAGGTATCAGACTGTAGGAAAAGTAGAAAAAATAGTAAAAAAACATTAATTATTTTAAAGCTAGATTTAGATTACATACAGACAAGCTCTGAAATGCTGCAGGTAGTTTTCAGTGTTGAACCAAGGGTGCAGAAGGCTGCTTTATAATTGCCAGCGAAGCAAAAGCATATGAGATTTTTAAAGCATATTCCTCTTTCTTACTTTTTGTGATAGACCTCTCTGGTTAAAAGAAGTAAAGGAATCTATACTGTACAGTTTTTGTAGATTTTCCCCCATACTGCAAATTGTTTCTCGTTACAACTTCACCTGCATTCCCTTAAGCACCTCTACCTACCAAAATTCCTTCACCATTCAAGATTTCATTTCTAATCAACTAGCTACTATATAAATAATCCTAATTCTGTTATGTGTGGTAACATGGAAAAGACTTTCATTTGTTTCTTACTGAATCACGTTGGTTTGGATCTGATGTATGCACCTCGCTAAAATACAAACTTCTCAGTAATTGGCAAATTACATCTTAACTGGAGAAATAAGGGCATTCACAGAAAAAGGCTGTGAGTAACACTCTAGTAATGTGATTTCTTGCAATTCAACAGCAGTGTTATTTCAGTAACAAGATATAGTGTATTATGTCCACCAGTAGTGGTCTTTTGTAGATGGTACCTGACGTCTGAAAATGTTCTGCACAGGAAATGCGGTGAATGGTTACCAATAGGATTGAAATTCCCTGAATTCTCTTTGCAAAGCCAGAATTGAGTGTTTTAGCTGCAAATGCCTGTTTTGGCTGAAAAATCATTCTGGCAGTGTTCTATCATAGTGTCTCCAACAGTCTGAAGGATGAAATGGTGAATGAATTAACCAGCTCTGCGGATTATACTGTATTAGGATGGGTCACAAATGCGATCCATCTACAGGAAGAATTGACTAAAATTATCTGAAGCATCCACAAATGAGATTAATGTAGAAATACTGCAAGATGTTTCCACTGGAACATGTCAGACAAGAAAATGAAAAAGTAAGAGTACACAGTAATGTTGAAAGTTCAGAGAAGGCAACAAGGTCTTGACAAAGACAGATGTTAGTTAGGGCATGGTCTCAATTTTGTAATAATGATTATTCTCTACCCTGCAATCCATTTTACCTGGAATAGGTCAATCAATTTGAGCACTATGAGGTAATGAAAACTGCACAGACTTTGAGAAATTAAAATAAACTTAGAAGAAGTAACAAAGGGATGCTTAAAAAAATGAGTGAGGTTTTGCCAAATGCTACAGGAAAAATAAAAGGACACCTAGAAGATTAACATCAAGGTACTGCATTCTAAGTCCATGAAAGTGTACAGTCATACCAAAATACATTTTAAAGGGACCAGCACCCAATTAGCCCTCTCAGCTGACAGGATCATTAAGAATTCCAAAATTGTGACATTTTAGGATAAGTTTCTTTATTTGATCCAAGCATAAAGTGACTGAAATTCTTTGACCTCAAAAGTTAGAAGAAATAGAATGTGGAATTAAATATTCGTGGTAGAAGTTTTAGAATAGGCATCAAAATATGAAGTAGTTTTTGGAGTTTGAGATCAACCTGATACTTGGTCCTCGTAGTCATAAATCTGGCAATACACCTGAGGAATTTATTTCAAAATAACTGAAATCTTCTGTGAACTCTATGTTAGAGATGCTGTTTCCTCCGAAGGACAGGTATTCTCATCTCATGCAATACAAAGGTCAACTTGGAGGTGTGTTCTCCAGAAACTGAAAATCCCTTGTTCAATTACACATGTGCACGTGTACAGCTACCAAGTGGGAGAGGCACGAAGAACAAAACCAGCGCACAGAATCCCATCAGTTCTGCTTGGATCAAAACTGACATGGTGAAAATGACACAAAATTGAGAAAAAAAAGAACCTAACCAAACAGGAAAACCCTGAGAAATACTTCAGATTTTTAGTAGAACACTCAGGGTAAAGTATTATTTTTTAATATATTGTTATATAAATAAAAATGTAATTCATATAGCCACTGCTAGAAATTCTCTGACTAGAATCCCCTGCAGTCTACTATTAATGACTATTTCCTTTGCCTGACAGAGTTAATTTTCCGTAACTTCTGTTAACCTTCAAGGTAACCGGATGAGGAAGGGAAAAGAAAAGCTCTGTGGAGAAAAACCTACAAAAGAACTTGGAATTTTCAGCGATACATGTAAATCAAGCTACATAATTACTTTTTATGTTATTTCCCACCTTTTCCCAAGAAAAGTCTTCTCAGCACCTGACAGAGCTATTCAAAGGTTTTTCACTATAAGCACAAGACAAATTCTGGTCAATTGTAACCACTGGAAATTGCTTGGAAAGTGTTTAAGCTACACTCTCAGGCTCATCATTGATAATGATGTGGAGAGGTTCTGTAGTGGGGGCAGGAACACATGCACACACAAAGAAACAAAGCAGTAGTGTGGCCATGTGCTGCTGGGCCAAAGGGCACTTTCACTCTTGTACAAATCCATCCGAATTTAAAATTTCCTTAAGCTTTAACAAACAGGTTCAGTTCAGATTATCACCCAGACTCTCAACACAAAATCTTGTACCAGTATAAAAGTGCATTTTGTAAACTTCACCTCTCCACTGGTGCTGCATCTCAGATGTCCACCAAATAATCTTAGTTTTGACTTCATGCACTGACTAATCATTGACTCAACACTCTGAACAACTTCCACCTCTTACTCCAGGCAGAGGTTTAGTAAAGAAAGGGTTTTTTTTCCTTTTTGTTACCCTCACCTTCAGTAATTCTGACTCACATCAGGAACTGCAATGTAAAATTCTCAAAGTTGAAACACTGAGCAACATAAACAAATGACATAAGATTTAAGGTTCAAATATTCTCAGTACATGACAGAAACCATAAAATCGTTTCTCATTTCCCATTGCCAGGAGGAGGAGTTCAACTGTGGCAAAAGCTCCCATCAGCAATGGACACGCCAGCTCAAAGTATTTTCCTTGAGAACAGTTACTGGATCTGTAAAGAGGGTAACTCTCACCTTTGTAAACTGTTTTTTCTTGCAGCAGACCTGGTAGTTCTTTTAGTAATGTCTGTACTGTCAGAAATGCTAGGTTCAGAAGTTTTATTTTTCTGAACACTGGACTGCAGAATTACTCTGGAAAGAGTAGGAAAAAAGAAAGATTATATCACCTGAAAGTTTCTAGGAAAACACTGGAAAGAGGATATTACATCAACTGCAGCAGAGCTAACAAGTTATCAGCTGACTTCAGAAATCGTTCTGCCTGAAACACATCCTTCTCTTTATAACATCCTTGTTATAATTATGGTAATGCAAGTTGTTTTATTAGGAGCGTAGCAGTTTGTATTTTTTTTTGTTGCTGTTTGTTTTTGTTCCATTTTTTGTTTTTCTTTCAAAAGAAGTGTGACACTAATGGTTTTGAATTTCCTGTTAGGTTTTTGGAAGACAAAAAGCTAAGAAATTGTATTTTAAATTACTGTAACAAAACAAAACAATAAAACATGAAGTATGCAACAAAAACAAACATTATTTTCCAGACTGACACAGAAAGGAATTCAGAAAAAATATCCAGAAATTCCATTTGTGAAGATCAAAGTCTAAACCTCCTTCAATTAACCATGAGACATTCCCTTCAAATGCAGTCCTGTGGGAAAATCACTGCATATTCTGGCATTTTGCTTTTCCAGGGAATTACTGCACCATACTCAAAACTCAGCTTTATGTGCTGGTTGTGCTCAACCGCTTCTCTGGAAGAGACTAGGGCAATATATTATTTCCTTAAACAGGCAGATAAAACCCCATGTTACTTATATTGATCACAAAATAATTCCAGACTGTGAAATACAAACAACTACTTTTAGCTACCAGCCAGCTGGTTTTTAGGAAAACCACATCTTTTGTATTTCACCTGTAGTGCAATTATGATCCCACGGAGACAAAAAGTGACACCTGGTCAATTGAGTCCACAGTTATCTATTTAGTGCATAATTTTATACCTCTGTTCCCCAGTCACTTCATCTGTGGAAGGTTACAACTAAAAAACTATGCATCATTTTGGAGATTGAGAGCTAATAGTAACTTAGCTATTACTGTTTTCTTGCCCTGCTGTTATTAGATCTAATTTTCAGGGGCTTCACTGAGTCCATCTGTGTCTGCAAATTATATTGGATTGGAAATCAAAACCTTCATTAAGCTGTACAAACTGCAGCCTGGTTGCTTCGTAATCTGAAGCAACTGTGTTCAAAGAATCCTAGATTTGAACATAAAACGTAACTTTCGGAGCACAAGTGGACAAGCACACATGGGAGAGAATATAAAGTATTTCCACACTCATGTAACATATTCACCAAAAACAGAAACAGAAAAAACCCTATGCTTTCATTGTTTTATATGGTTTTGATACTAGAATTAGAATCTGCATCAGATGTAACACAATTTCATAAAAAATACAGCAGTAAAACTGATCAGCAACCTTATTTACCACATAATTCTAGATTGTTTACCAAACATGATTATAGAAAAACAAAGTTCAAATATTTTAAATTTCTACTCAAACAAATCTCTCCTAATGTTTCAGACTTGCAAAGTCTTGTCACTGGATTTGCTAAAGTCCAAAACAAACAGTCTTCTCTTCCTCCAAGATAACAAGGCTATCGAAATGCAAAGCAAATTCTACTGTAAACACATTCAAAGTCAGAGGTATCAGTTATTCGAGAGGCTGAAAACAAAAACCAGATACCTTCAACATCATATCATACTTCTGTAGAGGACATAAATTCTTCTTCTAAAAAAAAATCTGTTTCCCTTGCATCCCTAAGGTGAAAAGGTTCAATACCTGGAAGTTCACTTTATAACTTCTATTGTGCTTGTAAACCGGTTCTAACAATTTCTAATATTATCTTTTCAGTGCCACAGTTTTCATACAACATGAGCAAATTTGCACTACTGCACTTTCAACTAAGTTTTAAACATGACACCAGTGGTGGAAAAAGATATGCATTGTACTTATTACATGTGCCACTAGCAACTTGCAGGGCTGAACAGAAAGGTATAAAGCTGGGTTAACCCCGTAACATTTAGTCACTGAAACATAAGTGTGACCAAATCATGGCACATGCTGGCTTACCGGTGCTCATGCAGACAGAATTATGGAGAAATCAGGTTTTCTCCTTAAATATATACATTGCCCTCTATATAAAATGCATGTAATGTACATATAAAAGAAAGCAAAAGTTACTAGAATGTGATCTAATGGTTATAATCTTTCTCTTACAAGTGTCCAATCTTTCCAAACACCAGAAGTTCAGAAAACAGCAGGTTGGTATACATGGCTTAAACCCATATACTTATCTAATATGAACTGAAACACTATGAAGTGTTAAGATACCATCTTGCACAAACACTTAAATACTTGTATTTTCAACATATCACAGTCCCTGTTTCCCACAGAATTCTGTTTTTCACTGTTCAAAACAAAGGAAGAAAAGAGGTTCTAAATGGGAATGTGACTTATAAAAATAGTCACCATGTATAATTGCACCTTCAAACCAAACCAAACCAATCACATCACCATCTCAAGATGGCTGTTTTCTACCAAAGTGTAGGGAGAAAAGGAGCTGGCTTATGGATCAGCTCAGAGCCATCTGTGAGCATGGCAGAACCTTTAACATCACCTGCTCTTCAGATATGTCATTTTTGCATCTCAGTGATACACAACTTCACACAGCTACCCAAGGGTAAAGATTAATTGAAATCCCTGTGAACAACGTATTTGCTGAATGATCAGACATGTTTAAATCATACTAAAACTCTAGACTTCCGAGGCTGATAGCACCTCAAGGAAAACAGACGAAGTCTCACGTGTACGTGACCTGACATGCTGTTACAGCTGAACACCCAGAGCTGTCTTTGGGTCTGACTAATATGAGCTCGGAAGCAGTAACAGTGCTGTCAGAGTTTTTATTAGAATGCTACTGCATACATGTTTAAGGTAAGAGACTATCTTTAATGTATGGAATTTTGATTAAACATAATTAGACTAGCAGCCTCACTTGACAGCAGGTTTGATAAATAGGTTTTATAATGGACATTAGATGAGGCCAAACCAGAGGAAATGCTCTCAAAATATCAGCATCAAAAAATACCCAACTACATTAGAGAAGGGTCAGATCGTCAGGATACCTACCTTATTGCTGTGTTTGTGTAAAATAGCATGTCATGCTGTACATGACAACATCCAACTTCCAGAAACACAAGCAGAGAGTGCATCTGATGCATACAAAATTTTTATAACCCAATAAAACATGATTGGCAAAAAAAAAAAAAAAGCAAAACCAGAACATTTCCTGAACACAGGCTACAGGATGCTGTAATAGCCACACTACCAAAATACGTAATCCATGTATTGTAAGAATTTTTCATCTCCAGTTAATCTGTAATGGAAACATCACTTAGTAGGTCTGAACCTAATATACTCCACAAATATTAGACTAGTTTATACACTACTTTTTTATTCAAGCTAATGTATTGGCCTCCACACAAATCAAAGCCTGCCTAAATGGAACAGGGTTTGGGTCAGTAGCAACATTTTTTAAATAGTTCACAACACTTTTTCACCATTTAACTCTGAGTGGTGTGTGAGGACAGCTGTTATATACCACCAGGACACAAAAGCCCAAACACCACAATCCAAGACAAAACCTCTGAAACTTGAAATGCCAGCGAAGTAATAAATCCTGGAGAGAAATCTATCCATGCAACAAGCTTTTTAAAAGAAATGATTACAGTATCCTAGGGACAGATGAGGGGAAGAGGGTTTACACAGGAGCATGTGTTCTCTGACCTGTGATGGGCATTTTATTCTTGCCAAGGCTACCTGTTTTATGAGGTCTGTCGAATGCAATATTGCTTTCTCCTTCATCACCTCCTGACTTTTAGGAGAACAGGCTATTTTCCTAAACCACTGTTCCAAGCTGTCAATAGGCAACAAGTGACTGATGCTCTTCAGTCTACAGGGCTCCAGCCAACAGGACTCCCAGGTTAGCCCACAGAGATTAACGATCCTGATTGATAATTTGATCTCTCAAAACACAAGGGGCACTAGCTGGAAAGAACATTAGTCTAGCTGTTACAAAAAGCTTAAGCGTTTTCTCTTCACGGATATAAACCCATATTGTATGACTGCTTGAATAGCGAGGGAGCTTTTAGACAGACAGAAAAGCCGTAAGAGAAAGGAAGGATGATAGTTGAGTGAAACTGATCTTACAGTACAGGAAAACAAGGACAGATTGTTTCATTTTTTTTTAACCCATGTTTTAAGTTTAGCTTTTTAGTCTGAGTTCAGAAATCTCAGGTCTGACTTCTGGAAAACACTAAGACAAGAAATCCTGCTACATTCGGTGTAAAATTTTGAAAACAAGCCTCTCATTTAAATATGTTCTTCGAGAAATCTGTGTACCAATGGAAAAAAAAAAAAACAAACTCAAATGATCTTCACTCTCCTTTTTTTTCCCTCCTAAAGAACAGATTAAGATGACCTCAGCTAAGATTAATATGATAACGTAAGTTGTCCACACGTCCCCCAGTTCTCACTCTTTAGTGATTAAGTCATTTACTTCAGCAGAAACACTACCATGTTTTTTAAAACTGTGGAAAAAATGTTGCAAGGCCAAAGGTAATAAAGATAGAAACTCTTAACCTTAATGTTCTGCCAGGGGATAATGCCTTTTCTTACTTAGTAGTTTCGTGCAAAACACTTTTTCTGACCTCTTATTTCTCTGAGAGCCCCAAAGTTTCAAACATTCGCCTGAAGTAACCATTTAAATTTGAGGGTGGTGAGGCTGAGCAGCTCCAGGAAGACATGGTACTGAGCAAAAAAGTTCCTGTTTGGGTTTCCTGGCGGTTCTCCATGCTGCTGGAGTTTTATTTGGCTGACAGATGGAAACCCATTTGATGAAAACACTGCACCTTGTAAGGGGATGCAAGGCATAGCAACCACTGCAGCCACTCTGACAACAGCAGAGTGGAGAAAGAGAGAAAACTGTACTCAAGGAACTAATATGTTTTTAATGTTTTACTCAGCTCCTGAATCCAAGTAACAGACAGAATGGATTTAACTAGTCTCATAAAGCTCTATAAATAAATAAAGTGAGAATAAAAGAAGATGAAACCAAATTAGCTGGGTAAACAAGTGAACCTTGGCGTAACATTGTAACCTGCCTCATCTACTCATGTTAAAAAAGAACAATCTCATTTTACTGCCTCTTACAGCATATAATACTAATATCTCTTAGTAAAAACAAAGATCTACTGACATTTCTAAAAAATTCTAGTTCCTGGTATTTCACGTGAGTAAATCTATCCTTTCGGAAACTAAGCTCCTTTGCAAGTTCCTGAATTTTGAAGTAAAACTGGAGCTAATATCTTCATTTGCAATATGCAAACATAGGATCATACTATTTTAAAGCAGGAGCATGCAGAGAAGAAAGGCTTCAAAATAATAAATTATCGTAAGTACAAAAGCTCTGCACCTTTTTGTATTGCAAGCCAGCCATAAAAATCACTCAGTTATTCCAAATAATATATACAAAAATACAACAAAGCCAGAGCAGTGCAGCTTACTCTTGCAGCAAAGCCAGTAAGAAACATGATATGAAAACATGCATTTATGAGACAAACTAGACAGAAAGTGTGAGCTATTGTAGAGAAATGGAATGGGACACTTACACAGTGGCTCTCTCAGGGGGTCCTGATGGTTACTATGTTCTTAAACCATCTAGACAGAATAGCAGGCTGGGCAGAAGGGAGCCACATACAATCCACCAGATGACAATGCTACACAGTGTAGACACCAGCATAGCTAGGAGCCATCTAAAAAAGGGGTTGGAGGGGGAGGAAGAGATGAACAAAAATTCAAAAGCAAAAGCTATTGGTGCATTTTAGCTTGTGTCAAGTTCTTGAAAAGCATGTTGCCCTACAACCTTTGCCAAGCATCTTACTTTCGATGACAGTAACAATCCATGCAGCCATAAATTGCCAAATATAATATCCATGTGTTGCTGGAATCAAAGCAGATTTTCTGAAATTCTCATTAGTCATCTATTTCAAAGAAAGCCTGTATCACTCCTTTGAACGTAAGTGCATGTTGGAGCAGTGCATCTCTGACCACTTGCTGCCACCTCTTAGGCAGTTTGATCAGCCTGTATTCATACACCCTACTTCTCAATCCTATGCTTTAATACTGAAACATTAGACCAGAGCCAGATCAGTATGCAGGAACAAATAATTTATGTAAACATCCAGATGATGGGTCATATTACTTTCCTGTGTGGAAAGTAGCAAAAGCTAATTCATAATCCTTTGCCAAAGGTGCAGAATAGTGCTAATTAGAGCATATACAAAGTATTCTTTCATCGAAGAGTACAGAGTTTATACAACCAACTTCAATAAACATTACGAAATGTTATACTCAAATCCCTTTTCACTTAACATAAGCAATGCCTCTAGCTCTCAAAGACTGTAATTGTCCCAGCTTCTTGTGCTCTTATTTTGCTTTTCTTTTTTTCTTGTCTGTGAAATAAGACTACATACAGGATTTAGAAGCTGCTTTTTGTTTGCCTAGATAAAATTAATCAATTTCACTGCAAAACTAATTATTTTTAACAGCCTGAACTAAAAGAGAAAAAGACTGGCACCTCTTCTATTAGGGAAGACTTCTGACTCATGTATGGCAGCTGAATATTCCCAGCAATATTTTGATTGAATAATACTAACACAAAGAATGTAAGAAGTTATACATTCTTTTTTTTAACAAATTATTTCAGTACGAGCTGCAAACCACACAAATAACTCAGATGAAGAGGAGGAGGGAAATTCCAACCCCCCCATGCCACAATGCACACTATAAAAACATAACTATAAACTCTGGATCAATTATTCTATAGAAGTACAAGCTAAATGGTTTTAATTAGACCAGTTATTTTGCAGAATGCTTCATGAACGGGCTAATATTTTAAGAGTTGGTAGGCTTTCTGTATATTAAGACAATGGCTCTGAATTCCATACAGTCTACATTGATTCTATGGAACAAAAATGAATACAATCTTTCACAATCTTTATTACATGACTTCAAGTACCTTTTTTATGAAAATTACTATGAAGTGGAAAGTAAGGCACTATGTGTCTTAGAAATTAGTGTGCAAGGTA
This sequence comes from Patagioenas fasciata, assembly GCF_037038585.1. Taxonomy (NCBI): domain Eukaryota; kingdom Metazoa; phylum Chordata; class Aves; order Columbiformes; family Columbidae; genus Patagioenas; species Patagioenas fasciata. The sequence continues at coordinate 32,548,473 of NC_092560.1, forward strand.
GCTCATTTTTACTGTGCTATTAGAGGTAACGGAGGTGAAGTGTTCTGGTTTTTTTAACGTCAGTTGGGTACAGGCTTTGTCCTGAATCTGTTTTTTCTTATATGATTGCCTGTGTAAATGATGAACATGAACAAAAGAGAAGCTTTTAAAACAAAAGCAGAATTCATGCATAGCAATGTGTGATGATTTCCAAAGACATATACTTTTACCTTCAGCACATTCTTACTACATACCTCTCACTTTTTCTGAAAATCTGATGACACTGTTTGGTATTTAAAAAAAAAAAAAAAAAAAAAAAGAAATAAAAAGGGCCAGCAGCTAGCAGCATCATCCCCTACAGAAAGACAGCACAACAAAAGCCAAGTTGCCTTTGGTCAGTGACTCTGGTCTCTGGTGCCATGTTATTTGCAAAAATCCAATGGCCAGGGGTCCCCATTTCTCTCCTAGCAATCAAATGAGATCCAGATATGTCTTGCAAGTCTTGCATTGTCTTGTAGTTTATTTAAGGGCGGACAGAAAGTTTTGCTACCTACAGTTGCTACAAGTTACAACAGATGCAAAGGTGACTTCGAACTTACTTCTTCAGGTGGTGTTTTAGTACTTATCTAAAATAAAGGTTCCCTCACAGAAATGCACTCCTTTTGAATTTATTTACTGAAATAGTGCTACATTCTGCCTTTCAGCTCTACCAGCCATTATCCCAAAGTCCACAGGATTTAGTGAAAGTTTCTTTCCAAGGAAGAGGAAATGAAAGGAAGCTGAAATTCTTCTTTCAACTCTTCCTCTTAGATAACTGACTTCAAAAAACAGTGCGTACCTTATTTCAGCCAAACACCACCACACAGTTATATTCTTCCATTTTTACACTACCACAGGAAAGACGAGAATGTTTGTGATTAAGCTAAAAGTAAAGCACTCAGAAATACTATGGGAGCTTGTAATGTGCAGACTAATGAAATAAAAAACAACGCAGAAAACTAGAAATTGAGTAATGCAGTTCTTCAACCAAGTCCTCCTGCCTACTTAACGCTCACCAAGCCTTCAGTGAAATGGTGAATCTCACACTTGTTCTAAATGAATAAAACAACCGTGGCAACAAACATTTTGGGGAAAATGGAAGTATGCATAAAGAAGAGGATAGAAGTATTTCTGGCATTTATACCTTCAGAAACTGACTTACGTTAGTGGGGATGCAGTTGGAGCTTTTGCCTGCCTTCTGCTTTTCAGAGCACGAAGCCTGTCACCTTGTGTTACACAGTTTGCTTCATCTTCATCACTGTACTGGATAAGTGGAGGAGGGGAATGGGCAATCAGAAATTAAAATACAGACACACATTTAAGAATTAACCTTATCTTAAATCTTCAAGTTAGAATTATCCAAGCAGGCAAGTTTGGCAGCGTAAAATCAAAGAAAAGTCACTTGCATAAATACAATTCCAGTTTCCTGTTTGCTGCTCTTAAAGCTGTAAACCATTAAGCAGTGTCATAAATCACATGCATCAGAAGGTTGTCTACCTTTAAGACAGTGGAAATATCAAATCTTTGCTTAGGTATAATACAATCTTCACTCAAGTACAGCATTTCCCTCCTTCACCTGCCTTTTTAAAATAGCAACACTGTTTTTTTAAAAGGCAACATCAAAGGGTATTACAGAAGTTGCAACTACTTAGAAACCAAAAAGAGAAAAAAAGCTTTCATGCCTTCAATTTAAATACACACAATGAAGTGATACACAATCCAAATTGAAATAATGGTGGTTTTGATTGCAAAATGTGAGTACTTTTAAAAATTCTAATATTTACCTAATTCCTAAGGACTGAAGTATGATATGGATGCTCCTACTTCACCTGTGTACAACACTTCATTTTTCATACTTGCTGTTCCCCCCATATATCTCTTCAAACAAAAAGGGATTGGACTAGATGACCTTTGAAGGTCCTTTCCAACCCAAACTACTCTATGATTCTATGAAAAAGAATCTGATTAACATAGTTTTAGTATGCCCACAGATTTGTTCAAAACCTGAGAGATTCTCAAGAGCAGTGACAACTTTTACAAGAACAAAATATTCAGATGGTTACCAGTTCAATGTCCTTTCTGATGGTTCTCCTGTTTCTCGTGTCATTAATTGAAATATCATCTACTCCTGACAGAATTCTTGTTACAGCAATTTTACGGTTTCCTTTTGACTTTGCACGGAAAATATCTCCTTCTGTCCAAAGATCTGCCTGTTTGCTATCATAGCAAGGAGAAAAAGCCCAAAACACAATAAATTAACATCAAATATCATTAAGAACACAATAAAAGAATAAGAAAATAATATCTAGATCTATTTTTGAAATAATTTATAGTAAATTTACTTACTCCAACAGGAAGTGCTGTTGCGGTCCAATGACCGAACCAGGTCTATTTATTCTAATCCAGGCAATAGCTTCAGCAGCTGTCATCCGATAATGCTTCATAATGTAACAAGCAATAAGTGTGCCAGTTCGTCCAAGACCAGCTGTGTAAAATAATGGCTTATTTTATACACGTATCTTCATCTGGAATCTACTGTAGCCACAGACATGGTTACTTGGACAAACATTTACTTGTCTAGTTTATTAAACAAACTTGATACTGATCAAACTTGGTAAGTACAACTTACCTTTCCATTTTTTTTCCATACACAAGGTTACTAACATATTGTTCACAGTTTTTTTGAGTGAAGTAACATCCAAAAGCCAGTAACTTTACAAATATCTGTAACTTTATCTACATTTCCGCACCTATGTATCTATGATTATGTAGATAGTTATGAGAATGTTTTTATGCATCGGCTAAAACACATGGTATTTTCCAAAAATTTTCAAAGCACCTTCTTGCAAATTCGTCATATATTGCACTGGAAACAGTTGCTCTTCCAGTCCTTCCTCTAATAAGTCTCTTACTTTAGTTCCAAAAGAAAAGAAAAATTTTCCATTAACCAAGCCTAGGTACCAGCCGACATAGGCAAAAAGTATTGCAGAACAAGGCATCTCCTTTGCAATGGCCCTCTAAACAGTTACCTTGGGAAACAGAAGGAAAGGAGGACAACTCCAGCTAAGTGGCTCCTCTCCTCAATCCCTTGCTGTAAATGTCAAACCACACATCACCTTCTCTCATTTAACAATCAACTGATCCACACCAGTGTAAAATCTTCAGCATAGCCCCATAGCCAAGACAATCACACAGCACTTTCCATGCCTTGCCCAGCCTTAAGAACAGGTTACAGAATTCTACTCTTTCTCAGGAGTAAGAGCAGGCTGAGGAACATAAGTTAGTCTGAACACCATTAGTATGACTAATAGCAAAGAAAATCTTAATTTAAATGAAAACAAAGCACTTATACCTCTAATACTCAATATTCAGCCATACTCAATTAAGCCATATGCCCAAATTTATCACCTCAGTGGACAGTAAGAGTATGCACTTGCTTCTCAACAGTCAAGATACTGTTTTTACCAGTTCTTCCACTTCACAGTATAATCCTGTTAAACATGCAGCAAACAGATGGCAGACTCAGAAACAAAAATGCAGTCCTTGCAGGTCCCAGGAAAATTGGTTAAGAAAAGGCCTTTCTCCTTCAATCACAGCATCATAAGGTACACTAGTGAGGCAAAGTCTGTGGAGAATACATGTCTGATAGACTATTAAAGATGGCATGGGAATGGAAATACAGGTCCTCTAGAACCACGGAAAATTGTCATCTTTATATTAGCTGCATTAAGCATGCTCTGAATACCTTTTCCTTGGCAGTCTAACTCTGGAGGAACAGATATTCAGAGGACACCCCAGGTCGTCAGTGTAAATGGTCTCTGCAGGATAAAGATTTCTGTGGTTCTGAAAGAACACTCATCCTTTATAAGGTATCTCCTCAAAAAGCTGCACTGATATTTTTGAAAGTTTATGACTTGGTATATTTAAGCCTGTATCTTCAGGAAGACCTATAAACCTTGCCAGGACTTCAAATTCCCACTCAAAAGCATCCTTTGAAAGTACAAACGCTTTCCAGCAGAAAGAGCTGTTAATATTGGCAACCTCACTTTCCCTAGCCTTGTTCTCGGAAACAGCTGGGAAAAATTTTCTAGACCTTAAAAAAAATGAGAAGATGAAGTGCAGAACAGAAGCACAGAAAGAATTTGTATGGAAAAGTTTCAGTTTGGCAGAGATGCTAATAACTAGATATAATTGAATTATAGTGCAAAATACCTCAGGAACTGTAACTATAAGTATCACTTGGAATATAAACTGTTCTTACACTATACCTTTGCAATGAACGGCTATAACACCTTCAGCATTTTCACAAATATTTAGAAATGTTTTAACTATAGTATCACTAGGTGTGCTTCCATCAGCAAAGAAGAGGTCAAAATGCTCAAATCCAGCATCTGTGAATCGTTTGGCATCATACAGCTTTCTGTTGAGGCGTATTATAGTGGTGACCTTGTGTTTCCTGAAGTATGGAAAATAAGCCTCTGGAGCATGGTGGGGATAGTCTATTTAAAAAAAAAGGAAAAAAAAAAAAAAGAGAGTGAGCCTCAAACTGCAGAAATAAATGAAGACTCAGAAAAAAAATATATTAAAACACTTTCAAAATAGAACTCATGTTCAACACAAAGAAATAGACTAACTGAAAACGGAATTTCAACATAATCACCTAGGTCAGATACAATTAAACCAAGCGTTAAAATTTACTGCCAGGGTTCTTATAAAAGAAAAAGAGCCAAGGAAAAAACACACTGTTTGAGGAACGATTTTTAAAACTTGTTCTTACTGATAACAATCAATTAAGAAAGCAGTGGGCTTGTGTCCCCCACCTCCTTTTTTAGGCATACCATTTTCAATTTTACTTCTTGAATGAGGTCCACTGAAGGCAATGAATTTGTTTGGTATTATCCAGTTAAAATCTCCATTTTCTGCTCTCTGTCAAGAGAAAATGCTTAGTTTATCATTATCCCTGTATTTTCAGGCTTTTCCTAATTGTTTCAAAATACATGCTAGATAGAAGTGATGTACAATTGTTGCCAAAGAAAGTTATGTTATGTTTTTTGTTCCATCAGAAGCATGCCAAATACTCTCAACCTCACTTTTCTTGCCTTTTCTAAATTAAGAGTTTTAGAAAAACACAACTTCCAATTTTTTTTTTATAGGTTTCTAAATTATGACCTTGGCCTTATCTCTGTTCACAATTCAAATAATGATGTTTTAGATTCTAAGAACACTTAATTTTCTCTTTACAGATTACTAGCAGCTTTCCCTTTATGAGACTGCATATAGTTACGAGTTGCAGTCCTTCATTGTCACATTTGTTTCCCATGCCCCAAAATGAATTTTATAGGCTTAGAGTTTCCCAGCTCTGTTTCCTTCTTTACCTCAAAGAGTGTTATTATACATTTGTCATGTGTTCACAGATACATACTTTAATTGCTTTCCAGAATTCAGTTAGACTTGGACTTGTACGCCCTTGAGTTTCCTATCAAGACTGCTCAAGAAAATGCACGACCTCTAAACGGTAGCCAAATTCCCACTCCCCAGTCATCTTTCAGGGCTTTACTAATAATGGAAGAAGAGTATTTATTTCCATTTTGCTTTCTGCTTCCCCCCCGCCACGCTGGAGAGTGACTATGCTTAAATGTGAACTTTAATATCCTCTCTCTGACTAAAGACCTTTATCTAACAATGAAAGTTTAAAGAGACAAAACAGAAGTGGAACCTAATAGTAAAAAAAAAAAAAAAGCACATAATATTCATACTATTAACGATTCACAAATCAAAAGACTGATACTGAACACTTACTTCATAATGCTCATATTCATTTACATCAAATGTATTGAAATCCAGGAAACCATATTGCAAAGCCTAAAATTCAGAATACAACTTTTAACAAAGACAACACCTTTTCAAGAAGGACAGTTTACCACTCTTTTAGGCTACTCAAAGCCCCTTAAATACCTTTCCTACTCTTTCAGAAAGATTTCTTCATAGACAAACAAATCCACTATTTTCTGTCTTCATCGAATCACTACAAAACTCCAGACTATAGAAGCATTCAGTCTTTTTATTACTGCTAGGTGTACAAAATGAAAAAGAGAAAAATAACTGGTAAAATTTATCTATTGAAATTATGAGTACATTCTAAAGTCTACATTCAAGCATTGCAAATATTTTTGTGCATGAATGGTATTCACTCTCATTATGATGCTAAAAACTTCACTAATTTTAAATTGTTTGCAAACATACAGTCCTAAGCAGCCACCGGCATGGTCCCTGATGTCCTGTAATTATCCACAACCACTACATTTAATACTGTATAAAAAATGTAAGCATTTGGGTACCGACAGTTTACCGATTTGTTAAGTCAGGAAGCAGAAACACAGATAATCCCATATCTACAGATATTTAAAATATTATGTTCTAATCTCCTCTTTCACTGCACAATCTGCTGTAGTTTTCCTTGCTGTTCACAAGTACTAAGAAGAATAGCAGTTCACCACTCTTGACATACGAGTAGCTGATGTCAAAACCTCCAAAAAAGCTGAAGATCACACATCTGCAAGAGGCTGTCTTAATCAGTAAAACACCAGTATCCATCAGAGATACCCATAATACAAAAGACAGTAATAGGGCACAGAGCTGCAGAATTCCCCATTTCACTACTCACACCAACTAAAAAACATGGATGTAAGTTCCTGTCCTTCAATGTCATGGTACTTCACCACTGAATTGCTATAGAACACTAGATCATGATCATTCATAGGCTTTTTTTTTTTAATTTTTTTTTTTTTTAAATGCATATCTGCCTTCTAACATTTGTTCTATTTATGTTACTAAAGTGAAACGTGAAGTCATTAGCATATGCTGCAAATGTCTAACAAGTACCACTAGCCAATTCAAAACCACTTTCAAAGCCTATATTCAGCCTAAAATGTAACACTGGAAGGCATAAAATAAACGTATCACACAATTCTCAGGAATTAGAGGTGTAAATTACTGTCCTGAAAGATTACATAAATAAAACTCAAAATACTCTCTTTAAAATCTTCACAAGTTGATTATATATGTTATCGGTTGACTTCCATGGCTGCTGAATGTAGGAGTTTTATTACAATTCATAATACATAATAAACTAGGCAAAAATCAGAAAATCTGCTGCTGCACAGCTCTAATGGGATCTTAGCTTCCTAAGCTGTCTTTTTCTGATGGACAATATTTAGCTGACCTTTTGCAATACGAAAAATATTGTTCTACAGACCTTGTTTATTGCATGAAAACAGTCCAGCAATGTCAGATGAAAACTGCAAGTACCAAAGGAAGCATCCCTGTAAGATATGATGACGAAACCAGTAAAATTATCCCATTTTAATCCAACTGAAAGCAACTGAAGATACTTCTCTTAAATGCTCTTTAAAATTGCTTCAAGATATAATAACTATTATTACAGTGAAATAATTCTGTCAAATGATTACTTAATTTCCCCCATCTCGCATCTTACAACAGTAACAAAACATAAAATAAGTTATGTTAACAGATGATCCAAGAGTAAGATTACTCCAGTTATAGTTTTGGTATAGCTGACGTTTAATTTCTGACATGAACATCGAAACTGACAAAGAACAGACAACACAAACTCATTGTGGCAAAGGCTAATGCCTAAATTAGTATCATATTCTAACATATACTCTTAAAACATTTTCTTCTGAAGTGAATTTTCAAAGAAGTCAAAATTTTAATACACTTATTTTTTCCTTCAAATGGCATTTAAAAGAAAAAAAGATGCTATGCTCATGCACTCTATGTATATGTGAACAGCATCTTCTTACTAAAACTGTCAAGATACCCATTCATGTGGATATATTAAAAGACTTTCCTCAAGATGCACAGAACAGTTTATGGCTTAATCATGAGAAGAAACTGGTTTTCGTTAAAAACCCTTCTTTTCAACTACAATTTTAAAAATTCTGCTGATCCAAGAATGTCAGGGTCTTAGTTTGTGACCATTATGAGATTCTGTAAGCAGAGTAAGCATTCTACAGGAATACTCCAGTCAAGTAAAAAACCAAAAACAAAACAAAACTGAATCTTGGTCAAAGAATATTATGTCTTGGCAGAACACCTTCTTTTGAGACCATGAAGCCCTCATCAGTACATAATCACTAACGCTTAAAAAAAAAAAAAAAAAAAATATATATATATATATATATATTATGTTCAAATTACAGCTGAGAGGAGGAAGAACTTCTGAAGAATGTGGATGTCTGCCTCTACAATTTGTTTGCATCTTTTCCTCCCTAATGAATCAGTGTGAAAGGTGGGGGAAAAAAAATGAGCAGGAAAAGGAAATTCAGCCTAAAATGTAACACCAGGGCAGCATATAATAAAATTATCACAAATAACAAAACCCCATTCAGGTAAGAGAGAGGACAGGTAAAGTGAGATTGTAGTGAGTGTCTGTTAGGCCACCTGACCAGGAAAAACAAGTGGATCGGGCCCTCTGCAGGCAGATAAGAGAGGCCCCACATTTGCAAGCCCTGGTCTTCATGGGGAACTTCAACCACTTTGATACCTGTTGGAGGGACAACACAGCAAGACATAACCAATCCAGGAGGTTCCTGCAACGAATCGGTGACAATTTCCTCCTTCAAGTGAGGAGGAAGCCAATGAGGAACAGTGCTCTTCTGGACCTCATACTCACCAACAAGGAGGTGCTCATTGGGGATGTGGAAGTCAAAGGCAGCCTTAGAGGCAGTGACTATGAGATGATGGAGTTCAGGATCCTGAGGGCAGAGAGGAGTGTGAAAAGCACACTGATGACCCTGAAGAGCTTCTTCAAAAATCTGCTTGAAAGAGTCTCGTGAGATAAGGCCCTCAAGGGAAGAGAGTTAATATTCAAGGATCACCCCCTTCAAACTTAAGAGCAGTTCATCCCAACAAATACGAAGCAGGCAAAAATGCTAGGAGGCCTGCTTGGATGAACATGGAACTCCTAGCCGAACTCAAACACAAAATGACAGCTGGAAAACAGCTTTGCAGAAAAGGACCTGCAGGTCCTGGTGGACACCAAGTTGAACATGAGTTGGCAATGCGCCCTGCAACGGAGAAGGCTAATGGTATCCTGGACCGCATTGCCAACAGATCCGGTCGTGATGCTTCCCCTCTCCTCAGCACTAGTGAGGCCACACCCGGAGTACTGTGCTAAGTTCTGGGCTCCTCAGTGCAAGAGAGGTATGGATATACTAAAGAGAGTCCAATGAAGGGCTGCAAAGATGATGGACTGGAGCATCTCATACAGGAGGAAAGGCTGAGAGACCTGGGACTTTTCAACCTAGAGAAGAGAATCCTCAGGGGGTCCTTATCAATCTATATAAATATTTAAAGGGAAGTTGCAAAGAAGACAGAACCAGGATCTTTCCAGTGGTGTTCAGTGACAGGACCAGTGACAATGGGCACAAACTCACACACAGGAGGTTCCCTCTGAACATCAGGAACCATTTTTTCATTCTGAATGTGACTGAGCACTCAACAGGTTGCCCTGACAGGCTGTGGAGTCTCCATCCTTGGAGACATTCAAAAGCCATCTGGACACGATCCTGGGCAACTGGCTCTAGGTGGCCCTGCTTGAGCATGGATGTTGGACCAGATGATCTCTACAGGTCTTTTCCAACCTCACTGTGATTCTGTGATTCTTTAAGTGAAAAAAGAAATTCTTTGCAACTGGCTAACAAAAGTTTTTGTTTTGATAATGATCCTACGTAGCAACTACCTGACTTTCTATTATTCTATGGGAAGGTACTCTTTTTTGGAGAAAGGAAGAAAATCTTAAAGGAACAGTGCCCAGATCAACATCTTAGCTGATTACTAACATAATCTGAATTCCTCTGTTTGCACCAGGTTTAGTTGCACACGTAAATGCAAGAAAATGGTAACGTTTGCAGTACTTCAGCAGACTGTATTCTTCATTTCTAGAGGCTGGACATGTCTTCAGAAGTCAGCTCTCAGTATGTCTTATTATATAAAACATCTTTGCATCTCTTTCAGTAGTGCTCTTGAAGTGATGGTCTGGGAATCTGGGTGTGGTATATGACCTGACTTAAAAGCTACGATCTCCATCACCCATATACACCTTTATGATACTCAGAAACACAACTGACAGTCTTTGTAGTAAGAACTTTTGTTCTTCCGGGAATATAAAAGTGGAATTCAAAAGTGAGAAATGAGACGATGGAAGTATGGACATAAAAAGAGGTACTAATACACCATTATACTGTGGTGGTGGTGGTGGGGGGAAGTAATAGAAATTCAAATCATCAAAAGCTCATCTCCTGGCAGGAGAGCTAGAAAACACAAGCAAGCAAGGACTGAATTAATCATCCCAAAACAATATATCTGGAAAGTAAACTTGCCTCCTAAAAACTTTTTGGCCATTCTTTTCTTCATGTTGTGGCAGCCAATGGAACATTAGCTTAGTCCAACTTCTAGAAACTCTTGTTTCGAAGAAATTAAAAAGTTGTTTCTCTATGTGACAGACCGACTTTATTTGCTACATTAAACAGCACAGGATATACCACAAAGAGAAGTCTGTGGTCTAAACCAGCTAGGATTACATTCCCTCAGGGTCAAACAACCACGAACCAACAGTTTTACACATTTCCTCATTGGTAAAAATAAATACTTCAAAGTTACCCTAAATCACATGAGGTTAGCTGGCATTCTTGATGCATAAAAAAGTATTTGCAAGTTGCCTCATACATTCAACAACCAGGAAAAGCAGAGTTTGAGCAGTATTACAAGCCATTTGTGATGAATGACAGATACTTTGATATGTTTAACTATCAACTATTGGCACAAAACCAGATTCCCAAGTGTGAAGCAATGTAAATCAAAAAGCTCAGAGTGCATACAAAGCAGCATGGCTCCTTCACCTGCTGCCAGTACACTTCGGTACCAGCTGCTAACACCCCTGTTCAGCAGTCTGCACTTCTAGCTCAACCAGTGAATATGTCACATGTTAAAATTTCAGGAAAAAAAGTACTGAAAAATGCTACATTCTTCTTCAAAATATCAAGGTACATAAAGTTCTAACAACTTGCTATTTACCTGAAAGGAAGATAGGAAATGCTTCCAGCCAATATAAGCCTGTACACATCTTCTGGGGATTGTCTCAGGTATATTATCTGGTTTTGTAGAAGAAGACAGAAAATGAAATAAAAATATTATTTTAAGATTGATATTAATAACTTCAAGTCAATTGTTTACTACACAAGGCACAATTAATTATCACAGAGCTCAAAAGTCTTGGGAAAGTGTGGCATCAATAACTATGGTATGCAAGTGTACAACAATAAGACTAACACACACAGTATAAAATAATGGTCAACATAGAGGAATGTGTATTTTTGAACAAAATTTATAGATTTGTGCAGATGTTGTTCAACCATAGGCTACAATGAAAAAGCTTCTGTCCGTCTGGATTCTTCCATGTTTCTACTGCAACTCTGCTGGACCAGTTTGTAGTGTTTTGTTTTTTTTTTTTTAATTAAGCTTTTAAGATGTAAATCAAAACTCAAAACCCCACAGTGATATCAGCAAAGCTATGAATCACCTCGTCTACAAAACAATGTGTACATTCAGCAGACAAGATTAAAACAGTAATTCATATATGTTTTGATTTTCCTACAGCAGTACATTTGCATTATTCCAAATCCTGTACTTCCTCCTTTGCACTGGTGAGGCAGTAGGCAGTAACGAAATCCAGCTGCCTTAAAGGAAAAAAAAAAATCTGTAGATTCAGAAGCAAAATCCTAACAACAGAATAAAGTTAACATACTTGAAGCACTAAAGTCAGACTTCCTACTGTCAAAAATACTCAGAAAAGAATTCACAAAGGACCAACTCAAGACAAATATCTATGTGCTCTTCCACATGACATGCCTAATCTCTCTTTGATAGCCTCTGACACTAAGGTCTTATTAAAGAATATGGTAAAACTCCTCTTTTATACAAAACATGTCTTCCAATACCATCAAACACCATTCCCAGCACAGCCACAAGATAACAACTGTTAGTTACAAGCTGTCATTAACAGGTGAATATTCACTAACTCCAAGTTAATACTTTAAGGTTGCATTAACTGAGCTTTAACACAGTACAGAAAGTTTTTGCTTATCATTACTGTTCAATTAAATTATCTACATTTCTTATATTAATGTCCTGTTTCCTTAGAGGTGTTTTGAAAGCAAGAATCCTAATGAGTATCAAACAAACATCTCCCAAAATCCTCAATTTGGCATTATTGCTTTCTGTTGCTTTTGACACTTTTTTCTTTTAAAAGCTGCCATTGCCTTTCAAATTTCTCTGATGCTGCTGCAAAGCCAGTTTGAACAAATGGTTTAACATACCTTCAACATCCCCTCTCTACAAACACACACATTCTTGTGAGGCGAGAATGGGAAGGGGAACATATGTTGCTAAAACAAACAAACAACAAACAACCAGCTTGAAATATATCCTAAACAGACAGCTAAAACATACATGGCAAGATGACCCCTTTCACTTCTCCTCTGATTTGATTACTGTGTTAGTATTTTCTAAGCATTCTTCCTGTGCAATTAGCAAAACAATAGAAAAATATGTCGTTTAAGCAGGTAAGTAATGATAACTGCATATTTTGTGTGTGTGTGCTTTCACTGGGGCGCGGTGACTTTTGAATTTGTACTTACAAGTATACACCCAGAGTAGAAAAGAGACTTAAAAAGCCCTCAAAATGTCTTTGAATAGCTGCTCCTCAGATGCCAGAGCTCATTTTCTATTCTGCAGGCATATTCTTTGCCTGAACTGGATATAAAGGTTGTTTCACAAGAAATTTCAAGTTGTGTGCTTCAATATAGTTACACTTTGCCTCTTGCAGCACAGTAAACACATATTGCTAGCAACCATATAAATCTAGCACTGCTTGCTTATCAGAAAAAGAGCCCTGCCCCAGATAAAACTTACAAACCAGAGACATGAAATGGCATTTGCAAACAGAAGGTAATTAAAGAGCAGAAACAGAGTCTGTAGCCAAAAATGAGTCACCTGGAAAAAACTTGGGATGCAGTGCTGTCAGGCTGGGTCACACACAAAGAGTACAACTTGTATAACAGGCAAATAGAAATGCAGCTAATACTGGCTAATCCTGTAAGTGCATGGTGCTCAGAAAGGCCAAGGATTTCTCTCGCATCTCAGCTGAGCTTCTACCAGCTTCTTAAATAAAACAACCTTCAACGCGGAATCATTTGTTTGCAAGTGTAACAGTTGCAATAAGCAAGATTTTTCCATAACATTACGTGTTATATTAAAATAAGTCTAAATAATGTTATAGTACACTAAAACATGTTGGTTCTTAAGCACAGATCTAACTTCTGAAATTACATTACCAGTGAAGTTGCTAGAAACATCATTTTAACATACATGCATGTGTGTATGGACCTTCCTTCATGTAGGTATATGAACACTTGCTACATATGAGAACACTTGAAAAAGACAATCTGATTTTGACACAAAAATCCGGTGTCTACTATCCTTTAGTACGTACAAAAAACACATTGTCAGAACATGGAATTCTTCAGTGTGGGCAAGATCCTATGCAAAAATATGCAGTACTTCCTGTGCAATGGAAAAAATATACAGTATATACACTGAAGAAGGAAGCTCTGGGAGTTGTATTTCTCAGAATTTTCTGAAACAAAGATCCTGCTACACTTCAGCTGTGACACTAATACATACACAGGATACGACACATGAACAGTTGAGGAGACAGTAGTTGATGAAATGGTCAGATGGTGTTCTCAGTGAAAAGTGGCTTGCAAAAAAAAAATAGGTTAGTATGAGGATATCTGGACAGCTGCAGTGGTGGGGAGTACTTCAAAAGGGAAGAATGACATTGAGTTTTGACACAGAACAGGAAAGACCATAAACAGATACTTACTTCACAAGGAAAGCATCCTGGCAGTGACACAAGAAGCTGTGACAGCCAAAGTGGAGACAGGATCAGTCTCTGTCACAGCTTAAGACCATAAAAGAGGACCCAGCTTGGATGCAAGCAAGGCCAGAGGGAGGCAGAACATGGGTAAGCCTGGGTTCAGGTTGTGGGTCAACCAAATTCCAGATATGGAAACAGGTAAGAATGAAGGAGTGAGGGAAGGAGTAGCAAAGTCCAGAGATGGAAGAGCCGTCAGGGCAGCAGAGACCACATCTGCATTAGGAAGTAATGGTGCACCAGCAGGAACGCACCTGTAGACCGAGAGCCGGCACTGAAGATCTGACATCTGCACTGTACACTTTGAGCAGCTTTTAACCTTCACAGCTAGTCCTAGTCTGGGTCTTGTGGCCTGAACACACATCAATCACCTGTTAGGATCGCTCCTAAAATCCTCCATAAAGTGAACCAATGTGCACTGAGCAGGGTTTAAGGAAAAGATTCACTTCAAAAACATGCTGCTGACACAAACTGAAACTGTGATGTAGTGTTTATATATATATATATATATATATATATATATATATATATATATATATAAAATATATAAGGAGGAGGGCACTGAAGTTTTAAAGATGAACAATTCATTGGAATGATGTGGGTGAACAAAGGACTGAAGCAAGCCAGTAAATGAGAGAGCAAAAGTGTCCAGAAAGACCTGTAGTAGAGAGGGTGTTGAGAGAGAGAAGGACTCTCTAAGGCAATAAGCAGAACTGAAGTTTCAGATAAGAAGAGAATGGAAATGTTGATCTGATGAACAGCAAAAGAAAGATATGTCTGTAAATTCATGAGGTACGTACTGGGGGAAGGAGGGAAAATGGGGAAAGACATAACCTCCAGAAATTAGAATACACAACAGCTGAAACTGGTCCATCCAGGTGCTGATTTTAAGTTATGTTTCTGCTGTGCTAAGACAGCAGAAACTTTTACAAATAAAGTTGTTTTCTTAAGTTAATGCCAAGAAAGTAACTAACAAGAAGTACTATTAAAAAGATGAAAAATATGAAAATTAATTTCAAGCAATTTTATTAACTGTTATTTAGCAGACGTAGGCATTTTCTGGGATGGTTTTTGTCCGTTCTTGCATATACAAATGGAGAAAAGTGTATTAGAATTCTATGTTGATTTCCCAAGGGGCTCCTTTTATGCAAGTCAGGCAAATACTTGGAAAAAAATAAAAAGTACAGTTTTAAAAAACCTTAAAAATTCAGCAGACCTGAAAGAAATCATCCACAAGCACAGTTGCTTCAGTTTTAGAATTTTCCTACAATCACATGCAAGTGCAGATGGGTGTACATATACATCTACATACATAAACAAACACAGAAAAATTCTTAAAATCCTTTACAAATCTTTTACTTACGTACCCTCCGGTAAAATTGTTACTATGAGGAACTGACATCTTTCAAGCCAAAATAACACGCTGTTTTATCACACCGTGTAACTACTTACGTATCAGCAATTCCTAAATTTGCTTTCTCTATGCACACAAAAAAAAATATCCTACTGAACTTCGAAATACAGCCAGAAACTTGCAATTAGCAGTTAAAGCATTAACATTGCTCTAATCATCCTTTTCATTTTGGACATCTGTTTCTAATTAAGGGACCGCAGGCAGCCCTGCGAATGGTCACGAACCACCCGAGCGCTGAGCGCTGGGAAAGGTGCACTTGGGCGCTGCTCCTGCCAACATCGCTGTGCAGCCAAACAGTCACTGTTATGCTCACGGAATGAAACAGAAGGGTTTGCAGGACTAGGCGACCCAGTCTTTATTTATGAGCACTGAAAATCAACCTTAGAATGAGAGTTCTTTTAGCAAGCCCTGTTATTGTCTGATTCATGTCAGTGTTTTCAAACCAGCCCTCTTTTTTAAACAATGGTTTCCTAGATAAGTGTTACAATCATGGAAACGGTATTCACAATAGGACGAAAAGGATTCTTGGTAGAAAAAGAAAGGAAGCTCTGGTCAAAAAAAGGATCCTAATCTTTAATATGTGGGACTGCCAAGTCAAACAGTAACACTGCCTGCAAGACAAATCATGTTTGGTAATAATAATCTATGACATAACTTGTTGTTTTTTCAGGAAAATTAAATAGGATATTTAACTATGCTCTACTGTTAGAGAGTACATCAACTCAAGTCTGTAAAGAGCACTTTAAATCCATGTCCATGATGTGCTTAGCATAAGCAAGTTTATCCACTTGCTCAACCTTAACTGCAAAATCTACTAAAGCTGCTAAATCACACATTTTACCAACCATACTGACTTAAAAGTAAGAGAATAATGAGATAATTAATTTTAAACTACGTACAAGCAAATTTCATGTGATACAACTATGTTCCAAAAATGTCATTCACCCAAAATAGCCTGAACTGCTGTAAACTGTAGATAATCACAATTCATCCATTCTGAACAAACACAAATAACTACTGTGACTAGACTCAAACACAAGCTCACATACACAAGTGATTTTGCTATAAATGTATGAAATATTTTGCTCCATTAAAATCTCCATTAGATATACTAGTCAGCTAATACGTTAAATTTTCTAGCAATATTCCTCAGAAGAAAAAGATAAATACAGGAAAATTCAAATAGAAATATATTAGAATAAAAAGCTTCCTGTATGGATTTGTGGTGTACTGAAAAAATGCACATGCGGCCAACGGTCCGTTCATTAGCAGAAACACAGTTGTTAAGTGGATAAAAGCATCAGAGAGGGAATAAACTGCCTGACTCCGGCAACTCTCTTTGTTCATCATGAACACAAGCAAGAAACCTCCCACTACCTCTTAAATAGCAGAGGGGAGATATAAAAAAACCCTGCTACCTCAGCAGGCCGGGCACATTAGTACTTCACAGCATGTAAGAAAGCAAGCAAGCACTCTAGTGAGGGACTCCCAAAGAGCAACCTTTCTTCTATGGAGAGAAGCTGCCTGGTAAGAACATCGTGAGGAAGAACCTAGTACAAACAGCAGGAAAAGCTGCTGTCGTGAAGAGTAATCATGATTTCCCAAATACAACTGCCAAGAAAGTAACCTTTCAGGGGACACGAGCACAGCAAAAGGCAAAAAGACCAGAGGTAACTTTTGCTTAATTCGGAAGGCCAGCACTTGGTCCGTCTCATCTCTGCCACCTGCTTGTCAGGCACAAGCACCTCTCACCTCTCAGCTGAGGGTAAACACAGCTTACCCACCTGTAATTCGAGCACTTGCTGCAGTTACCCATTTACCGCCACTCAGCCTGGACCACTGAACAAACTGGTTTAGCCAGAGATAATTCTGCAAATGCCGGGTAGGAACAGAGCCTTCAGAGAGTTCAACATCACATAGATGGGTGCTAATTGCTTCTGAACCTCCAGCTTCCACCCAGCATTGGGCCCATAGCCAGGAAGGACACTAACAAACCGAAAATGCAAAAAAACAGTACTATGGATCAGAATGGATGAAGGAAACGCTGCTTACCCTGAAGAAAGAAGATGAGAAAATAGACAAAGTACAGAGATGAGTCCTGGAGAAGGTGACCTGAATTACAGCAGTTCATGGGGCGGTACCCTCGGAGGGTCACCCTCCAAGTACATAATTAGTGCCAGGCCTGAGAAAAAAAACACTAAGTTAATGCAGCCAAGGGGAGAGGGGGGAGCTTGGGAATTGGGTGGACAGGGCACAGAGGGTACATTTTCTTTATTAATATAGAAGGAGCAATGATGGAAGAAGCAGACTTTCCTCACCCACAGCCAAGTCCTGGCGAAAATCAAGAGAAGCCACTGTAGAGATCAACTCAGAAGATCACTGCTGCTTTGGTAGAGTGGTAATGCCTGAACAGTGCAGACAGCTTCCAAGGAAAAGCAATTTTTCTTTAAAAGGTGAAGAACAAAGGTTTTCTTTCCCCCCCCCTTCTTTCCCTTCGCCCCCTCTGCCCAAGTGTAAACATTCAACTCCAACACACTGAATTCTGGCCAACCTTTTTGTGGCTGAACCTGCCAAATTTATGCTAATCTATACAAAAGAATATTAATCCCATTACACAGTATATCATCTCCAAAAATGAAACAATACAGAATTAAAAGGGATGGAAGAGGAACAATAAAGGGATTAGGGTCTAAATTGCTATGATTTACTTTAAAAAATCACATTTTATTTTAAAACCACATATATAACAATGTATTTGAAAACTTTGTTCTTCACTTTTTAGGCCATGTTATACTGAAGAACCCTGTAGCTTGAGTTAGGCTGTGCTGTCACATCAAAGTACACCTGGAAGGAAGCAGCAGATGTGGGAAGGGGAAGAAAGAAGCGTGTAGCCTTGAGAGTTCGGAAACTATCTCCACTGAAGAGGAAAGAAAGACAAGTTAGATGAAAGGGAGAGAGGGAAACATTAAAACACACCAACAGTGAAGAAAAGACTGAGAACAGACTTCGCTTGCAAACCAGAACACTGAACAGCTTCCCTTATGCTTCACCACAGTTAATGAAGATGTTCATAATTGCCTTTGTAGTCAAAACGAGCATATCCCCACATGATACATAGACACACATATATATTTACACAAAAGATGCTGATTGATAAACCATCATAATATATCCCAATTCTTTTAAGCAGAAGTTATATTATGTTCTGTTTAAGAATGCAGATTTAGGGTCAAAATGACCTTAAAATGACAAGCTTGGAAGTTGCTAGCATAAAAATACTGAATGTTTATGAGGACATACAAGTTCCAGAGGACAACTAGATATATACAGTTCATTATAGTTTTATAGTTAAAATGTGACTGTGTTAAAAAAAAGAGAACAAAACCAGAAAGCACACACACTTACTGTGTCTGCACTCTTCCTGAAAACCTGGCAGCCTGTTATTCCCAACAAGTCACTTAAAGCACCTGCATCTACAGGGCACCTTGCACTCAAAACTATGCTTAAGTTATCAAAGGCCTCACAATACACACAGACAAGCACTGTTTTCAGTACTAACTCTGAGAAGGCTACTTTCCTTTTCTGCTTCTTTGCTCTTCTCACTTGAACTCCTCCAACCTTATGCACTACCATGCAGTTCTCAACCTAAGGTAAACTGCTAAAACAGGAACCCACCATGAAGCGAAAAAAAAAAAAAAAAACAAAATCAAAGAGGAAAACACATTCAGCCCACAGAAAACAAAACACAGTGGCTACCTACCAGTACACTGTAAGGGAGCAGTAATTAAATGATGATACTCAGTTCAAGCAGCAAACAGCATTACCAAGAGGATAGCATCTGATTAACTGAAACTACAGAAAAGCTGCTTAAAGTTTTGACCAATAGCTAGATAAGCCCTTCTTCCTGAAAAAGCAGAGCACTCTGAAGAATTAGGTGGATGCTTAAGCCTACGTATGTTTTAAACAAAGAAGGCCTCTATATATTTCCTTTCAATCAGGAAATATGCCTATAAACGTACATTTATCAGGCAATCTGAACAGATCCTATACCATTGCTCACCCAATACAGAACAGTCCAATTCTTCCTGCAGAAGGCAGAAACATGGTAGGTGCACATTTGAACACTTCAGCAGGGAATGCTGTAATTAAGCCTGTCTAGTCATGAAAGACCATCAAAGGGCAACAGGGAAAAAAAGTAAGCCTCAGGGGCACAGCCTTTTTTCTGTAATCTTCCTTCACTGGAATCCCTCCCACATCAACCTGGGAAGAAACTGTACCCTACTTTATAGAGAAAGCAGTACCAAACCAAAGTCTGTTGCATTGGAAAGAAAAACAGTATCTAGCTAGAGCTACCTCACCATCCAGGACTTGTGACTATGCAAGACAGACACATCCCCATTCAAGGAGCAGACTGATACTCACGTAGGGCTTCACTTTGTGGTGAGTCTTTAATGGAAACCACTGAAATATTCAGCCTGCACAATGCAATAACCTAACCACAAGTCTCCAAACTCTCAAAATGACCAGTGGTTTTGACTAGCCTCTTTCTGCCATATGCCAGCTGTCTGCAACTATCCCTCCCATATGCACTGGCTACTCAGTCATGTTCTCATGTTATATTATACTTCAGCTGGATCTGTCTTAGCATCCGTTCTGTATTCTGTAACTCACACCTTCTTCACTGCAGTTCTCTGAAGCAAAAACTGCCTACTCCTCTGTCCAACACAGTTGGACATGTTAACTGCAACGTGGCGGGGCTGCTGGATGATAAGAACTAAGATTTCTGTAAATGACTATGTATATTTTTACATAGTCAACCATAGTATTTTCATATTAGATTGTTTCGCCATTAGTTAATTTTCCATACGGTGGATTCAGCTCAAAACGTCCGCTGCTGTGCCGCACAATACTACTACACGTATTCAGAACAAAAGTTTAGAGAAAAACAAAACCCGCTTCCTTCCAAATAATAGCTGATAACTGAAGCCAGTCCTCTCTTGCTTTCTGGGCCTCCATTATGATCAAGTCACTACTAGCAGTAGCTTTTCTGAAAGTTGTAGCTGTTCTGTCAACATAACGCCTTAACTGCAAACAAGTTTACTAAATCATGTTGCCAGTTTCCATGTGGTTTAAGAGCAAAGGTCTACAGCATCATTTCTAAGTGCCTGTGTTTCAGAATGACACATTTTGAAATCTAGTTCTTAATTGTAGGCAACAGGGAAACCCTGGGGAGCAGGAAATGGACTTCCTGCATGAGGTAGAGAGGCAGCAAGGAGACTGCCAGCATCACAGCAAGTACTGTAAAGACTTGCTGCTAATAAATGACCTAAGGTTACATGAACTTTGACCCTTGAAATCTCCAACATCAAAAACAGCATAGGTTCTCACTTCATTTTATCACTCAGTAAACAAGAGAGATGGTTACAGTCAAGGCATGTTGCAAGTCAAAGCAGAGCATGAATACGGTATATCACACGTCTCGTTCTGAAGCATTCGGCATTTTATTCCTTGAGCATACTGCTGTGTACCAAACACATGCAGCTGTGATGTAAAGCCACTAGTTTTCCCCTTGGGAGTCAGAGACTTGGCTCAGTACATTTCCATCCACCTTGTATATTCACAGGCTTGATACCCGCTCTAAGTCTGCCGCATGATCTCCCTCCTTCTCCTACATTAACTGAAGATATCACCTTACATTAGAAAAGAAGGAGCTGGGGAAGAAAACATACATTTAAATGTGCATGCAGTGGGAAATGATATACTGTATTTTGTGCAAGATTCTCTATTTAAAAAAAATTTTAAAAAAGAGTATGTGTGGGTAGAAGAAATGAAAAACATCAAAAGAAGCAGTCATTTTTTCTAAATAAAAATATTCATGAAGTTTGTTTTGTTTTGTTTTGTTTTTCCAGTGGTGCTCTTATGTCTTAGGAGCATGGACTCCAGTAAAGAGCAAAAAAACCCGAACCACACAACCCCATTCACATACCTGCTAGACCTTAGACTTAGTATGTGGTACTTTACTATAACATATTTAGTAGGAAGGGTATTCAAGAGAAATCTTGCTGGTTTAAAAACTACAAACTGATGTAACGTAAAAATTTAAATACTTACTGCGTAGGAGCCTATGAGGAATGCAGCATTTGCTTGTTTTTTCTGATCAAAGCCAGTATAATGAATTATTTTCTTCTTTATCAATGAAAATGACTGTAACAAGAAATGAACAAGATAATGATTTTATATTTTAGATTTTTCGTGCCTTCTTTTATAAAATTAGAGGAATGCAAAGGTGTGTTCACCTACTTTCAGCCACGTGTATTCAGAAGACCAATTATACTTTGTCCCTCCAAAGCTTTGGAAGACTATATTGCGTCACCACCTAGATTGTTCCAGCATTTTCCCAGTATCCAGCCTAAATAATTTTTGATGCAAATTGCAGTAATCTTTCTTGTTTCTCCTTAAATGCATTTAGTAGTTCTGACTTCAAGCCCTAAGTAATGTATAGGTGTTTATAAGAAGTAAATCTAAAGTGGCATTCTCAAAAACATCACAGACATGTTACAGTCACAATAATTTTGAAAATGGAATTTAGACTTTTTTATTCTTAAAGTAAACCTGCCACTAGATAAATCAACTACCAGTTGTTTGTAAGGATCAGAGCCAATGGAAAAATATATGCTTAGACTAAAATATTTTGAGACTATTTCTAAATTTTATCATAAATAACTTCTAAAAATTTCATCTCAGCTTGGCATGTAGTTTCTCCAATTATCTTAGAACAGGGATGGAACAGCATTGCCAATACAGATGACACTTACGTGACGGCAGCAAAACTCATTCCCTAACTGGCCCCTGAAACAAATTTTGAAGTGCTTGAAACTGTATACTTTGATCAACTGCTAAGCTATCATAAAATGTCACTATTTAAATAGCAATGTTACTTGCTCTCATACTATTCAATGCAGCCAAGATAAATAATCCTCAGATCACTAGTAGTATGCTCCCAGCAATCCTAACACACCTCTCCAATATCAAACCCAAGATAATAAAAGGGATTATAATATGGACTTGTGTTGTTTCAGAGCATCCTGTAAACAAATATCAGAGAGTCTTCTCTCCAGTGAACCTGTTTGCAGCATTAGAGGGACAAAGTGAGCCTGAATTATGCAAACTAATACCAATGACAGACAAGGAATAAAATATAAAAAAAATCTCTGTTAAACTATAATGTTCTGTGCACTTTCCAGTTTTCACAGTTCAGTGGCAGTTTCAAGATCTAAGCAGTTTTGAAGAGGCAAACTGTGATTCACATTAATGCTAATAAGCTTTTTTATCTGCCTAACTGGTTTTATACTCTAACATCTGTTAGAGGTCACCTAACTTGAAGTCATTCATGTTAATTAACTTAGGAACTCTCTGTTTTAAAGACATCATGATCTATCAAGAGTCCAATTCCCAAAATTGCTGAGCGACCCTCAGAGAAGATAATCTTTTAGGAGCTTAACATTACTAACACAGTGGTGCACCTTCTGGGTCACAAAAGTGGCTTTTCCCTCCTGATCCTCCTTCTCCCCAAATTCACCTTGATAAAATTTAGCATTCATATTCTAAACTTAGCTGGATAAGAAACCCAGGAAAGCACCTAAGCAAAAAAAACCCAAAACACTTTTGGCCCACTTGTTTTTGTTCTTTAAAAAGTAAAGATTATTGAATAAAGAACCCCAAGTGTTACCTGTAGTTTCTTATTAAGCTTGCAACAGTATCTGTAGACCATTGCCAGACTGAGTGGTCCAAAGTCTGCATAGAAGCTGGTAGGAGAAAGGGGGAAAATTGTACATTACCTCTGTAAATCCTTTTTTTTTTTTTAATCAAATGCACAAAGCAAGGAGCAATAATATACATATGATATATGTGCATAATTCTAAAAACAGGCACACTATTTTATTGCAGGGAATAGTTCTGTCACCTTTAAACAGAGACTAAAACTTTCTTCTTTGTTTTCCATACAGCACCACTAAAAAACAAACTGGAATCCTCAAGGTTTGAAAAATTCTCACTACGGTATCACTCTGTGACAGCAGTTCAGAAATTCTATTTTAGGAGCAAACTAAAAGTTTTGCTTTAAAAGAAGGCAATTAGTAGTGCTAACAAAAAGTGAACAGAGAGAATAAAGACTGATAGTACTTTAAAAAATGGTAAGCATGATCTTGGCCAAAAATATTTAAAGAATTAGCACCATTCCAGATCACATACAAAGGCATACGCTGTTCATTACAGGGGAAATAATATATCCATTGTCAGTTCATAAAGACTTGAATTGATTTTGCCTTTTTTTTTTCTTATTCTAGGAAGTTCAGACATTCCACTTAGTACTTGAGCAACCAAAGACATCCCCTTCAGCTCAGCAGCCCAGTGTGCACTTCTGAACATACAGTTCCATCATGTTCCTGGGTCTTCTAACAAGAATGGGTAAAATGGAAGCTTTTGCTTGGGTAAGATTTTTAAGAAATCCTGATAGGAAGCCAAGAAACCATCTGAAGACACATAAATCATCGTGGTAGATAGGTCTGAGAGGAACAAACTCATGTAATTACTTCCACAATGAGAATGTATGTTTCCCTCAACTACATTTAAAAACTGAACGTCAATTAGACTCATTCCTCATTGCTGTTGTTCTGTTTTATTCCAATCATCTGTAAAAAACAGGAAAAAATATGTCTGTACTTACTTCTCATACACAAGTTCATCATCTATGCAGAAATAATGAGTATTTGCAGCTCCACTCTTCGGTTTTTGGCAGCGAATTGCAAAATAAAGGCGATCTGAAATGCAAGAAAATGTAAAGCATTTATAAACATCACATTCTTATGATGAAAGTCTGAAGCATTACCTGTCAACAGAACAACTTCAAATGGTTTAAAACAAACTAAATCTTCTTTTAAGTATCACCAAACTAGACATTGTTATTTCTCTGGTGTTAAACAACAAGGCACACAAAGATTGAGGCTTTTTGCTCAACAGTGTTCCCGTAATCCACAGCTCTAGTGTTCTTTCACAAATGAAGTGTTTCCAGGAAAACTACCTGTTTGATGAATTCGAAACACAGCACGACCATGACTTGCACCCACGCATACAGCAGAGACCCACCTCTTTCTGGCAAGAGGTGCCATGTGTTGCATTCCAAATACCAAGACACACACAGAGCCCCCAACCAAGCCATGAATCCCTCAGCATCTCATAGCACCGAAACTCTAAACAGCAAAGTGCGCTCATGCCAAAACACAGTCAGTTCCCATCTTCCCATAAGATGATGATTTTGACAGCAGTGGCACGCAATTAAAGTCTGCAGGTGACAGATGTCAGAGTGATGTGAGGAGACAAGACAGCAGCCCACTGCCACCCATGGGAGCACCCACGGAGCCACTGCTTGGACATCCCATCCCCGTCTCTGTCCCCATTGCAGCTGCCCCTTCAAAGCCTGTGTGCATGCAGGCAGAAGGCACCTTGCCTTGGATTCCTTTGTTAAGCTGAGGGGAAAAAAATGCCAACGGTATTCACATAGATATAAATTATTTTTATGGCCAGGGAAGCTGTAGCCCCAGTGAACTTTAAACACTGAGACTCTGCTCCTGCTGTAAATTGCTGTGTGCTTGCAATAATTGGTCAATAAAAACTGAGGCCTTGCAGCACCACAGCAATACTCTTCTTCCTCCTGCTTCCTCCATGGATTAAAATTCAAACCTAAAAGGAAAACTTTATTTTTTGCAAACTAGTTTCCTGGAACAGATATACTACTTAAATATCAAAACAGATCACCTGAATATAAAACATATAATTTCAAAGCATAATTTCTAATAAAGAAAAAACGTATCTCCTTTTCCACAGGGCAAGAAAAAACCCCCAACAGTTTATGCTTGAATACAAAATTCTTCATGACTAGCACTTTGAAATCATTGTTTGTAACTTGAAAATACACAGTAAAGTATGTCATGAAATTAGTCCCCATGTCTATATTTCAACACTCACATGCTCAGTGCTCACCTATGTACAGCAATATCTTAGGAGGTGGAGAGAAACAACACCACCAAAAACTGTACATCTGCTAAACGCACATTTCAGCAAAACAGCAGCCTCTGGTTTGGCTTAAACATTTACAGGTCAGGTGCAGCCAGTGGGATGTACAGTAACTCCTCAGCAAGGAGTTAACAACCTACTTCCTTACTCTCTCAGCAGAAACAAGGCACCAAATCTGCTTATTTAATTTCCAATAGTCCCATCTTGTAGGCACAGCAGCTGCAGTTCTACCTGGGAAGTGCATTGCCCGCTCCCAACATTTACCGAAGTATCTCCTGACAACAAGCCAAAGAATAAAATTCAGAGTAATGCTTTTTAAAGAAGTGATTAAACTGGCGGCAAAAGGCAAATACATGTGGAGAAGAAAGTGCAGCTATACCCCGACTGAATGCAAAATACACCATGGGGAAAACTGCTTCACAGAAAGGCAGCCCTGGGAAAGTGTCTAGGCCAACAATTTGGGGGTGGAGGTAGACCCAGCTTCCCAAACCTCCCCTGCATCTGTCCCCACCACTGTGTCAATCCCTATGCTGTGTCAAGGTGGATTTGTGTGAATCAGGAACTGTAACAAGTATCCTACCACAATATCAAAAAAACGAAAAAGAGGAGGGAGAGGAAAGGGAAATGTAAAGGGGAAGGGGAAAGGGAAAGAAAAAAGAGAAAAGAAAAGAGAAAAGTAAAAAGAAAAGGAGAGGGGAGAGGGGAGGGGAGGGGAGGGGAGGGGAGGGGAGGGGAGGGGAGGGAGAGGGAGAGGGAGAGGGAGAGGGAGAGGGAAAAAGGAAAAGCTGCTTTGCTGTTTTACTTCCCTCTGCCTTAAGAATGAGAGGTAACATGTGCATGTGGGAGGACTGAGGGCAAAGGAGGAAGCAGAAAGGAGAACTGAGAGGATACGATATCTAGGGATCATGTTTAAACTGGCATTGCTAGATTAAACACATGTCACACTACAGCCCCAGGCTATAATTTCACACCACTTCTAAACTGATTTGATGGCTAGTTGCCACCAGGTTCCTTACAAGGAAAAGTTTCCTTTGGAGTTAGCTCACTGAATCAGCCTACTGGGGGTTAACAGTGGGAATACAGATCCAGAATTTTTCCCTTGATGGCATCTGTCCTTTATATCCATCTAATTATTGACTTAGACTGAGCTCTCCATGTCCACAAACAATATCCACATCAAAAATCTGGGAAGAATGGCTGTGGTACTCAAACTGACAGACTACTTTCTTGCACACCAGCTTCTTCACATAAAATTTACATCCCTTTTGAAAATATAAAAGCTCTACATGAAGAGCAATCCAAAATCCTCAAACACAAAACTGTGATCAAAATGAAAGGAAAAATATTTGCACAGGTCAAGGACCTAAAATAATTTGGCATTTTGCTCCTGAACAGGATTTGGAGTAACAGAATCACTTGCTTCCTCAGTGCTCCTACGTTTAGTGGAAATCTTCCACAGGTTTTGCAAAAATGTCCAACAAATATAAGAATTCCTATCCTGAGTGAACACGGCCTTCTGAATTGCTGTTGGCATTGAATTCTGCACCGATATCTCTGGATCAAACTAATTGTTGCTACTCTTAAAACACCCGAAAGACTCACGTTTAATGAATTTACAGAACTACCTCACAATAAGAGCAGTGTGTGTCAAATACCCATATCCTGACAAGCTGTCCTTTCCGGTGCACTGCTGACAATTGCTCCCTATTATGTAAACAGCAGGCTTCGTCTTTTTAACATGTTTCGTATTGGGAGGCTTTAAAAATGAGCCACACAGAGAAATCCTTTCTCATAAGTGTATTTACCTTTCTACTAGTTTACCAGTCCGGTATAAGTCAAATGCTCTATTAGTCACCATGTCTGTTTATACCTATTTTTTGCAAACACATTCACAGTTCTGTTTACAGTAGCCAAGGATTAGTGTGTTGATTTTTTAATAGGAGTAACACATGCTGGGAAAAGAGAATTCCTTCATCTGACTGTGGGATGAGGACTTATATATAAAAAACACCACAGCACTGATTAATTTATTTCACTAGGAATTCACAAAGGTTCGGACTGCAGGTGCAAGGCTTCCATTTTATTTTTATATTTCCTTTTCTAATTTTAGCTTTTTAGTATTTCATTTACATATAGCACGCGGGAGCACTTCCAGATTCCTGCAAATTTCTGATAAAAGGTCATCCTAAACTATCAAACTAGAGCAGACTTTTCTAATCGTCTCTCAGAAGAAAGAGAGTAGGGCTCACTGCCTTACAGGCTGTGTCTGCACTGCAATTAGGAGATATGACTGCAGTATGTTAGACATACTTCAATTACACATAATTTCGTTAGTCTCTTATAACAAAACAGTTAAAATACAGAGACATGGACGTCACTGTAGGCAATTAATTTGAATAAACATCCAAGGTACAGCAAAATGAGCCTGCAGACTCCTCACTAAGAGCTATGTTACCACAGGTTTGCTACTGTTGGTATATGAACTAGTGAGATTAAGGCTAGCACAAGCATGTCTACACAAGCTATAATAATCACACGTCTGATTGCAGTGTGTGTACAGGAGGAAAAAGATTCTGCTTATTTTTCAGATCTACAGTGTTCTGTGGAAATAGACGTATACAAAAGTGAGAGCTACCACTTCAAAATCATGTTAATGTGAATATAGGGATGACAAAATAATCTCCTTCCCTTTACTGTCAATAAGCCTGATGCTTCTTGGGATCTGCTGCACAGGCCTTGGAGAAAGAAATTTCAGTAATTCAAGAAACAACCACATACCAAACAGGCACTCACTGCAGGACAAGTCTGTGTATGATCAACAAGGATTATTTCATAAAAAGGGAAATTCTACAGTTCTATTGTTAAACAGATGACTTAGATGAAAAATTCAGAGGAGACTGGCAGTACAACAAACACCAATGTTAGTCTGTTTTGAATTACCAGGAATGTAACCCGAGAGTTATTTACTATGGTAAGAGGAATGTATTTCTAAATTCAGAGTCGGTATATAGTATTTTTTTGTGTTTGATGTAAAAGACTCCAAATTATCAGGAAGACACATGAGAAAACATAAAAGAGAAATTCTGTTGCAATGTTGAGATGAAAAGAAAAATTCTATGAGATTTTCTTTTTAGTAATTCTATCCTTGAAAAGATTCATTCAGTCATCATTATGATGTTTCAAATTCAAGTCACGAGTTGGCAATTAGAACAACAGCCTGGCCTCTGAAAAATAAAATGAAATCACACTAAAAAGCCAAAGGAACTTTTTATTTAACAGAAAACCATGAAAAAAAATATTTTCACGGCCATGTCACAACTGAACAACAACACTGTGTTACTTCACTCAAATAAGAGTCCTTGCACTCTGCTGTTCTTGTCGATATACAAGGCTACTTTATATACGTTCATGCACTTCCAGTGCTGGCTTGGACACTAAAAACCTTAAACTCATATTTAAAATCTTAACTTTGAGAAAGACTCACGGTAAGTGAGATCATATTGATAAAAGAGTAAATACAACTTTTGTACTGAGATGGTTATATAACGAAAACTAATTGGAAGTGATGATAGTCAAAATGTTGAAAAGTTTAATGGTACTTGGTAGAAGTGTCCTTAGTATTAAGAAAAAAAAAATTATCTACATAATACACAAAGTCTATAATGACAAGTCAGCAATACAGGAAAAACAAATGACAACTTAAAAAAAAAAAATCCACAAAACAAAAAAAACCACAAAAACAAAAACAACCCACCTGTCAATGAACATGTTAAAACAATTGCTATTTCCTAAAAACTCCCAAGTGACAGTCTAAGTAAAATGATTATTAAAAAAAACAAAAAGGCATATACAGCATAGCTCAGAGCATCCTTTAAGATGTGAGTTCCTCGCTGTAACTAACAAACTGGACATACATGCAGCTCGAGAACAAATGCCAAGAAATGCCCCATGCTGTTATATCACTTAAAACTGAATTCCATGTATAGTTATTGTAGTTACTCCATTTTAGAATTAACTACTGAAAAGAGGTAAGAGAGAAACACACACCTTTTGCCTGAGGTTTATGCCTTATAATTCCACACCTTCTTTAAAATGGTACGTATAAAATCAGAGTAATGACAAAGAAAAGCAGCCAAGGAAAGGAAATCAACAGCTTTGAAGCATCTCATACAGAACTGTTACATTTTCTTTAGATCAGATAAATTACTTCTTTTGGAGATCAGAAGGATATGGGAATATGCTTCTAATAAACAGAAAAAATGCATTCAGTTCCAGCAAATTGAATTCATACCAGCAAGCCTCACGCATTAGTTGACAAAAAGAAAATGGTAAAGCTTTCCACGCAGTTTAACAGATGAAAATAAACAATTTTTTACAAGAATAGCTTTCCTGAATTAGTCTTAATAGTAAACAAAAACATTTAGATGATCCTGGTTAAGAATTATTCTGACATACAGCTGATGGATACAATTCATTAAGAAATACGTCAATACAATAATTACTCTAAGTATTTTGAGTATAAAATCCACACAAATAATGGACTACAAAATTTGCTGTTTATGAGTGTATCATCACACAAGAAAAGATCCATAAATCTTTACAGCTATTCAAGTTTCATTTCTGCCTTTGTCTTTTTGCAAAGATGAACACGAGGGTAGCCTGCAATGTTCTTAACGAGCTGGGCACTGTTTCTGTAAGCAGATAAACTAATGCAGATCTCCCAGACTTTTCAGAGGCTAAAATATTTACCAGTATGCCCACTTGCAAGAACAAGGCCTTATGCTTTTATTCATCTGCAGTCCAGAACTATTAATTAGTTTCTCAGAACTGCATTATCAGAACACAGAACTGACAGCTCAAAACTTGAAATAACTTTCCAAATAGCTGAATTAAAAATATAAGCCTGCAGGCTTCATCTTTTAAGGTTTTAGAAAATATGTATGACATACCAGGGTAATAAAAATCAGACCATAATTGTTCCATTAGGAGAAGCTCGTAAACAGCAGCCACTGTGCACAGTAAGAAGACAAAATGAAATATCAAATATAATAATCTAATGCATTTTAATCAAGTTTGTATACTGTGTACTGCTGTGTATGGTGAAATCTCACTGGAAAAACACAAGTCAAAGCCTAGGTGCCCTACTCTATTATTTAACCAGGTGAACGTTTCTTTGGAGGAGAAAATACAGTAATTTATGGGGCCTATTGCTGCCACAAGTGTATCATCAGATACAAGCAACTGCTGTGTGAGAATCGTTAGACAGTCCCGTTTGCTGGAGATCTGAGCTGTACAAGGCTGCACAGTATTCTATGTAGTGAAACTACTTTGATATCAAAAAGCCATCACCTGCCAAATGAGGGGTTTAACCTTAAAACTATACCATCATCAACCAGGAATATATTCCTGGTTGCAGTCATAAAAAATAAACGTATGGAGGTATTGTAGCATGAAAGTTCTGCATACAAGTACACCATTATGTCTCACTCTGGAGATTAGGCCTAAAATGCTGTATTTTAGGCTGGACTATTTAGGATTTTATTCCCTGACGGTACTAAAGCATTTTTAAAAAGAGGAATTTGGTATGCTTTGGGAGTTTACATTCTTCCTACATCAGTATGCCAAATTTTCAGAACAAATCTTACAGTCTTCTAAACATATGGTTATCTAGGAGACATACTAGTTAACTTAAGGAACCCCATTTCTTGGCACAGGTAAGACTAGTGCCTTTCATCCACATATGCTCTTCGTATTTTTGCGTTCTCTGTCGACAATTTCCTATGTCCTTCAAAGAGAAGTGGTGAGTTTATGTTTAGGGTTTTTTTTTAAGAGAAGTTGTAAATGCTACCACGCTCAGATTCTGTCACTGGGCATTAAAAGTTTTGGGATTTTTTTTGTTTGTTTCTTTGTTGCTGTTTTTTTTTTTTCTTTTGTTCATTTTTTGTTTGTTTTGTTTTTGTTTTGTGTGCTTGTTTTGTTTGGTGGGGTTTGTTTGCTTTTTCTTTCAGGTAAACTACACTCATGCATGTTTTACAGCTGGGGAACTCATATCTAAATTCAAAACTATGTGATCCAACATGGTTCTCCACAGAGGCAGGCTCCTGTGCCAAAACAAAGCATGGCTCAAATCACAGGGCCACGAAAAGGATGAAGGACACTGAGCAAACCTGCCTTCAGAAGCTGTTGGCACTCGACTGTCAAGAAGAAGTGCAAAGCTTGTACATTATTTTTCCCATTAGCCAGCACGAACAACGTTAGCAGAAAGACATATATCCCCAATACAGAGAGAAGTATGTTTTTACACACACACACACAGAAACATGTTTTACTGGTTCAAATGTATTTTCCCTTTCTTACAAGCAGAAAAAGGCAGCACTAGGTAATCGCTCGATACAGCCAGAGTTATAAAAAGCTACGACACTTATTCTTCTGGAAGAACGGCTGCACTAGCGATGCATTTTCAAAGAATACTTCGCCGTGTGAAACGTCAGTCGCAAGAAATGACCCATCGCACAGATGGCAGCAGCTGCCGCGCCGGCCGAGTGCCCGGGGGTCCCGCCGGGGACAACGGCGACCCAGCGCTGGGGGGACGTCTTCCCGCCCGGCGGCCGCGCCCCCCACCCCGGGGGCGACAGGGCGGGTGGGGACGGGACGGGACGGGACGGGACACCCCAGCGGCCCCCGCCCCGTCCCGCCGCCGACAGCCCGGCCCCGACTCGCGCCTCAACTGTCCCGCCTGCCCGCCCCCGTCCCCCCGGCACGCCCCCCTCACCAGCGATCCTCAGGCAGATCTCCGGTCCGGCGGGGGGCGGCTGCTGCCGCTCCGCCTCGACCCCCGCCGCCCGCGACACCGTGCCCCGAGTTCTCTTCAGCGCCGGAGGCGCGGGGGCTGCGCGGCGCCGAGCCTCGGCCCAGCTCTTCCGCTTCATGGCGAAGGCGGCCGCGCCGCTACGGTGGGTGCGAGGCGGCCGCCTCATCCCCGCCGCGCCGCCCGGCGCCGCTCCCCGCGGGGCTCGGGCCGCTGGAGGGGAGGGACCCTGCGACGACGACGACGGCGGCGGCTGACGCGTCTCCCCGGACACCGGCCCCTCCCACCGCCCCGCGCACCTACGGCCCCCCCGCCCCCAGCCGGCGGCAGCTGCCGGCCACCTCCCGACACCCCCCCGCCTCCTCTGATTGGGTCAGCGCGGTGTGGCGTCACCAGCGCGGAGCGGTGCGGACGGTGATGTCATAGTGGCCGCTGTAACAGGTGGGCCGAGGGGGTCGCAGACGCCCAGGGGCTGCTGGCAGCCGGTGGGGCCCTCGGCGCCTCGACCCGGCTCTCCCGCCGCGGCGGGCGCTGCTGACGTGGCGCCGCGCTGCTCCCGGAGAGCGGGACGGTGGTGGCGCCGGCGGGACCCAGCGCAGCCCCGGGAGTGCCAGGGCTCCGGCTGCGGGATCAGTCCGCTCCCGCGGACGGGCCGGCAGCGCTTGCGCTGGCGTAAAGAAATGCGCGGTTTCAGCTGCTTGTCTTGAGACGTCAGTGCTCAGGTGTCTGTTGTGACACGTGCCGATAGAGGGTTCGGAGGGGGTATGACGTTGTGTGAGGCCAACACAAACCAGTCCAGTACACGCCATTTTCGTCTGGTCTGAACATTAAATGGGTTTATCTGGAAAGTTAAAATAGCTGGGCTTGGGTCCACTTCTCAGACATAGTGATGCTTCAAAATACACCATTATTGTAAGTAGGTGTTGAAACAAATCAAGCTAGTAGTTAAAACAACTTCTGAAAAGTGCTCCCTCCCCTCTTCTCATGCCAACAGCCCTTGCTGAAGTGTTGTACCGTCCGCCCAATATGAGGTCAATGTTTATTCTGCAGTGGTTTCCACCTTCCACTGTGTAACTTCTTAAAAATAACGTTTTCTAAATAACACCAGAGACCTCTGAAAACCATTTCTCCCGTGGATGAACGTGGCCGTCCTTGTTCCAATTTGTTACGTACATGGGAATCATTGTCTCACAGGGCACCAGCAGACTCGGTGAAGCTGTGGCCAGATGCAAAATGCAGGACCGATGGTCTAATTAGGCTAGATCTTCTAATGAATCCTCCTGTCTCATTCTCTCTTTTTGTTTCTCTGCACATCACGAATCTTTCTGAATAAGATTTTGCTGGGATAACACAAAAGCTGTGGTATGGTTCTTGTCAGTGTTGCAATGATGAATGTGGATGACTTCAACCAACTGAACTGTCAAACTACAGTTTAATTCATTCCAGTCCCTTTTGAGAGTCCACAGTTCTTTTAGCTGTGGTTATATATTTAAAATGCAGCAATAGAACTACTCCAATTGTGTATGATTTTAATTCCACTGAAAGTGAAACAAGTAGAAAACCGCCTAGCCAAACATTTCCTTCGATATCAAAAGCTCCACTAAAATGAAAGTGAAATGATTGCAAAACAAAAGTGGAACTAGAGTCAGTGTATTTGGGAGTGGTGACTGGGGGAATGAAGCAGAGTGGAAGCACTACAAATAAATTGAATAATTATTTAAAAATATTCTTTCTGTGTTTCTTGTCATTGTTTAATAAACAAAAGACAAGTTTTCTAACTTGCTTTCTACTGTGGCTTAAGTAACATAAAGGCGGCTGCGTTCTGGAGTTTCCAACATGCTCAAAAATATAGTTGAGCTGGGGGAGCCCTGGAAGAAGGCAACAACCCCTTTTTTATTAATGTGTGGTAGTGGCCACAAAATGCAGATTTTACTGCCCTGTAAGCCCCAGACGCTTGTTGGAGTCTGTTACGCCAAGTTCTGAGGAAGTCTCTGGCCTGTCCCAAAATCACAGGGGTTCAGAGTCTGCACATGACTACTTTTAGTCCCGAGCTAGGTGGTGTTTAGTCAAAGCAGGGAACTGAACACGATGTTTTTACATTAATAATATCCACCTTCTGAACACACCGTATCAAAAGTGTATGTAATGAATAAGGTGCTAAGGCATAGTACCTTTAATGGAATTACATAGCTCAGTAACATTATGTTTCTTCAAGTCTTTTATTTTTCACAAAGGAACACTGCATTTAATTTCACATGCTCTTAATGGCGTAGAGCTGTCTGGAGCTTGCTCTGGGCCTGCCAGTGACCTTAATGGATGCAGGGACAAACTTCAGAATACTGTTTTATGATTGTATTAGTGTTGAGGCTTAAAAGGGGAGAGAAATTTGCAGGTGAGATACGAATAGTAGCATTTTACAATGAAGGCCAAAGACGAGACACTGCAGTGGAGGATATGTTCCTCCATAAACCTCAGACAATCTTATTTTTAAATTGCTAAAAAGAAGTGGCTTATGGATGAAAGAGGACACATCTGCTTTAATGAAAGCAATATATTCTGAACATAAACCTTTATAGAAAAATTGATAATATTAATTCTGACATAACTGCAACCAAAATGCTGTTGTCCTTAGCCCAGTTATCTAGGACAGAAATAACTAAGGACATTTTTTCAGAGACCTCTTGCTTTTGAGTTACACACATACAAGGGAAAATATTCTATTGCAAATCTTCATGCGAAAACAAGTAATTGTTTATAGCTACTCCAAAACTGACAAGATCAGAAATATTTTTAAGATACACGCCTCCATAGTCTTACAGACCCACCTTTTCATACAATGCAAAAGAATTGCAGGCAATGGATGACATATTTAAAATATTTATTTAAAACTATAAAATGTATTTCATAATGTCTGCTAGCGCTAGATGCAAAAGCAGGCATAAGCGTAAATCCCAGGGTTCAAAACTGTGATTTTTCAAGGTATATTTTAATAGAAGATTGTCACGTGGTGCTGTAAGCTTTAAAACATCACTGAGAAGTATTGGATTGAAAGCCAGTGTGATCTGAAGGCAAGAATCCCAAGATCTTGCTGAGCAAAACCAGATTTTTTAGTTTAGTGCATCTTGAACACAGACTTTTAAAATATTTTAGCAAGATTGTTTGATGAAGAAGCAATAAAATACAGGATTTTTTGCAATAAGCCTCAGTTGTATTTTAGTTTTTGTTATACTCAATGGAAATAGCACTTCAGTGCACATCTTCAGTGCCAGGCAGTTTTATTCTGTGCTCTGATTTTTGAGATGAGGTTTCAGATGTCCCATAAAGACACAACAGTATCAATGCTGGTAGGAACTCGCTGGAGAATTGTTCTTGTATTATAGAGTACAAATTAAAAAAATATATACTGTGCCAGTGTCATATGTCAATAATCTGGGGTTTGTTTGTGAAATTTACTGTTTTAACTCCTGCCAGCTGCAAAACTGTGTTAATGGGAACATGATCCAGCCTGTTTTTATCCAGGTGCAAAAAATGAACTTCATTACCTGGAACGGAATGAGAATAAACATGTAAATAGTTGCATAAAGTATTTATTTATCCAAAGACATAAGTGAATCAAAGAAGCATTCTGATTTCTTAGTAGTTCTTGTGGGAATGTGTATTAGCTCTATAGATTGCACAATATACTATATCTTAAACAATGACTTAGATTTTTTTAAAATTAAGTTATAGAAGCAAGGAAAATTGAGCCATCTAATTGAATTAAATCTGCTGCAGCATGTTTCCTAATGATTTTATGAGATTACTTTGTCATGTTGCAGCCCCCACTCCATGCATTATTCCTCTACTAAAACCACATTAAATGCCCAGAATCAAATGTGAAAGCAGAAACTAGGTAAGCACCATTATGTCAAAAGCAACACAAACCCTGCAAGCTTTGAGGCAGTTGTTCCATTGCCACTCCTATTGATTTCTGCAGGATGGTGATCAGCTTTGTGCCACCTCTGTGAGAGATGGGACTACACAAAGACACTTCCACAGCTTCCTTCAGCTGGCAAAATCACAGAGTTCAAGACAAGACTGCCTCCTTGGGATCCACAGGGACAGCAACTGAGATGGTGGTGTTAAAGCAAACAGCTACAGAAAAAGACCGTAACTTCAGCACAAAACAAAGAAGCTCACCTGGGCCTAAAATCAAAGCTCCCCCCTGCTGAGCGGGGTCTCCTTGAAAATCAAAAACTGGGCCAGTCATCGCTCTCCACATACTCTTAAAGCTTCCCAGAAACATGTTTGATTTCACATGAGGGCTCCGCACTAGACAGAATGGCAAAATGTTTGTTATCTAGAAACACAAAAGTATGTAAGGTGAACAACAAAATCAAACAGCTGCTATGAATAGTTTAGAGTTTCCTGATTACGAGTGTTATGACAAAATATAGCTTACAAGAGACAATCTAGTGGGCACCTCCCTTCCAATTTACATTATGATTATACTGTTTTATCTGAGCATTTTTCTTTTGTTCTAAGTCCAAACAAGGTGAGAAAATTATTCTTACCTGATACGCTATTACCTTCACCTCTTTTCATGCCAAGTGTTTTATAAATTTCCCTTTGTGGATCTACATACATTTCATGTGTATACCCAGTTAAACTGCAAAAGTGCTGCAAAATATATGAGTACAAAAAAAAAGGTAATATTTTAAAGGTTGAGACAGTAATTAATGAGGATCTACTGACAGTGGAAAAAATAGTGACACCCCACGCCCCACCACGCCCGATTTTGAAACCTGTGGATTTGTCATGTTAAGTCAAAGGCCAAAAATTTTTAGCTCCAAAGCTTCTACTAAAACAAAGCTTCCAGTGAAATCAAGAAAAGATGTTTCCTTAGCAAGACCCAGCGATTTTGGAAGTTTTAGTTATTTGCTTTATTCATGTGTACCACTATTAAAATTGCTTCATGAAAAAGAATACCGTATTCTTTTTCTGCTATTGAAAATGATCATGTTTTCACTCAGAGTGAAATCCCTCAGTGCAGACCCTTAAGACACAATGAATTTAAGGAGTACTTTATTTACCTTGATGTGGTGATAAGATGACTGTCCAATAACTATAAGCCTCACATTTGCTTCCTAGAACAGAACGTATTGAAACTGTAAAGAGGAACTCACTGCTTCTGCATGGCTGCAAAGCATTGGCAGAATCTGGTGTCCTGAGTTAACAATCACAGTGCACTGAGGTAAAATTAGTTGAACTTAGTATCACCGGCATATCTGAAGCCTGCACCTCAGCTACATCAATTTATTAAGTGAAAAATTATTTATAAAGATAACTTTTAAGTTACATGTTTCTGTAGCATAAATAATGTCATTGTTCTAATTGATTACAACCTGCTGTGATTTTGGAAATTCAATATTTCCACTCAGTTGCAGCTGCATCCAAACAAGCAGCATGCAAATACCGGTACACATACAAGTATATTTGTGATTTACATATACTGGTGCTCATTAATATAACTTGCATCTGCATATGCTGCTGTCTTTTGCAGGTGCAACATTAGGCCTGAGTTTAACATAGAGGCCAAAACTTAAGTTCGTTTAGATGCCAGTAAAACAGTTAATAAAATATAAGGTAAAAAATTAGGGTATAATATTTGCCTTTCCCATATGGAATAATTTTGCTTGTTATGAAAAGAAGTCCTTCTATAACCAGAATACTCACACTAAGAAAAGTATGGATGGTTTTGATTCTCTGTATATATTCGAGCAGTCAAATTAACAAAATGTCATTCTGAATAACACTGATTCAGCAGTTTAGAAAAATCTGTCCTGAAAGCAGGAGCTGCCAAAGAAATTGTCCCTTCTCATCCACAACTTCCTAGTCTATCTAAGGATTATTGTCACCAAGGAGCTGAGCCTCTGTCATCAGCTATGCTGCTGTTGGGAATGAAATACAATAAAATCTCAATCAGCAGCCTAGAAGAAACAAATTGACCTTCCACATTTAGCAGGGAACCATTGTCTTTTTCTGGTATCTCCTGCCACCCAACAAATACCCATCCACAGCAACATCTGCCCACTCCATTTCGCCTTTCTGTCACTATGTCACTCCTGTTCGTACAGCTGCCTGGAGAACAGGTCACACCACTGATGCATCTTACAAATAACCATAGAAAATGACACTATTTTTAATTAAGATTAATTTTCTGTTTCTGTTCCATGCACAATCATCATTCAGCCATGCCACATAATGGAAATGGCAGTAGTTAGTGATCAGAGTACAGCTGCTCAGGGCACTGCTAATACCAAAAGAAATGCTTGTTCAATGTTGTCTTGTTGTTCAGAACACAGCAGAAAACCAGCACCAAAATAACAGGGCAGGGAGAAATAATGCTGCTGCAACAGAGCATGGACCACAATAAATCTTATTCTGGATCTCCTAGCAGATACATTATGGCTATTGTAGCAAACAATGAAAGCACTAACTTTCTTTTCAGCCTTTTTTTGATTCCTAGAAGGTTTAAGCCTAATGCAAGCCTGCAGTGGGACGTAACAAATCTGCTCCACTACAGCAACCCCATGTACATATTAAGGGCAGAGTACTCACTTGTAAAAATGCCTTGGGGACTTTTGCCAGGTCTTCTACGTACTCCTTACAGGCGTAACACAAAAAATTCTGCAACATAGCCATTTAGACGTGTCAGAAAAAGAGGTAAGTGCATAGCAATGATGCACCAGATTCTGACTTCAGGCACGAATCATTTTGGAGGTGATCAGGAACTGGGAACAGGAAAGATTAAAATTCTCTGTAGTCACCAAATTCGGATTAGAATTCTGGTTTAATCCAGGCCTAAACAAGCACACTGGGCTTGGGGCTTTGCTAATATTTTTACCTCAGGATATTTTAGGAATGCGAGAGCTCGCTTGCGAGCAGGGAAATCAGGGAACACAATACTTGTTTGCTTAAAGACGCGATTGAAGAATTACTTCCTTTCAGATAAATACTGTATCATTTTACCAAAGAACGGGAGGTCTCGGAAGCAGAACTGATCTGCTTTTATGTTTTCCTTTCCCTCTGCTTCAGCCCCCGTTGTGTAAACTCCCCTCTCACAGCCCCACAAGGCGCCTGTTCGCGCTCCAGGCCGGCGAAAACACACCCTGCCCCGGGCAGCCGCTCCCTCCTCACCCGCACGAACACCACGATCGCTTTTTGCTCCCCGTACAGGGCCTCGAAGGGGATGCTCCTCCCGTCCGCGTCCACCACCCGGCAGCGGGCGGCCTCCCGCAGCTCCGCCGCCTCCGGCCGCTGCTCGCAGCCCCGCGTTCTGCCGACCTGCTGCGTGACGGGCGACGCCGGCCGCCCGGCCATGGCCCGCTCCGGCGCCTCTGCCAGGCCTGCCCGGCCGCGGAGAGGGAGGAAGGGAAAGGCGGGGCCGCAGAGGGGAGCCCGGGGGTAGTTGCCGGGGCTGGGCGGCAGGGCAGCGGCCTCTTCCCGTTCCTGGACGGGACGCCGGGTGGGCAGCACAGGGGTGCTCTGCACCTCCCGCTTGGCGGGGAGTTGAGGAGTTCAGGGACTTCGGATCGAGAGACACAGGAATCCACAGCCAAAATCGCTGCGCGTCGGTGGCAGCCAAGGTGCAGTTTGTGCCTGGAAAACCTAGCAAAATCAAACGGAGCCCCCTAGAAATCGAGTGCTAACAGGAGCAGTAACATTATCACACCCTCTCAAGGTCAGGGTTTGCTTTGCGGGATGCTACAGCATGTCAGAGGATTGCGAGCAGCTGGAAAACCTTTTCGAGGAAAAGTCGAGCTGCTCTATCAGAAAAAAAACAGACCCGCGTTCTTTATTGAAGTAAAAGCAGAACTTCATGGGACTTCATCAGGTGAATAGCAGAGGGTGCTGAGCAGTCCAAGTGCTCCTGTGAGTGTATCCAGCGCACACAGAAATGAGTGAGCAATACTACTTAAGAAAATACTTGAGGAGTACCATCTCCTGGGTTGTTTTTCTAGCTGAAGGCTTATGAGGAGGAGAGCACTTTCCTTTTCTTAGTGGGCTGAGGAAAACAGTTGTCAGAGGGAACAGGACTGGGGGGATCTCCAGAAATAATTCGCTTTTATGGAGCTCTGTGGTGATGTTAGTTTCAGAGTCTGTCCGCAAATTGTCTCAGTGTCTATAATGTTATTCGAAAGTATATACCCTCTACTTTGGGATAAGCCCGTTGCTTTTATGTTGCCAGGAGTGAGCACAGAGAACAGGTCAATCCCTGTAACGCATCAGCTTTTCAACTGTACGCAGACTAATGCTATGTTGCCCTCAATTTTTTGTATCCTAGACTAAATAACTTTAAAAAATAACTCTTTCTTCTCATAGGTCATATTTTCTAACTTTTCTAGAATACAAGTTTTGTAGCTTCCTCTGGACTTTCTAGATGGTTTCCATCATTCCTGAAGTTCAGTGCCTAAAACTAGACACAGTATTTTAGCTAAGTGGTAGGTGTTCTTTACATCTTGGGTCTGCACATCCACTTAAACATGCTGGCATTGTGGTTGTGCTTTTTGCATCAGCACATTTTTATTGAGTTCTGTTCAGCCTTAGAGCCACTATCACTCCCAGTTGCTCTGCTTTAGAAATTCCCTGGAAGGGAGTGCATTTGCACCATTTCTCTTACAACACTTGATGAAAGAAATTATCTCTAACATCACAATGTCTGAAAAGTCAAATTAGCTTGATGTATTATGCAGGATGATACAACGTCGTTGACCCTCTGGTTGGGATACTTCCCAACTCTGTTTTAAAACTTGCCAAAAAAACCCCAAGGTGCTTTGTGCCACACTAGCAGCAAAGACATGTCAGCTCTGCACTATAAATAACAACGTGAGGGGACGTGATCCCTGGCTGGTAGCTCTGTATAAATTTCCAGCACATACATAGAGGTGAAACTATCCAGTATAGTCCTGTTGTTTCAGTAATGAAAGCTTATTTTGTGATATGAGTCCAGCTTGTGGCTTTGTGATCACCATAATAATACTTTGCTGAGCTAGCAAATCAGCAAAGCACTTGTGTATTTGCCTGTGGCTGGGTACTTCAAGAACTAATCTTGCAATCTGGTGTGCCCTCACAATTACTTTGGTTTGAAAGGCAATGAGCTCAAATTGGTAAATAATTTCTGAAAATTGTGAAACTTACATTCTACTTGATATGATTAGGCTTGGTGATTTTAAAGATCTTTTCCAACCTAAATGATTCTATGATTCTGTAAGAATTCGGACAGTATTCCCCATTGTTGTTGTCGTCAGGCTTCTTTGTCCACTTAGCAGTTACCTATATATTACGCTGTTGGATTTCTTCAGCTATCAGCCCATGAGCCAAATGTGGGCCATGCAGCCCTGCTCTGTTTGCCCTGAGCAGTACTGGTTGGAGTGACCTGCCCACCCTCGGCTACCACAGGACCTCATGGAGCAGCGAGAACTGACCACTTTTTACATGCTTTGTGCTTTGTCTTAAGGCTGGGCACATGGCTTTGCTGTGTAAAACCTCTGGGCAGCATTAGGCAAGGCCCAGGGGCAGAGCTTAGGGCTTGGTCATCAGTACAGCTTGGGCTGGGCCCCTTGCCATTGCAGCTGGAAATCAGAGCCTGCAGAAGAGGCAGTCACACTGCTACAGGGGATCTGCTGTCTCTGAGCAGGAGCACAGGTAAGGATGAGGCTGCTGACAAAAAGATTTTGGCAGGATGGTGTCACAAACTCAAGAGGACACTGTTTGGGCTCAGTCTGTGCATTGCTGACCTCGTGCCTAGAGTCCTGAGAGCTTGTTCTCACTTGAAATGAAATCTCTCAGGATCCCAGCCTGTCTGGGAGAGCTGGTAAACATTCCTGAGAAGCCAACCAAGGCTGCCTGCAGACTTCATTCTTTTATGCTGCTTGGCCTCCATAAAGTACCTGAAGAAGCTGAACTTGAACATCTGGTTCCAGCAGTATACAACTGAGGAACAGCAACTTTCTTCAGAGGGTGTTCGCCAAAGCATTCTCTAGAGTCCCTTTAACAGTGTGGATCTAATGTTTTATGGAGTTTCTTAAGTGTTTCTAGACCACAAATATAAATTGCTGTCACCTCCAGTTTTAGGGAAAAAGAACAGAGGTAAAGGCAATTGAACACTAACGTGTCGTCTGGAAGAAGAAACACTCAAAACTAGTAGTCTCTTTTGAAGGCATAAGCTTAAAGCCTTTCATTTATGTATGCTTAACAAAAATAGACGTATCAGTTCTACTGTCTGAGATGGGAAGAAAGACTCCATATCTGTTGATATTGAACAGTACTGATTGTCTAAGAGTGCAGTCTACTAAAACCATACAATTTTTCAATGTGATAGGTGAATAGGGAACCTTCCCCTGTTTTCCTTTCTGCTCTTTTCTTTATAGCTGTTAAATACAGAAATGTTGATAATTTGAAAAGCATAGTCATCAGAGTGATGTCTTTTTCAGTGTCTTAAGGAGAATCAGTTAGTATGTTGGCATTATTAATCATGATGTGACATTCAAGATGGAAGTCACTTTCTTCACTGCAGTGCAATTTACAGCTGTAAAGAGAAACTTAGCTAATATTTAATTAATCAAGAGTTGGTTTACTTTGTGCTGCGGATAGGAAATTCAGATTCCTAACATTTTAAGAAGGAAAATAATTACACACAGATGTGGAATAGTTTATTTGTTCTGTATTGACTTGTGAAACAAAATACCAGCTGCAATTATGCAACCTGGATTTCTTTCTTTACAACGATTGAGCAAAATATGTGACAAGAGAGGTGTGACCTATATCAACAGCATAAACACTATCTAGAGTATGTGGTGTGTGTTTGTAAAGCAACATATTATTACAAATTTACTGCAAAATGTATTGTTTGTTTAGCAGAAGTGTATTTGTTGTTCTTGTTCATCTGAGTATTATTTAGCTAGAGATAACATGGTTATTACTTATCAGCTAAAAATAAATTAGTATTTACAATTCCAGAGTAAAAACATCATGCTAAGTGCTAGCAAAGAATGAGTTGCTTTTAAAGTGTTATAATAAAAAAGCAGTAAAATGTGTACTGTCCTGTAGATACGAGGCTTTTTCCTTTGTGGCTGCCTTTCATTGTTTCCTTAGCATTGTGATACGTCAGGGGTACTCTAAACTTCTTGGCACAGGGTCATGGGACTGATTCTTCTGATCAGCAAGGGGAATTTGCAACCTTGAAAGTCATACTGCAAATGCTGACTTAATCTCAAATTTTTTCTACTTGGTGCATGCTCCCTGTCTCCTGATGTGGTTTCTCATTAGTTTTACTTTCTACATTTTTACTGAGGGAGAAGATACTACAGTTTCAAAACTTGCCTAGGTTTTGCACTTTGCTTTTTCACTACTTTCAAAAATAATTCAAGACTATTTTCAAGATTAAGAGCCTTGTAGGTCTGGTTTCCGTGTCAGTATGTGTTGCATACTGTTGTTTCACAACACAAAGAATGTAAATATAATTAAATGTCTACTCCAATAGTTCAGTGATTATACTGACATACGGAGAGAAAAAAATTCTCCCGTTGTGTTTGGCAGATTTAGTTTTGTAACACAAACCCTGCAGAGAGAGCAGTAACGACAAACTTCACTACACAACAAAACGTAACAATATGAAATGAAATCCCCACACTTTGGTTAATATAGTCCCAGGGCATAAAGAGAGCTTTTAATGCATTTAGTAAGAGCTCTCTGTATTTGATCTATTTCTGTTTTGCAGCTACCTACTCTGTGTGTGGCAGATGAAAACCAGAGATGACCGTCTATATGTCACAAATAGTAAATTATATGTGAGGACGCTCCTTACTTGCTGTGCCACTGTTTTGAATATTTCTTTAATTAAGAGGCAGCAAGTCTCTCACCTGCAGAAATCACTACTTAAATAGGTGAGACACAGTCAAAAAGCAA
Source organism: Patagioenas fasciata (assembly GCF_037038585.1). NCBI lineage: Eukaryota > Metazoa > Chordata > Aves > Columbiformes > Columbidae > Patagioenas > Patagioenas fasciata. The sequence goes on from NC_092560.1 coordinate 32,592,750, forward strand.
ATAAAATATATGCTGCAATCCACAGTGGCCAAACAGACTTGTCTTATATCTTGTTAGCAATAAGGCTCTTAGAAAGTAAGCTAATTATCTCTAGTGTTTCAATTATAGTGTAAACTAAATCAGAGGATTAAGAGGTGGAGAATGTGAAGAAAAGTGGAGGTGATCTCATGGAGCGTTTGTGTCAAGCTGAGCCTATTATTTAAGACTCTTGCAGTGATGTCTTAGAAGTTCCTTTTTTACTTCCAGCAGAAGAATCTAAAACCCCACCCAGTATTCTAGTGCTTTTTTCCCCATGCAGGAAAAGCATACCGTAAGAAGGTAGTAGTTCCCAGCTGCTGTTTTTTCTGTGTTCATAGTGAGATGGGTGTGTACTTAGCAGTAGATTTAGTTCAAATGGCTCTTTTGCATGTGGCAACATAGACATTTAGCTACAGTTAGGAATTCCCTTCTTGAGGCCAGTGGACAGTATAATATATTTGCTGGAGGCTAAATCTTGAGCTCATTTTAGCACACACTTGAAACAGACCTCATGTATTTCCTGGTGTGTAATTAAGAGTAGCATCACTTTAACATCAGACATATCTCTTGTGCCTCTTTGCTAGAGGGATCAGTTAGGAACCCAGCCCAATTCCCATATAGATATAGATTTTTTTTTTTTTTTTAGCGAGCACTTAAGCTTGACTGACTGCTCATATCCTGAGGACTACAAATCCATGGCCTGTCTCCACCCTTCTTCCTTTCAAAATGGCTAAAATGTGTTGCCTAATTTTCTCTTTATTATTGTGCATCTCACTGAGATGATGTATGTGCCAAATTCAGGTGAAGTAAGCCACATGTTTCATTTAGTAAGGCCTTCCTGAAGAAATTATTTAAATAAGAAAAAGTCCAAAGGTGAAGTATTTAATAGCCATCATATGAATCCTCTGTCAGGAACTTTAGAGATCACAGCTTTCCAGCTGGCTCTCCTAGGAGGACCTTTAAAATCCTGTCCAGTGGAAGTAATGTGTTTGGTTTGTTAACACTGAAAACTTCCACCACAGACAGTAAAATTCATGCCAGAGCTGAGGTGAAGGGCCCAGCCCTGGAAGCCTCTTGGGTCTGGAGTTGGTGTACATGTCAGCATGAATCCTGCACTTGGTGCTGAGAGCTGATCCTTGGCTTAAGGCTCAAGAATCTGACCCCTGCTATATGTTCCAGTGTTTAAACAAGAAAGCTGTTTTTCTTCCTGCTGTTTGCATCATAATGATATTATTTGCTTCAGCAAATATGTCAAACTGCTTCAGAAGATTTTTACTTTTTAATTATTTATTCTTTCCTTGTTTTTTAGTTGCTGTTTTTGACTCTCTTTATACATACTTTTCTAATGCAGTCATTTGTTTATGGACAAAGCTAGTGGTAAAAATGAAGAATGGAATAAAAAAGGGGGAATACAAATGCATTAAATATACTTTAGTTACGCTCAACCGTAAATAAACATGTATTAATGTATCAGCTAAAACACAACTTTCCTAACTGAAACATCTGTAAATATAAGAAAGTGCTATCTTTCTTTGCAGATTGGTGAAAGCTCATTTAAATTAGTTCCACTTTATGTACTGTTGTTCCATTACATATTATCTTTCATGTTACAAGTTAGCATGTCCAGTATCCTTCTGTCTGCCACCAAAGATTTTGCACATAAGAGCTGAAGAATAAAGTACACACAGGAAAAAAAAAAAAAAAAGGATGGTAAAGGAATGAAAAATGGCTGATTACATTCTCCTCAAGACTCTATTAATTTATTTTTTGCATTTGCCTCATTGTTCTTCTGTAAAATGTTTGCAACAATTCTGACTTAGTTTCCTTGATGCTGATTTTCATGCATCAATAATTTGTTACAAGCAACTTCTGCCATTTCTGTGTAGTATGAGTCATATTGTTTTTTCAGACTGAGTTGACTTGCTCTCACGCTCTTTCCAGAAAGCGTAATCAACAGCTGCTGCTTAAAAGTTCTCATTAGGCACTTTAACATTCAAGCTGTGGTCCTACCGTGGTTTCTGAGGTCCTGGTGTAGAACTCTAGTGACTTCAGTATAGGTTTGATCATACAAATAAATTAGCTAGGTATCCTAACAGTCAATCTATTACACATACTTCTTTCTATGCTTCTGCTACCATTAGTTCTACAAAGGGAAATTCTCTAAAGAAACAATAGTTGTTGTTTGAAAATATCAGAAGAGTGATGAAATCTGGCTGACAGTCCAAGTGGGATCAGGACAATATCCGGAATTGCCATGCCAGCAGGAATCACTTCTTGCTAATCTAAATTGTGTGTCACTTTCTGAGCAGTTATAACCACTGTTGCTTCTCTTAAGTGGAAAGACCATAAGACAGAAAAAAAATCAGAATTGTTTAGGCAATCTTTGTGGATCCCATTCAACTTTCTGAGCAGTTATGACCACTGTTGCTTCTCTTAAGTGGAAAGACCATAAGACAGAAAAAAAATCAGAATTGTTTAGGCAATCTTTGTGGATCCCATTCAACTTTCTGAGCAGTTATGACCACTGTTGCTTCTCTTAAGTGGAAAGACCATAAGACAGAAAAAAAATTAGAATTGTTCAGGCAATCTTTGTGAATCCCATGCAACTTCACTCCTACTGCTTAGTAGACTGCTAATAGCTAAGGCAGATGAGTCTAAGCAGGGATTATGCATGAGTGGATGGATATACTTATTTATTTATTTTAGAAAATGTATAAAATGGCTTTTGATCAGCTTAGTCTATGGGCCTGTTTATTCTACTCTAAAAATGTCTTCTTCAGGAAGTATTGTCCACTTGGGACGTGGATTTATATTTGTTCTTTTTCTCCACAATACATTTTTCATGTGGGTGGGGTGTGCATGCAACTACTTTGGAATTCTTCTTCTGTGTCCTATGCCTTTGCATCCTTATGGCAGTGACTTGAATAAAAGCTTTAATAAGATACTTATAAAAATCATACTTTTAATTATTTTTCCTTCTGTATCTGTGCAGCTGTATTTTAACTAGATCATTGTAATTCAGCCTCTGTTTCCAACATTGTAATAAGGAGCTTGTTCACACTTGAAAGTTAATTCTGATTAAAGTAGATGTAAATTTAATTTCTATTGCTATTGCTGAGTAACTCCACTTGTGGATGTGCTTATTTGAACTCCACTTATCTGAAATAACTTTCAAGTAATGAGACTAAATCAGAATAAGGGATCATTCTGCAGGAAAAGACATGTAAAAACACAAAGTTGTTCAGAATAGCTATATTCATATTGTGGACGAGCTGTGAGAAGTCTTTTAGTGTGGTACTATTTTCAGGTGATAACATTTTCTGAAGTCTCCTTATTGTTATCTCTGATGTCACTTAGATAAGAGAGTTTTATTTAATTTCAAATTGAACTAAGAGGACTGCTTTATTTGAAGAATATTGATAGTAATCCTCTAGAGTAAGTTATTTACTGTATTCCAGTTCTGAAAGAAAAGCATGAAGAACAGGTAGTCAACAGCTGACTTCCTGTGCTGAGTGATGGACAGAAAAATCTTTGCACAAAGAGGGCATTACTGTCTGTCTGCAGTTGTCCACACAAATTTAAGTATTACAATTAAAAAAAAAAAAAAATCATACCTTTCTCAAGTTCTAACAAGTAAGTTAGAGTCCTACAAAGAGTTTACTCACATTAAGGGGGAAAAGCTGTCTGTTGTGGGTATAAAAATTCCATTTTCCTGGATACACCATCTCCTTCTGTGCATCATTGAGGGGTGACCTCATTAATGTTTATAAATATGTAAAGGGTGAGTGTCACGAGGATGGAGCCAGGCTCTTCTCAGTGACAACCAATGACAGGACAAGGGGTAATGGGTTCAAACTGGAACAAAAGAGGTTCCATTTAAATTTGAGAAGAAACTTGTTCTCAGTGAGGGTGACAGAACACTGGAACAGGCTGCCCAGGGGAGTTGTGGAGTCTCCTTCTCTGGAGACATTCAAAACCCACCTGGACACATTCCTGTGTAACCTCACCTAGGTGTTCCTGCTCCAGCAGCGGGACTGGACTGGATGATTTTTGAAGTCCCTTCCAATCCCTAACATTCTGTGATTCTGTGATTCTGTGAATGAAATAAAAACACTTTTCCCATTGAATTTGTGTCATGAACTTGTGCTTTCCTCTGTAAGCACTTATCCACATGTGGGCTTCTAAAAGTATGCACAAATACTGCACAGCAGTTTAATTTGAGGTGAAGAAGTGTACAGTATCTTAAAAAAATGCACTGGAAATTTAGGTTGACAGAATACAATTGCTAAAATGTGATTTAGTCAGAACTCCAGGGATAACCTTGTTCACGGTGCAGTGGAGAAATCTGAGGACTGCAAATACCTCAGATATAGGTTTAATACTGCATCTCAAAGACAGCACTTCCAACAATTCATCCTGACACCATGCTGGCATGTCATTCAATACCACCTCAGGGGTAGGGATACTACCTGTGGAGTCAGTAGTGTTAATGCCTCCTATCTACTTATAAACAGGTGCTCTTTGGCAGTTTTTTGTTACCATAAAAAGAAGAAACCATACAGCATGTATTTTGTATAACTTACCAGTCTTTCAGATTTAGTATGTATATACAGCAGAACTTAGAGGAAACAAGAATTTGTGAAACTGATGCCATGACTGAGAAAAATCTGCTGTCCCTGAGTGTGCAGGAAGAGCCAGTGGGGGATCCACCTCTCGTGTACCCTTCACATGGATATGTCTCAGTTGCAGGCCCCATGAGTCTCTTCCTGAACTGAACCTTGTAAAAGCATCCTGAGCTGGTGAAATTCCACAGGGCACCAGTTGAGATGCTGTCACAAGCAAAACAGCCATGATTTGGGGAACTAGGTTTGAGGTTATACACATGGTATTTCTTTCTGCCAGTCTTCTTACTTGTTTCCTTCTGCTCCAGTGTGGTTTGTTCATAGGTCACAGTCCCTTTGGGGCAGTTCCTGCCCTGGCATATGTTCTCCATGAACCACACTCCTTTTGGGAATGTCCCTGTCCTGGTGGTGACTGATGACTCAGGGATGTCCCTACCCTAATGCGTGTCACTCAAGGGCCACAGCCTCTTCAGGGCATCCCAGCTGTGGGCTGCAGTCGCTTCAGAGATGCACCTCCTCTGGCATGGAACACCTCTGAAGAGCACATCTCCATCTGTGCCCTCAGTAATGTTTCTATCCATGTGTCTCCTCTACTTCTCCTCTCCCAGCAGATGCAACTCTTTCTTAATAACGTCTGGACAGAGGCACCATGTGATTGGTTGAAGTTTTGGTGTGTGATGTGGAGTGCACACTGCTTTCAGAGCCAGCTGGAAGCAGCTGTGAATGCACAGGGCAGCTAATGGATAGGGTTGAGTGCTTATGGGTAAGAAGGGGGAAGGCCAACAAGGCGGATGTCCTGGTGGGAGTCTGTTACAGACTACCCAACCAGGATGAAGAGGCAGATGAAATATTCTGCAGACAGCTTGGAGAAGCCTCACAGTCGCTAGCCTTTGTTCTTGTGGGGACTTCAGCTTCCCAGATGTCTGCTGGGAATACAACACAGCAGAGAGGAAACAGTGTGGGAGGCTGCTGGAGTGTGTGGAAGACAACTTCCTGACACAGCTGGTCAGTGAGCCTACTAGGGAAGGTACCCCTCTGGATCTGTTGTTTGTGAACAGAGAAGGACTCGTGAGTAACTCGTGAGTAACTCGAGGTCACCTTGGGCATGACAATCATGAAATGATTGAGTTATCTATTCTTGGAGAAGTAAGGAGGGCGATCAGCAAAACTGCTACATTGGACTTGCAAAGGGCAGACTTGGACCTGTTTAGGAGGCTGGTTGGCAGATTCCCTTGGGAGGCAGTCCTGAAGGACAAAGGAGTCCAGGAAGGCTGGTCACTCTTCAAGAAGGTAATCTCAAAGGCGCAGGAGCAGTCTGTTCCCATGTGCTGAAAGACAAGCTGGTGGGAAAGAAGACCGGCCTGGCCAAATAGAGAGCTTTTGCTGGAACTCAGGAATAAAAGGAGAGCTTATGACCTGTGGAAGATGGGGCAGAAAACTCATGAGGACTACAAGGATGTTGTAGGGTTATGCAGGGAGAAAATTAGAGGATCAGAAGCCCAACTAGACCTAAGCCTGGCTACTGCTGTAAAAGGCAACAGAAAATGTTTCTGTGAATACAGGAGCAACATAAGAAGACTAAGGAGCCTCTCCATCCTTTAGTGGATACCAGGGGAGTCATAGTGACAAAGGCTGAGGTACTAAATGTCTTCTTTGACTCAGTCTTTAACAGTAAGACCAGTTGTGCTCCAGGTACACATCCCCCTGGACGGGCAGACAGGAACAGGGAGCAGAATGAAGCCCCGGTCATCCAAGGGGAAATGGTTAGCGACCTGCTACACCACTTAGACATGCACAAGTCTATTGTGGCTGGGTTGGATCCATCAAGGGTACTGAGAGAGCTGGTGGAGGTGCTCACCAAGACACTTTAAATCATTTATCAGCAGTCCTGGCTAACTGGGGAAGTCCCGGTTGGCTGGAGGTTAGCAAATGTGACACCCATCTCCAAGAAGGGCTGGAAAGAGGATCTGGGGAACTACAGGCCTGTCAGTCTGACCTCAGTGATGGGGAAGGTTATGGAGCAGATCACCTTGAGTGCCATCACACAGCACATACAGGACAACCAGGTGATCAGGCCCAGACAGCATGGGTTCATGAAAGGCAGGTCCTGAGACTGGTGGTCTCCTTCTGTGACAAGGCAACTGGCTTAGTGGATGAAGGAAAGGCTGTGGATGTTGCCTACCCGGCCTTTGGTAAAGCCTTTGACACAGTTTCCCACAGCATTATCCTGGAGAAGCTGGTAGCTCATGGCCTGGATGGGCATACTCTTCACTTGGTAAAGAACTGGCTGGATGGCCAGGCTCAAAGAGTTGTGGTGAATGGAACTAAATCCAGTTGGCGTCTGGTCACGAGTGGTGTTCCCCAGGGCTCAGTATTGGGTCCAATTCTGTTTAATTTCTTTACTGATGATCTGGATGAGGGGATTGAGTGTACCCTCAATAAATTTGTAGATGACACCAAGTTAGGTGGGAGTGTTGATCTGTGGTAGGGTAGGAAGATTCTGCAGAGGGATCTGGACTGGCTGGATCATTGGGTTGTATGAGGTTCAACAAGGCCAAACGTCGGGTCCTGCACTTGGGTCACAACAACCCCAGGCAGCGCTACAGGCTTGGGGAAGAGTGGCTGGAAAGCTGCTTGGGGGAAAAGGGTCTTGGGATGTTGATTGTCAGCTGGCTGAATATGAGCCAGAAGCGTGCCCAGGTGGCCAAAAAGGCCAACAGCATCCTGGCTTGTATCAGAACTAGTGTTGCCAGCAGGACTGGGGAAGTGATCTTTCCACTGTATTTGGCACTGATGAGGCCACATCTCAAATCCTGTGTTCAGTTTTGGGCCCCTCACTACAACAAAGACACTGAGGTGCTGGAGAGAGTTCAGAGAAGGGCAGCAAGGCTGGTGAAGGATCTGGAGAGCAGGTCTTATGAGGAGCATCTGAGGGATCTGGGATTTTTTAGCCTGGAGAAAAGAAGGCTCAGGGAAGACATTATTGCTGTCTACAATGATCTGAAAGGAGGTTGTAGCGAGGTGGGCGTCTCTTTTCCCAAGTAGCAAGTGATAGAATGAGAGTAGATGGCCTCAAGTTGCACCAGGGGAGCTTTAGATTGGATATTAGGAAAAATTATTCATGGAAAGTTTTTTCAGGCACTGGCACAGGCGTGGTTGCGTCTCCATGCCTGGAGGTATTTCAAAGACATGTAAATGTGGCACTTATGGACATGGTTTAGTGGTAGACTTGGCAGTGGTAGGTAAATGGTTGGACTTGATCTTAAAGGTCTTTTCCAGCCTGAGTGATTCTGTGATGCTGTACCTATGAAATACTTAAAACCGAAATAGTTCCACTTCCTCTTTGTTATAGCAAAGTTTCTTTTGAAAATGGCTCCTCCTCAAGGATGTCAGGCAGTCCATTGGACTTCAGCAGTTGAAAACGGATGAGCAAAAATTAAAGCAAATGGAATTGAAAGTGAGGCTACTGAGAAATGAAACGTGCTGGGTATTTGTCACAAGACTGACTTTCTTTGGAGATATCCACCTGTAATTACCAAAGACAAGACTTGCAAAGCTCTGAGTTAGTATGAAGACTGAGGAGATGCTTTCTTTCATGTCTAGCTTGCTAGGCAAAAATTGTTATTCTTTATCACATGGAACTACTGGCAGCAATCTATTCCTGTGATCCTCATCTCAGCAAAGACTGCTGTAATAATTGGTAGCTGAAGCTTATGGTAGGCACCAGCTTTACCTGGTGTAAATGCTGCAGTTAATTTTCTTTGCATAAAAAATACAGTACCAGTAGTTGCTATAGTTCCCAGGATCCTCCACAGTCTCTTATTTCACTTATAGTGTCCGCTCAAGAGGCCTTAATCTTCATTTGCACCTTGATGAGAAAGCTATGCTCTCAGGAACCATGTAGTTATAAAGCTCTGGACAGATGGGGACAGTTCTTGGAGGAGGTCATCTGACTGTGGAGAGAGTTAATGGATTAAATGAAAATAAATTTAAACTGCAATTTGCAATGCTTGCCTTCTAGGAAAATCTTTTTTGTGTTACTGCTGGCAGAATTATATTAATAGAAAGGTCAGGAATGACAGAAATCAGCAAGCAAATAAGAATTTGGACATACTTGGCTTAAGTGTCCACCAGGCACACATAGAGAGCTGGGTCCACTGTGAAGCATTCGTTGCATGTCCTAAAGAATCAGAAATATGTTGGAATTGTGGTGATGACTGCCTTACAGGAAGCAGAAATGGACATAATTGTACTCATTTTAATTGTTAATTAGCTGTAGACATTTAAAATGAAAATGGGATTTTTTTTTCCCCTGAATGCTGATGACAGTAGGAGCAGATTTTTTACTGTTGAGAGAGCCTGAAGACATCAGGGTCCCAATAATCATTAACTTTGAGAAACAGTTGGTCTCAACAAAATTACAGTCGTGCTTGTGTGTTTGCTTTCCTGTTCTTCTTGGCTGGTACTTTTTTTTGTTTGTTTGTTGTTTTTCTTTTTTTCTTTTTTTTTTTTTTTGAGAGTTTTATTTTGTTATGGGTTTTTGCCCCCCCCCCGCTGTCCCCCTCTTTTTTTTTCTTTTCCTGACTTGCTGCTGTAATAGAACAGGAGGGGCACAAATCTGATCCATGTCAGGCTTAGTTTAAACTCCTGTTGGGGCTCTTTTTTGTTTGTGAGTTCCTTCTAAAATATATTGTGTAGGTGTTTAGTAGTCTCCACAGAATGTGGTTATTATTTCTCTTAGATGTGATCTTTTAAAATAGTTAATCTGACTTCTGAATTGAACACTATTTTGAATATCAGTAAAGGAAAATTCATTTGAAAGATAAGGAGGCTGGAATGAAATAATATTAAAAAAGTTTATTTGGCATTAAGTGGTGTTCCTATGCAAGACTGTCTCAGGACCTGTAACCCGACGAGGGGTGAGCTCAGGAGGATTGTCTTTATAAGCATCTTGGAGTGCAACTTCGTTTTAACAGCCTTGTGGACGCGAAGCAGCCTGTTGAAGCGATGAGCAGAATGCACCTTTACAGATTAACCACTTGGTGTCAGAAAAGCATAGCCCAGTATTGCTCAGTTGCGATGTCAGTCAGGCTGACGGTGCCTAACATTCTGTAGGCTTATTTTTAAGTTGTGGCTTCAGCAAAAGGCTGGATCTTCTGTTTCTTTATTCTTAATTTTCTTTTTTTTTTTTTCCCTAGTCTTTAGGTTTTCATGATGAATTTTATTCACCTCCCCCCATCTTTATCTTGCTCTTTAGATTTGCTAAAACACTGACAAAAAAAAAAATTCCGCTGGAATGTGTTTGGATGTAGTTGTATGCAGGAAACACAGACCTTTCCTGGATATTTTCTATGCTCAGAATTTGTCGCCAGAATTGCAGCTTGAAAGAATGAGTCTTTAAAAAAAGCTGTGTGTCCTTAAAATTATTTTTACAGGGGAGTAAAGAGGTAGGTTAGCCATCTACTTCAAAAATTAACAAAACTCCACACTCTTTTAATTAGGGAAAAGAATACTATAAAATGAGTGAAGAACATCAAGGACAGCTAGAGAACAACCTGATGTTCTTTTAAGGATTTAAATGAGCTTTCCCCCTCTCCCCTGTATTACATTATTTCTAACCTTTGCACAAGTATTCAGCAAGATACTGAACAGTTTGCCTCTGTCCCTCCCTCCTTATGAATATTTTGCAAAGCTGTAGCCACAATAGTTTTACTATCTCTGTTCATGATGCAGCCAGTTTCCCTGCTACTGTGCTGCTTTGAGCATGGAAGGGTGAAGAAGAAAGTGAGACGGGTCTGATCAGCCAAATGAAGAGCATGATTTAGAAATGTGGAGTGGTATACACATTTCTAGCCAAAAACATCCTCTGGAGAAATATAATATTCTATATTTCATGTATCTTAAATTAAAACGCAGAGCGGTACCTAACGCCATAGTGTCAATGTATTATAGCGTATCTGAAATTTAGGTCTGCCCTGAAGTTTGACAGCTTGACTTCATTTTTGAAAGTACTACAGCTTTTTAGAGGTACTGGCTTCTCCCTCAGACAGAGCAGAATTTACTCTGAAACCCAGTAGGTTCATCTGGATACTGAGTAGTTGTCAGCTTGCTTAGTTAATTGTAGCTCAGCTGCTCATGTTTTTGTGCCAGTATATTTATCAGAGAATCCACAATTCACTTCAGTTTTGGGCAAGATCTGTCTGCAACAAAAATGAGATTTGGATTGTGACTACCTCTTCAAGGAAGCATTCCTCAGACGATATATTTGTCCAATAATGAGTTAAATTTAGAGTGGGATTTACTGAAGTGCTGGTTTGGGAAAGACACCGTTTGAGAGCACAGAGGCACAAACCCAGAACAGAGTAGATCGTATTAACTGTAGTTTACTGTAGCCTACTAGGAAGAATACTATCTGAATACTGGTTCTTTCAAGCCACAAACAACCCTGTCAGGAAAACAATTAAGAATGACACTAACCCCTTTTTGAGTTAATAAGTGAAAGCTGTAGTGAACTCTAGAAAGTGAAGAGCTCTGACTTTACTGATGACTGATGTATTAGCTGTGATATTTTTCAGAAAATTGAAGGAAAAAGTGAGATATGTTAATGAGGAGTGTATGTTGTTATGACTACAGTCTTTCTAGATATACAAATAATTGGCTGTCACGTCATCTGCTTGCTATCTCCTAGCTAAAGCTTCCTGATACTTTAGTACTGTAATTCTTTGAAATCTAATGCAAATATATTTAGAACGCAAGCACGGGGTTCCAAAGCATTGTGGCTTACAGCGAATTTCCATATACCACAATTTAATGAAGCTTCCTATCCATTTCCTTTATGATTCAGTTGATCACTCCAGCCTTGACATGGTATTTTGGTACCTGGCAGCTTTTCCTTTTTCCTAAATCAAAATTGCCCTGTGGGTATCTTAACCATTTGGATGTTGAAAACTCATTTTCTGTCCTCCAAGGCTATAAAAAATAGTTCAATTTGTAAAAAACCTCTTGTCTCCTAGCAATAAAGAAGAAAGAAAAAGAATATATAAAGCTACAGAATAATCTTGCACTTATTATATGCCATATACTTGTCACTGCCCTGACTCTTTACATGTCCGCTCTGAATTAGTTTAAATAGTCATTAGCATTCCACGTGGTGTGGTGTATAATAGGGATTTCAGTGCTGATTCTAGGCAAGTGGCAACGTGAACTTCAGGGGGTTGTTTAATATTCATTGTACACACTTTGAAAAAAGACAGAACATGTTTTTCAAACTTCACTGCACATCTGTGCATGATTGCCTGTGTATTGTGGGCCCTGGTGGCCACTGAACAAGCTGGGCCAAATCTGCCCTCAGTTGCACTGTTAAAAATCTGGATAAATTCCTTTTAAGGACAGAAATACCCTATTTACACCACTGTAGCAGAAGGCAGATCAGGCCCCCTGTTTGTTGCTGGCTGCTGTGATCAGCTGATGGTCTGTGCTTAATTATATTAGAGGCCTACAGGGGTATCTATACAACAGACTCAATTCAATTTGCTGATTTTAAATAAACACACTGCACTGAGACCTTTCTTAGGAAGAAGCATAAAAGAAAAAGGAATGAGTGCCAGCCTCCTCTGCCTTCAAAAAAGGATCCTTTGGTAGAGCCTTCTGGTCCCTAATCTTCCACGTTCTTCTACATGCACTCGCTCCCCGAAGAGCTTCTCTTATCCCCAGGGTCAAAGCCTTTGGTCCTCTTGGGTTTTCTTGGCTGTAATGCTGGGTTTCTAGGTAAATGTTTTGCATAGTAGTGTATCAATATACTTGAAGTACTCCATCTTAGGAATTGCAAGAGCATCTCTTGCTCTGTATATTCTGATGTACTTCCTTGATGAGTGCTAGAATCAATCCCAGTTTTCATGTCGCAGAACACACCACTACAAACAGATGTATGTCAGAGAGTCTGAGAATTTATTTCAGTTTTTATTTGTCCTGAGCTATGTGGTTCTGATTGCTCTTTTCTAATTTGGTTAGTTTGTGTTACGCAACATTGATAACAATTCTTCCTGTAGCTACAGAAGCTTCAGGGTTAACTTTATATTGAGCTGTATTTGAATGAAACTGAGATGTACAAGAATGTTAGTGGGGTGATTTTTTTTTGTTCCTGTATGTCTATTGTCAGTAGAAATTATGCTAATAAAGCATATATGAGCTAAGATTATTTACTTCATGGTCCTTGCTATTTAGAAACAGAAAATTTTGAATTGTCTGTAAATATGAAGAAAGCTTGTATGCTAGCTATCATTGATAACTAGTTCACTGTATAGGTATAATGTATGATGGTTATAGGAGGTGCTTTGTGAATATGGCCAAGATGTATTATTTTTAAGTACAAATTTTGGAAATAGGGGGATATATTGAATGACCTTTATACAGTGCCTGGAAAAATAATCTGAGATATTTTTCTAACCTCTGTCAGCACAGTTTATAAGAATTGACATTTCTAACATTTCATGCTGAATCACTGAGATGAAATGACGCTATATTTATTTTTTTCAAAGATGCTGGTAACGAATTTGCTCCATTCATAATGTAGTAGGGTTTTTTGTTTTGTTTTGTTTTCTTTTATTTTCTTTTCCCTAGTTGCCAACCCAACCCTGCCAACCCAACCTGCGATCTGAATTCTGAGCAATTTTCCTAACGTCATTGGCCTGATCCTGCTTGGCAGCAATTATAAGCTTAATGAAGGTATATGAGAGAAAAAAAAAAAAAAAAAACAAAAAGGAGACTCCCTCCTTGGTGGGAAGGTTAAGGAAAAAAACACTGTGATAAAAATTTGAATCATAGAATCATTTTTGTTGGAATAGACCCTCAAGATCATCATGTCCAACCATAACCTAACTCTGACACTAAACCACATCCCTAAGAACCTCATCTACGTGGCTTTTAAACACATCCAGGGATGGTGACTCAACCACTTCCCTGGGCAGCCTGCTCCAAAGCTTGACAACCCTTTCTATGAATAATTTTTTCCTAAACATCCCCTGGTGCAGCTTGATGCCATTTCCTTACATCCTGTCACTTGCTACTTGGGAGAGAACAGACCAACACCCTCCATGCTGCAACCTCCTTTTAAACATTAAATTGATAAAAGTATATGATGCAAGATGTAATTGATCCATACAGAATTGCAGTCAGTGGGTGTAGTTTAGGCTAGGATTTTGATGAAATTTAGATACATTGGATATACTTTCAACTAGTACCTGTCACTACTAGCATGTGCTTCTGGTATTTCTGTTTGTGGTTCCAGTTCTTACATGAAAGCTGAATAAACATTCGGAAAGCACTTATTGACTGTCTGTGGTACTAAATGTGACCTGGAAGATCTTCTTCACAGCCATTGCTCAAGTACAGCTTCATGTCAGCCCAAATCTCTGGTCCCGCTTCTGCTTACTGAACAGCAATACTCATGTTGTTTTTCCAGCATTCTGCTGTACACACCTGTGACATCCCTCCCTAACATGTCTGACAACATCACCTTGCAGCAAAGAATGACTGCTTTTATCCTTTTCACTACACAAAAGGCCACAACCAACTGCTCTGTTTAGTACACTGGGCTGAGCAGTGCATACACTCCGTGTTGCAGTGATTAGTAGTGGGTGTCTTTGCCTAACCTTGAAGGTGTCACTGGCTGATCTTGAAGCCATATTTCATGCTGCAAAGGACCTTTGGTCCTTTTTTCTCACACTGCAGCCACATTTACTTGCTCAGCCGGATGACCATGCTATCTGCCTACAAAACCATTTGACTCATTTCCATGTTGTGATGATTTTAATCCCCCCTCTCACATGAGTTGTCTTGATCACACAGTGACTGCCCATCAACTTCATTCTTGTTGGGGTTCAGCTTTTATCAGCTCTTCAGCGAAGTGTTGTTTTAGGTTATGCATTATGCAACCTGTGTGAGGATAGCTTTTTCTTTGTTCAGAAAAAATTGCAGAAGAAGGTGTGTACTGTTGCTGTCTTTGGCATGGCTGTAGCTTAGCAGCTGTCCCAGTTCATAAATTTAAGGAGGGATAAAGCTAGAGAGGGAACTGGCCTTTGTTACTTCCTAGTGAAAAGACTTTAGGGCTAATACTAGTTGACTCAGGAGAAAAAAGATTGAGATATTGCAGTTTGGAGGCTGTTTAATACTGTATCAGGAGGATGAATACTTCATCTGTGAGTCAGCTCTGTAGAAAAAAATAATTAAAGAAACTAAAATTGAATTGTAATAGCTGTAAATTACTCTGAATGATGAGAATAAACAGAGAGCAAGCAAACAAAAAGCCACAAAAGGAATAAGAATTGGAAAGGCTATATCTTTTATTTCTTTGGTGTTATGGTGATATGACTCATCCCTCTGTGGCTTGCTTTATTTGGTATTCATTAATCACTCCACAAATAACTCCATGACTCATCTGAGCTTGGAGCTAAACATCTCAATTTTTGAAAGAAATTTCATGTTTGTTGAAGTCGGTGAGCTGAGAAAATTGTACAGCCTCTGTGCCTGTGAATTGCTAGGTCTGAAGTAGAAGAGCTGCAAATTTCCCCCCACTGGTCCACCTTTCTTCAAACCTGGCCTAGAGGATACACCTTTCTGAGTGTGATAAATGTTCAGTCACCTTGCTTGTTAAGTGTGGTCTTAAATGTGAAATAGAGCACTTTAACAGTTGTGTACTTCTCGTAAAATGGAACAGACAAGTGTATTTATTTGTTTTACTTCTGATTTGAAACAGTGCTGTAAGGGTGAAAGGTTTTTTGTCTTATTCCCAACTAAGATATCCCAACAGAGATTCAACTGACCTGAACGTTGTCTCTGGCTGTGCAACCTGTGTCTAAGACTTTCTGCTGCTTGTGTATCTTAGAAAACTTCTTTTCCTGTTAAATATCGATATCAGCTCCGAACGGAATTGCTCCCGCTTTAAGCAAGCCTTGAGGTCCCTGCAGCATGCTCACTCGGGGAGGACTCCACTAGATGGCAATGTGTATCCAGAATCTGTTCATGTTTGCTTTAGTGGGAGATCTTCCAAGTGCATCAGCAGATTTTACCGATGGGATGAAATATTAAAAAGTTCCATATGAGCAAACCCGTATATAACTAAATAATCTTGATATTTTCTGTTTAAATTAAAACCATTGTGCGTTGTTTTAATATTGCCAGATTAATATGCAAAAAAAAAAAAGGATTGTTTTGTAAAGTGTAAGTTTTCTTTCCCTGCTCTGTTCCATATCGTAAAATATATCTTTGTTCACACGATATTACTTTATTGAGACAGATGGCTCTGTATAGCAAATACAAGTAATTATGTCCATGTATAATTCAAATAATACCTTTTTTTTTAGTGAAGTAAACATTGCAAGTTAATTGTGTCTGTCTTTGTATCACTTTCTCTGCTCAGCTCTAGCTTAGCTGAAGATTGCTTTTGAGAGCATCCTGACTCATATACACGTAAATTGTAAAACACCAGTTTGTCCCCCACAGATTAGGGAGGCCTTTGTGGGGCAGAGAGATGAGCAGGCAAATTCTCTTGCCCAAAGAAATAGGCAAGAATAACTCCCCTTTTTCAGCCCACATAGAAGATATTCCTCACTCCTTTATTACTGTTGGGCTCTAGTGCCTCCCCTCTTTACATGAAGTAATTGAGGCAGCTGGTCCCAAGGGCTGGGTGCAGTCATACATGGGGAGCAGAAGGACTTGGTGCACAAGATGCTGCATTTCACCGCAGAAGCAAAGTGGAATCAGGGTGATACTGAGGGAGGCTGCTTTAGCAGATTCTGAGCAGCTCATCACACACACAAAAATGAAGCTCATTTGTGAAACAATGAAGGAAGAGGGAGCAGAGCTGTGGGAGAGAAAGAAAAAACATTCCTCCAGGAACTACAGGACTATTAAGACCTGGTTCCCAGTGGGTATCTGTGCCTTATGGGGTCTAATAGGTATGAGCTTCAATCTAATCTTTGCTGGCAATTGGAATATTCAGAGGCTACTGAGAAACACCAAGTTTTTCTTTCAGTGGATATCTCAGGTGACTAATAGTGTCAGAATGCATGCTTTAGCCTCTCCATCTTTGGGGCACTGATGTGGTCTCTCTCCTTTCATTGCTCGCCTATTCCCAAGCAAATTCCTTTGAGACCCCTTTGTCTTATCTGGCTGAAATTGAACGTAAAGTTCAAATATTGTCAAAGGGAAAGAGAGTGGCAGAAACAGATGGAGGTATGGGCACAAGGCAAGTTTTCAGGCCTCATGGTGGTGGGGGGAAGAACAAAGTAAAAAAAAATTCAGTTTCTGTTCCTTGCCTTAAACTTCTGAGGAGACACAGGGTCAGCACTGAGGAAATGAAGCTGTAGTGTATCTCCTGCCACACATGAGATGACACTCATTTTAACAAACATATAAATATTTTGGGTCATGAATATTAATCTGAATGGAAATGGAATTGATTTTATATGCTGTTAGGCTGCTTGTCTCTCCTTTTACCCTCCTTCTAGCCTCCTGAACTGAAAAGAGCCTGCTAATTTTCACCACTAGAGCATCTGAACAGATCTTACCAGACATGGTCACTGACTTCCATATAACAAAGGCAGCTCTGTGAAAGTGCACACTACTGAGGGCATTTGAAAGACTTACTTCTGTGTAACTAAATCTGTAAGCTGTAAGTATGTGTCTTTAAAGATTTCGTTCTAGCCTGCTGTTGAGTTTGTTTTGGTTACTTTAGTAATGTAATAAACTATTCACAGAATCTTGGTGCCCTGCTGAGTCGTAGTCTGTCTTTGAAGAACATCTAGGAATTTTGCAATATATTAGAACACCTCAATTTTCAAATCGTTAAAAGCATGGAGCATTTTCACAACACTGTTTCAAAAATATCTCCTTTGGTAACATAAATGTGTAAGGTAATATGTGTGCTTGTTTAATCTGAGTCACCAGTGGAAAATGCCTGTTTATTCCTGCTTCTGTCTGACTGGTGGCATAACTGATTTCCATATTGATATGAGACTGCCAACGTGATTCTCATTTTCTGACACTGCCTAGCTGATGCAAGCCTAAAGTGATCCTTCTTGATTCTTGCTATACAAACAGAAGTGAAATTTTGCTTTCAGTGAAGTTACAACAAAATTCTCACCTGCCTCAAAAGTGGCCAGGATTTCGGCCATGTGAGAAACTTCATCTGAAGGACTTAAAAACTAACCAGATTAAAAAAAAACATGAGGCATGATAAAAAGCTTTTTAAAAATTTTTTATTTTAATTTTTTTAGATACAAGAAAGCTGGGTGCGACTCTTTGAAAAGCACATAGCTGATGTGGAGAGCTACCTGGAAGCTATCAGAAATGCCTATGTGTAACGCCAAACTAAACAGGATTCTCAGCAGTCCCCCCTGGACTTGCTGTGTACCTGTAATAACTCCAGTCCTGTGTGAATTGCTTGATGATGTGTTCATGAATGTAGGCATTGAACCACTTTCTACAGCCATATGTCAACACAACCACTGAGCTTTGCTTTCCCATGCAGTAGGATTGTGCAATGAAATACCTGTTCAGGATGGATGCCTCATTCAAAATAAGACCTTGTGTGCTTGGTTGTTGTGTACTTGAAAACTGAACTACATCTAAGTTCTGCAGGGAGGCAACTGCAACAAAAACAACATGCAGATGAAAATCATGCCCTGAAGCTACTTGGTGGAAAAAAACCCAAACAAACAAACCAACAACGTGACCCAAGAATACAGAAAAATCTCCTCCAATCTGCAACCTCATGTCCTATAACTAGTTCTGCAATTCAGTCACCAGTGCAAACCAGATACCTTGAGCACACTGAACGTGTCTCATGTTCTGTATTGCATGATGCAAAACTGCAAATGGTCTCTTTGTAAAAATATCAACCCCAAACTGAAACATGTACTTAAAATTAGAAATGTGGTAGACAACAGCAGCAGCAACATATGTTAAACAGCATATGGATAAATCAAGTCACATCGATGGCTAATGAAAGGCTTTTCGATATGCTTAACACTGAATTACTTTTGATTAAAAAGCTTGCCAGAGAGACAAATGTAAACTATAGCTAGGTGCACTCACATTAGACAGTTACGCTCTGAATCTAATTTGAAATGGATAAGTGCTAACACATTTCATTTCCTGCATACTCAGTGAGACAATGTTCACTTTTTTTTTTTTTTTTAAATAGTAATTTCGAGTGAGTCTTTCAAAGTGCTTGAGTCAGCAACACAGCAACAGTGTTTGGAAAGATGATCATGCAAATGGAACTTCAAGTGATTTAATATGCTCACCATTGCAGGTAGGTAGCTTGATCTATGGCATACTTAGAATGATGGAACAAGCTGTGTACATCAGTGGCATATTTCAAGCTGTTAGTATTCTTAGCAAATGATGTTTAATATGGGTTTATCTATAGTCTGGAAAACTTACCAGCAAGTGTGATGAATAGCAAAATTATGGAAGCAACAAATAAGTGAGAGTGGATATCTGGATGTAATAGAGGAGGGGAGAGAAAATAAGCTGGCTGGGCTGCACCATCACTATTTTTGAGCTCCTTATGCTAAATCGTGTCAGAACTGTTACATCTTATGAGTATTCCCCAGACTGGGATCAGGCAATCTTAGAGGAATAGTGTGTGTGGTACTAGTCATGATGGGAAGGAAAGTATGTAACTGTGTGGGAAAGGGTGCAACACCAAGGTCAGGCTCAGTCAAAGAGGAAAAACTAGCGCGTCACTAATATCTGAGGTAATGGAAGTAATGGAAATCAGGTAACTTTGTACAACAAAAGGGTGTTTCCAGATGTAAAAAGCCTTGAGATTAAGGAAAGAAATGTTGCACATTGATAAAAGCTTTTTAAAAATCTAGAGTCTGTAATGATTTTTTAAAAATGTAGCCAATTCTGTTTGTGATTGTTTTTGCCCAAATGTAGTTATATTGCATTCTAAACAAATCAATAGGCACATAGTCCTTTCCCAGCACCATTCTTTTAAAACTCCCAGAAAGCAATGAGTACACCCACACTTTACTCAGCACCACTCCCAGAATAGTTATTGCCCTCTCTAGCAATCACTGTAAACACTTTTTACCAAAGAAATGGTTCCTCTTTTGGAAAAGGACGTAGCCTTTGCAGCTCTGAAAGTCTGAATAGGTCAACACTATTTTTTACACCTTTGGTGGCACTTAAAATTGTTTCGAAATGTACTGATATCACTGAGTTTTTTCAGTGCAAAGGTATAGTTTGAACATAACTGATATTCTTATCTCTCTTCTGACCAGACTTGGGTCACGATTTCTGTGATGGCAACAGTGTGCTGTCCAGGACTCTGTCACGCTGAATCTTCAGTATCTGCAGACTCCATCACTTCCAGCAAGTTGTCACAGAATCAAAGAATGATTGAGGTGCGAAGTAAGCTCTGGGGCTCATCTGCTCCAACTCCCCTGCTCAAATGGGTTGCTCATGACTGTGTCCTCACAGTGAATTATTTTTTTCCTGTATCAAGATGGAATTTACCCTGAAGCAACATTTATCTGTTGTGTCTTTGGCCACCACACATCCCTGTGCAGAAAGTACCTCCACCTCCTCTGCATCTACCCTTTAGCTACTGAAAGACTGTCATTAACTCTTCCTTGAGCCTTCCCTGCTCTAGGCTGAACAAACCCCATTTCTTCAATGTTTCTTTGTATATCAGATTCCTCAATCCTCTAATCAGCTTGATGTCTCTTTGTTGGGTCCTCTCTAGTTCTTTAGTGTCCTTCTTGAGCTGCAGAAAAGAATGAATTATTCCAGGTGTGTCCTGATGAGTGCCAAGAGGAATAATGGCAACCCTCAAGCCGTTGGGATACCTCTGGCTGATATAGCCTCATTGCTACCCAGGCACACTGATCACTGAGGCTGAGCTTCCCATTTCACAAGCACCTTCCTAGCAAGGCAGTTATGCGTCCCTAGCCAGGAACACAGGCCTGTCACTGGGCTTGTCTCTCTGTCTGTCTGATCTGCTGACTCTTCTTATCAAGACATCTTCCTAGGCTCCACTCCACCACTCTTTACTGCCTGTGTGTTGATCTCATGTGAGAAAAATCTTAAACATGAGTTAAAGGGTTAAATTTTTCCAGTCCAAGGGAAGTAAAAATACAATGCTCCTGCTAAATGTTTAGAAAAAGGAATAGGCATGTCATGTCATGATATAGTAAGCTTCCTGTCAGAGAAAAGGTACCCAAAGCCCAAGCTGTAATTGAACCTGGCCTTTAATGAGGAGTCAGCCTGATACCCATCCCGTATCTGAGAAAGGGATCACAGGCTGTTCTTTTTCTGTTCAGTGAATTATTCAATTAATGACAGATATGTGCATTTGAGCTACCATTTACCTATCTGCTGTGATTTTTTTGAAGTGCCAAAGGATGTAGTCAAATACAAAAGACATACAGCGAGCTCTCCGGTTCAAGTGTCAGTCTCTGTGTTGGTTCCATTTTAACTTATCTGCCTGAAATTTCCCACTCCTTCATGCCAATACCATTTCCATCGTACCTCTTCCTCAGCCTGACCAATGATCCTCTTGAACAGAATACAACTAAACCATTATCTCAGAAAAACATTTTTTTCTCTAACTTTTAGAAACTGTCAACAGTTTAACTGCATTAAGGGCATTATATGTATTGTGTTTTTAACTGGGCACTGTTTCTAATGTTCATTAAGACTATCTAGCCTACTGAGACTTTTTTTTCTTTCATAATTCATGACCATTGCTGTACCTACGGATAAATGTGTATTCTTTTCATGCTGAACCCAACTTGGGGTTAAAAAGCACTATTTTTTAAATTCCCAAATCAATCACTGACATATTGTTATTAATCTTTTAGTAAATCTTCGATTAATCCATACACAGGTGCTTCAAACTGCACTCTACATTTTCTGCATGCAGAGAACAATTTGTTGCTAGGATAAAGAAAAGAGAAGTAGAAGAAACCGTAGTCCCTACTCCATTTGCAGAAAGCTTTGCAAATCTGAACTCCATGCCTAATAGAAATATAAGGCAAAAGTTAACATTTGAAAAGGAAAAAGTAAATATAATACATATTGCATGAACATACTATAGTTATATATAGAATCTGAAATCAAATGCTTTAGAAGAAGACATGGCTTGAGTTTATAACAAAGGCTGATGTTTATCAGACAAATGCTGAGATTGTTGGGTAGTGTCTAAGAAGGAAGTCAAGGTAACTCCCAGTTATGTAGCATTTGGCACCTCAAGAAATAAGCAGTGGGATTCAGCTGAATTTTTTTCAGAAAGGGCTTTAGGATATCATCCCTCCACAGCACTTCTCTTTCGTGCTTCTGACAGCCATGGAATTGGGTATGCAAGCCCCCTGCACAGCAGAGGGCTCTTACCAGTCATTTATTTATCTTCTGCAGTACTGCTTGCTCAGTATATCGCTTGGGTCACAGCAGTCAGTGGATTACAGGGCTGTATATACCCTAATTTGGAATATTTTCACACACAGTTACACCAGGGGTGGTACCCCCTCTTGGCATCTTTGCTACAGCTCTGCTTATGAGGCTTAACAACATCGAATAGGTGCAGAAAGGTACTCTGGGTGACCAGGAGTGTGGAGCCTTGTAAGCGAACTGAAGCAAGTCTGACACAACAGGAAGAGTGGAGATATAGATTAACAGTCTAGTTACTACAGTGATGAAGGGGAGTATGTATTGAATGTGACAGTGTCCTTTTCAACACTTGACATACTACGTATCTTTTCTAAAAAAAAAAAATAATGTACAGTAGAAAAAAAAAACCACAAGTGTGTAAACTGTGTATACTGCTTCCTGGTATGTGCATATTTATTTCAGAAATCCAGAATATGAAAAAGCTTCAAAATATCAAGCCTGAGAACAGAATAAAACTGTGTAAGTAGGTATATCAGAGCTGTTACATGAATGAACTAATGACTCGATAACACTAATGCTTTCATATAAGCTCTTTGGTTACCTGGCAATATGTAGAATAGAATCTGATCAGTAATAATAGTTCTGTTTTTAAAATTACCTCTCAGTTTCTGTTTTATTTGTAAACACCCACTGCTAGCTTCCTTTGTGACACAGCTCCCGCAGAGTGCATAAAGAAGTGCATTATCAATTAATTTGCCTGGCTTCATTTCCCAGCTGTACATCAGTGTCACACTATGCATTAAAATAGCTGTCTTTGTAAATTTTCCAGTAGGAAATAAAACCAGAATGATATTTTTTGAAGCCTGAGAACCTATAATATAGACATGTAATGTTTTCACTACTGCAAAGAGAAAACTCGCATTTTATACTGATAAAAATTCCTCTTGTTGAAAACTAGGAACAGGTAATTTTTTCCTATGAGGCTTTAAACTTTCTTTTTCTCAGACCTTCAGTGTTCTGTAATAAATATCATTATTGAACTCTTTTCTACTCTTGGATATTATTTCAGAGAAAGTTAACTCTTTGTTGTCATACAGTATTTTCTTCACATTTAATAAAATTATTGCATGTTTTAACCCCTCTCCATCATGACACTGCTTAATTCTACATTACTTTATTTTTAAAAAGATTTCTTCAGGGTCTGAATCCTCCCTTTAGACAGCAGAGTAGTGATTACTCAAGGAACTGCTATCCCACATGGAGCATTAATGAAGGCATTGAATGTTGATCTAATGGATTAAATCTGTATAAAAGTAGAGGTGGGAGGAGGTCTTGTAATGCTAATGAAAAATAGCTGGAGGTGATGTGCTGAGGAGTGCCACAGGTCCTGCTTGCAGGTAGCCTCTCGCAATAATTGTCCTTCACCTCTTATCCCTGGCTTGGGAGAGTGACATCTACCAAGTGAAAGCTCATGTATGTATAACGCTCATTTAATTTGATTTACTGATATGACAGAAGAGTGAGTTTGAGCCATCTGAATGGTTTTGGTTCTGGTGGGCGACTTTGCTGTAGGATCTGATCTGAGACGGCCAGCTCATTTCACAAAGGTTACCCAAAAGCCTTCAGGTACAGCAGTGCTGGTCGCTCCTGACCTGGGCTGGATTCAAACTGGCAGTTAAAGCATGAAATGTTCCATATGCCAGTATCTCCCCTGAGCCGTCTGGTGACATATGGTTTCATTCTGAGAAAAATGATGCTAAGCTGATCTGAAATTATGTATGCAAAGGTTAAAGGCGTCTTTAGCCATACCTCATGGGAGATTTTTACAGATGTTTATATCACAGGGGAGAAATCTATAGTGTGGAAATTATTAATTCTCTCATACATTTAGTATGCCTATTCATGTTAAATAGAATGATCAATGGTATTGTAAAAAGACTGAAGAAGCCTTCAGAATTTTTTGCAACAAGGTGCGGATCAGGGGCAACTGTGTTTTGTTTGTTTGTTTGTTTTGTTTGTTTTGTTTTGTTTTGTCTGTTTGCATTTTGGTTTTGTTTTATTTTTGTTTTGTTTTGTTTTTGAGGAGAGTGAGAATAAAGATGATTGCATATGTATTTGTTCTGTTTTCAACCAGCTAAGTTAACTGTTCATGAAAAATGTGTTTATTAATTTGATTTACATCTACAGTTGCCTGTCCAGAGTTCTTGTATAGCCTGACCAACAGGACTCCTAAATCTGCCTGCTTTTAGCTGATGGGTGCAGCTGAGCTCCTGTTTCTATACTACTTCAAAATGTATTCAGAAAAGCTTTTGTGAAAGTCTTAAGAGGTGATTTGAATAAACTATCTACAATTGAAGACCGTGTTAAAATTGTATTTTCTTCCAGGCTATGGATAAAATTTAAAATATTCTATTTTATTTTCCCATTTGATTGAGTTCTGGCATCTAAACAACAAAGAGATTAGCTTGACCTAACTTACAAGTCATGCAGTCCTGCAGAAAAAAAAAATCAGCAGACTGAATTTCCTCCCCGTTGCCAAATTTTTAAGAAATCTACTAAAATTGAACTTTAAATACATGAAAAGCAAGGTGACCTCATAGCTAGGTCTTGACTGCCAGTCTGACAGGGGGAACAGGCCCAGATTAATTTTCCATTACTACTATAGTTTCTGAAGGTTTCAGTTGGAAGGAAAGAGTAGGAGGAGCTCAGGACATGGACTCTCAAAAATCTGGTCACAAGTTTTCCGAGATTTTTGACGGTTCCAGAGAATTACTGCTGTGTCTCCCTCTACTGATTCTCAGGTAAAATGCTTACAGCATAGTAATTTTAAATTGGAAATATGACATGAAACCTGAAGCAGACCTGTTGATTTTACTGAAAATTTTGTTGTGTTTTTATTCTCCTCACATTTCCTTTTTCTTAGTATGCAACGTAAGTGCAGGTACTAAGGTGGGCATAGGAGACATGTCATCATTTTCAGGCATGGGTCGACAACTGTTGCACCAAAGAAATGTTACTTCCAGTGCCCCTGGACTTCTGTTGTAAATATGTCCCCAGAAGAAGAATATATGCTTGTTAAAAGAGAGAAATTATTTGTGAGAGCATGCCTAAAGAGGAGGAAGAGAATGATTGAAGTTTCAAGAGAAAGCCATAGGAAAAAAGGTCTTTTATAAACTGCAGAGTAGCCTGGAGCATACTCTGTGGGATCTGCAGAAAGAGATAAAACCAAAGAATAAAAAAGTATGCACTGATAGAATGATGTAAGCTACTAGGAGAAAGAAGTGGTTGTGAAGAATTAAAATATGTATCAGACACCTGCTGAAAACAAAGGTGTGACAGACTAGGAGCTGGTTTAGAAAGTGATCCTTCCACTAACTATCTAAATCCATTCATAAGCAAAATGAGTGGAAAAGGTGTTTTTAGCCTTTCCTGCAAATAAGAGAAAATAACATATGTTTTAGCAATTTAATTCCACCTGTTACTTTTGTAAGCATGTTACAAAATACTACTTAGCCAAAGAATTGGAGTTAGGACTTTTAGACCACAAAGGATGACTGAATGGATTGGAATGGCTGGCTGCTGGAATAATTCTGAGGACTGAATATATGAAATACAGTACGTGTATTGTCTCCCACTCAGTATATTTTTCCTCACTTTGTTTCTTCTGTGCTGTGTCAGTTCTGTTTTTTTTTTTTTCTTACTTGAGCTGTCTACAGAAGCTCCCGCTCTGTGTTTTTGCAGCTCTCTTAAGCACAACCATGAAAAGAGCTGTCAAAAAAGCTGTCATGAGCTGGGCAGTGCTAATTAACTGAAGGACTTGGAAGAAGAATAGTGTGATTCTGAGATCAAGCTTGGGATGTTTGGGCAGAAAAGAGCTAGGCAACACAGTTGCTTCTTTTAGTGTAAGAGCTCATAAAGCCGCGGAGGAGGAAGTTGCAGTAGTAAAGACGAGGAGATGAAGCAGACGTGAGAGGATTTCAGTAGTGATGCTCTTCAGGCAGTGTCATTCGCAGCCCACTGGTTTCTGGGTGGTAGGAGAGAGGAGAGGGCAGACAGCTCAAGGATCAAGTTCAAGGTTCAAAACCGGGTCAGATTTTTCGGTTGCTTATAATTTTTGCAGTCTCATTTAAATTTAATTGTAAATCAGCACATTTTCACTTAGCAGAGACTAGAAGGCTTGAAGGCATAGCTGGGGATGTAGTGAGGAAAACCCCATGAATTTGTCTGTTCATGGGAGACACAAAAGGAAGCAAGTCGGTCATAGCATTGCCTGAGTATGTTCTGAACAGAAATGACAGCTCAAGATCATTTTATTAAAACTGGTTGTACTGTCCCAGTAAGTTTTCCATGGGAGGACAGCGCTGATTTATCCCAAGGCGACTGCTTTCCATAGGGAAAATTAATCATTTCTGTTCAGAGTCTAAAATACAGCTAAACTTTGTGAGCCTGAAGATTACATATGTCTCCACAGAATGCAAACCAGGATCTCATATAAAATCTACATCAACAGTAGATATAGAGTTTAGTAATGTGACTCAGATTTTAAGCAGGTGGTTACTCTAGTGGATCTGCCCTGATTTTTGGTATTTTATACTCCAGGGCTACAAATCTTCACCACTTCCCAGTGTCTCACCTGTTAGGGGGGCTCATTTTTTTGAAGTTACATGCTGATCTAGATTTTAACATAGTTACGAACATAACATTAAATGTATGCATTTTAAACCATTTTAACTTGGTATAGTTAAACCACCACTTGGGTAATAAATGGTTATTTTATTCAGGTTAACCAAGGTCTTTTTCATTGGTACATCTATTACCAATAGGTGGCACTCCAACAATTTCTGTGAATGTTATGCTCTATGACTATAAACTCTTGAAAAGCAGAAGAGCCCATGCAAATAATGAAAAATTGATTTGTAATTCTTTTATTTTAGACATCACACCAAAATATTTTATGTTTATCTTTTATATGGTCAAGGCTTTAATCTGGGGAAGGAAAAGGGGAGTAGAAGAAAGAAATTTGTGGAATTGTTGGTTTATAAACTTGTGAAATGTGCTACAGTAATTTGATTTAGTATTCCTAGCCATCTCCCAAGACTACTACAATCTTTGCCCAGAAAGCCTGGAGTGCCTGGCATGGAGAAATCTCACCTGCCTAGTGTGCTCTGGCCTTTGATTCAGTGAAGGAGTGATTCTTCTGGCCCTCAGAAGAGCTACTATCAGTGAGAGAAAAAGGGAAAGAATAGAGATGAAAGAGATACCAGATTACAGGAGGACAGAAGAAGGAACTGCCAAGATGTAACTGCATTCACAATAATGGTAGGATATTCTGTGTAGGTAAATGTGGTTACTCTTAAAGCTGACCTGAGTCCAGCTCCCT
Source organism: Patagioenas fasciata (assembly GCF_037038585.1). Taxonomy (NCBI): domain Eukaryota; kingdom Metazoa; phylum Chordata; class Aves; order Columbiformes; family Columbidae; genus Patagioenas; species Patagioenas fasciata. The sequence continues at coordinate 32,620,170 of NC_092560.1, forward strand.
GCAATTCTTTGGCTAAAGAATGCAGCTGGCAACACTGAGTGCAATGGCAGAGCTCCATTAAGTTGAAAGGGGCTGAGATTTTACCTGGCGGCACTTATCCTCCACCTGTCTACAACCATCACTTGTGATACAGAGAATAGCGGAGCTATGGTGAAAACCACAACTTGTTCTGAATGCTCTGTAAATCTAGTTTAGTGAAGGAATAAAGTGCATGTTCTTTGCTTTACATGAAGCATATTTGGTGACTCAGTGTAGTCACTGTGTGCACCAAACAAAGGAAGGTCACACAATTCAAAAGACCGAGATAACTCATTCCAGAAGAGCTTGATCTGCCAAGCAGCAGCATTATGGCTGAGACCTTGTGATGCTGCCAGTATTTTGTGTTTACCATGGATCTTCAGTTTTATTCTGGATAGTCGATCTTGCATGGTGAAACTTTGGTAAAGTGAAAATGCCTTGGTGGTTTCTTAGCTTATGAGCGTCATTTTAGATGTTAAACCTGTCATGCTGGGTAACAGTTCATCCTTTCCTCTTCCCCAAAGAAGCAAATTTGAAGGTGAAATATGTCTTTGAGTTAACATACAGTGTAGTAACAATCTTCTAGCTCCATTTCCTAAGGGATAATTTGACATGGTTAACAGAGGCGACAACCAACATTTCTGAAGTGTAAAAGAGTTTTTTAGCTAAACTTGCTGAAATCAGGCAAACCAAAACCAGAGGTAATATTAAGAAGTTTTGGCATTGTGTAGATTTAGTTTCATGTTTGCGGTAAAGGGCCTTGACTGCAGGTTTACCTGAAACACAGAGAGCTTTATTCTGTACTAAATATATTTTAATTTTGATGGGATGAGTGAGCATCAATATGCAAAAACAATACATAAACATGTGTTTCCTCATTGTGAAGAGCTGTTTATAAACATGTAGAAAGGAACTTTCTGGAGCATCAACTGCATTGTAGAAAGTCTGCCCTTTTGACAGCTGCTCAGATTGCTCCTTTGCCATGCCCTTCAAATCATGTTTGGTCAGAGCAGCTCGCTGTCTTTTTGTCTTGTCTATATTTGTGTTGATCAATCTGTCACACCAAGTTAAACAACACTACAGCTGGACTGTGCAATATACTTTATTTTTAGGTTTCTGGAAAAGGTTGGTGTCCTATGTGAGAGCTATGGAGGGAAGGCATCATTATGGAGGAATCCTAATTGTAAATTGAACCACATAATTTCCTCCCTCCCCAAATTAGCAGTATAAGGTAAGAGAGATTGAATTTCAAAAGCTGTGGCACTCTTCCCTCTGTTCCAGTTTATGTGTCCTTGATTCATCTGGAGAGAAAACAAGCGTGTTAAAAGACAGTATAAAGCAGATCACTTCCATGTACAAACAAGCATCTCTCAGCCTCACAAAGGTTTGAAAAGCCCCACTATTTATCATGTTACATTCTCACTCATGGCTTGATTTCAGATATCAGAGCAATATGATCATACTTGTTGGGCAGAGGAGTGAATTTCTTGTGCCTTTGTGGTGAAGTGTTCAATGTTTTAGCTCCTCCTTTGGCTTGTTTGTTCATCCTTTTTGCCATCCTACAACAGCTAAGATTGGTTCCTTTGATAAGTTACTTGTTTCAATAAATCTGAAAAGTGGCTGACTAGGCTGCATAGACTAACCCTGACTTCTCTTTGGTGCCAACCAAAATGGTTTGCACAGGCTGACTCTCTGTGGCAGCTTCAGCTGGGGCTTTAGGACTCCAACAGATCAACTATGATGGATTTAACAACAGGAGTTTTGGATGTTACCACCCCTACCTGCCCATTTCTCGTCATCGGTTGCAGGTTACTACATTTCCTAGCCAGGATGATGGAATGCAAATTGCATCTCTACTTCAGTTATCCCGGGTCAAGGACTTGTATTTCAGTGTAAAACCTTCACTCTTGGCTTAAGCTAGTTCACCAAATTGTATCTGTACCCTTGGGTGGGCTGGGAGCCTGGGAACCTGTGAAAGAGAAAACTGACCAACAGTTAGGTACTGCAGTACTTAATCTGCCAAAACACCTCTGTGGGAGCCCTAGAAAACACCAAAAGTTGGAACTTCTGCCTTGTGTCACAGCAATAGACCAGTTTTCAAGCCACAGAGCAGTAGCAGCTCTTTGGGATGGAAGAAAAAAATTCATTTGCTATTTAGTTTTCATTTCTTAAAACAAAAGAATCGCATCTCTCCAGAAATTCTGACTCTTCTCTCTCCTTTTGCTTTGAACTCATCAAAATCTTTTAATACATTTAGCTTTTAACTTTACTATGAATAAATCTGTGAAATCATAAGTGGGGAAAATCTATATGCATAATTGCTAAAATATTTTTACATATGCATATATTGTATTTAACATTGATGTTTTATACATTATGTTTAACTTACTGAATATACAAATAATACTTTTGTTAGTTATTGCTTAGCACTTTGCTTTGTTCAAATATATCTATTTGTTTTTTTTTAATGACAGTCTATGCCTACACTAAATTAAGTTTTAACAGAAAGCATATCTTGTGTTTGGTTGTATTGGAGAGCTGATATATATACATATATATACATATATATACATATGAGTGTCTGTGTTATAGAAAAAAGTGTTGTTTGGGGTTTTTTGGCAGATTTTTTTAAGATACAGTTTTTGGTAATACAATTTGATGTGAAATTTTAAGATCTTTTTAGGACGTCCCCTAAAAATCAATATCCCTTATGCTCTGGGAGTTCAGTATTATGATATAACAAAACATTTCTTCAGGGAGTAGGTAAAATAATGCCAGTATATTACCTGGCAGTTGAGGAAGGATGCTAATTAAAGCATGAATTTGGTTACCTGAGCTTATTAGCTTATCCCTAACTAACAATGCAAAAGCCTTTTGAGTTTTGGGAACTGAACTATACTGTGTTAAACTCTTTGCCTGTGAGAATTGCTGAGCTGCATCTTTTAATGATGCTTCCTCTCTTTGGAGACAAAGAAATGTTAAATGTTGTCAGTACCCTCCTTCCCAGTTTCTCTTTTAGCTCTGTCTGAATAACTTTCTGCTTTTACTTATTCCCTTGAAGCAAATTTTATTGAAAACTCAATTCCTTGTAAATTGGATCTCAAACTATCTTTTGAATTTTATCTAGAGAAAACATAAAGCTACTGAGAATGACTGTTCCTACTCTTCATGCACTCTCCGTGACTCCACAGACAGTGAATTATTATTTTACTCATTTCTGTGGCACCTTTGTTCTGCTGGCTGGCTAAGATATTTATTTCTTGTAGTATGACTTGAAGGTCATTAACGCTGGACTCTGAGAAGCTGCCAACTCCTCACCAGTCCTGCTAATTTGATGAAGGAGGCACACTTAATGGACTGAGATTCATTATGAATTTGCTGGATTTCTCCTACTGTTGGATGCACTCAGAACTAGTCTCAGAGTTTTGAATCCTCGGAAAACAAGGGCTTCCCAGTCAACAATCAAAGCCTTGCCAGGACTACAGCGAGAAAAGGTTAGCCAAAAGGTGATGCTCATTCTCAGGTCACATGAATTATTGCTTGAAAAAAGCAGGAGGGCAACATACCGTAGCTGTATGTTCACAATTACCAACATAAAGCTGGAAGCAGGAAGCTCTACTCTGCATCAATCCCATCTCCCAGGGAGGCTTCCAAGGTGTCTGGAAACACCCTGCACTACTCTTGAGGCTAAAGGCACCAAAGGGGTAGGTGACCCTTCTGGAGGTAGCCCTAGAATGTGAAGACAACTGAAACAAAAAGATTTTTTGCACATGAATTTATTACGCGTACAATGAAATTGCTCGCTGTATGTGCAGTGTATTTAATGCCTCCAATGGGGTGTGGCATTAGGCAGTCTGACTGTGAAGATATGCAGCATACCTCCTCCCCACTGCAGCTCTGCTCCCAATTTCACTTTACGTGACATTTCATTGTGCCCACCCAAGGGGGCTTGTCCTGGCTGAGCCAAGTCTCCATAAGCCAGCAGAAGTCTTATCCAGGAAAACTCTGGCTAGGTTTCTGTGACACCAGAAGGTTGAATTAGAGACATACAGAGCCCTGCAGCCACAGGGTGGAAGAGGCAGAGCGAAGGCATTGACAGAGCAGGGGAGCACATTGGTCTTTCTGGGAGCAACTGAATTGTGACAGTGGCTCCATCATTTTGTGTGACTTCGTGAGCTCAAGAGGATGAAAATAGCACAAACATCTCTCTGAGAGATCCTGCTTCTGGGGCAGGATAGATAATAGAGTCATTTAGGTTGGAAAAGACCATTAAGAAATGGTCTTTTGTCTCTGTTTGTTTGCAGTGTAATAATTTGACTATTTTAACTTATAAACAGCACTGGCAGCTCTCAAAATTGTGTCTCAGAGTCCTGGTTTCAGATGGGATAAAGTGAATTTTCTTCCTAGAAGCTGGTATAGTCCTGTGCTTTGGATTTAGGATGAGAATAAAGTTGATAGCACATTGATGTTTTAGTTGTTGCTAAGAAGGGCTTATACTAGGTGAAGGAGTTTTCAGCTTCCCATGCTCTGCCAGTGAGGAGGTGTGCAGGAAACTGGGAGGGGACACAGCCAGGACAGCTGACCCAAAGTGGCCATAGGGATATTCCATGCCATATGGCGTCATGCTCAGTATATAAACTGGGGGCAGTTGGCTGGGGGCTGGTGATCACTGCTCAGCAGTGGTCTGGGCATTGGTCCGCGAGTGGTGAGCAACTGCACTGTGTCACTCCTTTTGTATATTATTTTATTATTATGATTATTGTTATTTTCCCTTTCTGCCCTGTTAAACTGTCTTCATCTTAAACCATGAGTTTCACTTCCTTCCCCCATCCCACTGTGGGTTAGTGAGTGAGCAGCTGTGTGGTGTTTGACTGCCTGCTGGGTTACACCACAAAACTCAGATAACAGTACATTTGAAGCTCTTTTAGTAAAAGCCTCTAGAGCATGACAGACTGAAAATCATGTTTTAAGGCTGTTTAGGGACTTAAGATGCAGAATATACTTGAAGCTTGTGAAGTCATAAGAAAAGCCCCAAAACTTTGTAACTCCAGAAGAATAAGAACTCAGCATTTTTAGTGACTGATCTTTTCATAGTGCTTAAAAAAAAAAAAAAAGTTTGGATGCCAGGGATTGGTAGTATCTAGCGTTCTTCTGTGCTGTTTGGGTTAAAAATTAGCATGACTTTAATGAGAACTTTACCATAAATTCTGAAAAATGTTAACCTAGGGAAAAAGGGCACTTGAGGAAGCAGACTTCAAAGACGCATTCAAAATTTTCATTTGAACTGTCTTTTTTTTGCCTAGAGAAATATACAAAAAAAATGTAAAAGCTTTCTTTTCTGGATCTTCTCTTTGGTTCCAGAGCACCTGTTAGTTTGCTCAGTACTGTGCCCTGGCACTGTTGCCTTGACTTTAATTTCCATCTTCAATTTTTCTCTTGCTTATACATTCCTCCTCTTGTCATAGATCTGCATGTGAACATCGAAGGGAAACTTTGCCTGACATGCACTGGCGGGGGTTTATCCTTCTGACTGCCCTGCAGCTGGTGCGTTTGGGACTGACATGACAGCAGCCAGCAGTTCTCAAGCAGCTTCTGTCACGTGCAATTTCAGGGTGACAGGGAGGAGAAAACCAGGGTGTTATCTAGGTTCCTGTCCTCAGACCCTCTTCCCACATTCTTACTCACAGACCTAGCACGCTGCTACTCCTAGTAAATAGCTCAGGAAGGTTGTGAAAAGTGGGGTGCACAAGACTGGCAGGTAGCTTTTGTTCTTAGCCCTACTAGCAGGATGTCAGCTACCCTGTTTGGCCATCCCTCTCACGTGGCCTTCTGGCACAGATCTGTGTGTCTCTTTGGTGCTTGGAGAAGATGATGGAGCCCCCTCCTCAGTGACACAGATAGAAAGGTGCAAAACATGTCCTGCAGGAAAGGGCAAAACTTGGTTCCAGACTGAGGGAGCAGAAGTTCAGCTTGCAAACACTATCATGGGAACTTGAACGTCCCTCCTTTGACCTTGCTCTTCTGACAGATTCCCACCCCCTGCAAAAAAAAAAAAAAACAAACAAAAAAAACCCAACCAAACAACCCCCAAACCCTGAAAACAACAGATAAGCAAAACAAAAGAATAAAAATCTTTTGCTCTGGAAGCAGCTTCCTAAACCTGTGTGTCTGAGCCTGCTGTGGGGATCTGCTAGATGGGTGTTCTACATTCTCTAGCATGGTTTTTCTCTCTGATGTATTTCTCCTATGGCTGGCAAACAGTTTGGTGAAATTGTGCAGAACACCAAATATTAAGAAACTGTAAGACAGAGCACTGTGTCTGTGTTGCCTCCAGATCGGAGATGGGGCATTACAAACTGACATTTTCATAAACTTGAAATTGGAATTGCTGAAGCATTTAGCATAGTGTGTCTGCATGTTTTTCTTTAGAACAGAATAAGTTATTTTTAACTACAATTCCTCCATGTGGAAGGCTTTAATTGTTTCAATTTTAACTTATTAAGTAATATTGCTGGAATAAATGTGTTTTACGTGGGTAAAATTCACATACATGTGTTTAGCTTGGTTTACTTTTTAATTGACATGTTAATCTGGAGTAATTTGGAGCATTGGAAGGTACAGTTGAATGCTTTTATTTCTATTTGGTTTCAATGATTAAAAAATAATTTTCTGAGACAAGTCTTCCAAGTACTAGTCTCTTGTTAGAAAATATATGTGTGCAAGTCAGGAATTGCTTTGCAGCTTAGGAGATACAGCTTGCAGATCAGGGATACGTAGTAATTACATGACAGATCAGAGCAAAACTCCAGAAGTCTGTCACATTGACTAGGATTCATGCCAGAAGGCCATATTTTTCCCAATTCAAATTTTGCTCTTGTCTCTTGACAACATAAATAAAGCTCCTCTGTTTGAAAATCCTGCAGCCTAGCTGTGCATTCCTGTTGCCTGCTTGCCAACAGAAATACCAGACTTTCTTAAGGTGCATTGAGGTCTGGCAGCCAGGAGAATTTGCATTAGGTTTGGAGCTTTTACAACTGAGTGCCAGAGGTTCCAGATAAGAGAGTGCCTGGAAGAGAAGATGGCACTGATGGAACTAGGCAGTGTACCTGCTCCAATTTACTGGCTTTTGTTGACAACAAATCTAGCAGTATTTGGGCCAGTCAGTATTATACTTTCCAAAACTAGCTTGTTGGGAGAGGTGATGGCCTTGTTGTCAGGACTGGCTGTTTTCCTTGGTGATTTCAGGGTGTGTAGCAGCAGTGTCCAAGTTAAACTGTAAGTATAGCAGCTGGTGTAGTTGAAGGTGTGCTTATGTTCTGCATCTTTAATCTTTGTAGTGATATATTAACTGAGTGCTGTCAAAATCCCTGCAGTAAAGTGTAAGATACACCTGTGCCTACTTTGAGATCTTCAGAGGTACCTTGAAATAAAAAAAAAACTGGTTTGGTTTTGAGATAAAGACAATACTCTGTAGTGCATCCACCAATTAAAGCAATAAGACATCCCATGAGACACTAGCATTTTGTCAGAACACAGTGAAGTGTTACATATTAATTACTTTCATGTATTGCTCCTAATTATCTGTAATGGCCAAAGGTAACCAAACTGAAAATAAACAAAGTATATGCAGAAACTGTCTTGACCAAACACATGCTACAGAATTTTGATATGGCTCCAGAGGGGCTTATTATGAGTTAGAAGTACTCAAATTTGCCTATGGTTTAGGCATAAAACTTTTCAAACACGGCTGCACTCTTGTTAGTTTGTTGTCAGACTCATTCCACGCAATTGTCAGCCCCCTAGTACATATTATTGAGGGGTCATTAGTTCTGGGAAAATGGAATATTTGTCACCGCTGCAGCAAAAGTGTGTACATATCATAAATGGAGCCTGAAGGGACTTAGTTCCAGGTTATTAAATGTTCATTCGAGATGGTGGATAATAACTGCTGTTTCTGATATTTTAGATTAGACTGTCCTTACTGCTTGTAGGGCTTATTTTCAGTGACTGTTAGTCTTGTTATTACGAATACATATTTAATGATTGAGGCAGTATGAATAAAATCAGTAAATTTGTGTACTATCCGAAAGCTTCAAAGTATCAATTCATTAGTTAGCACTTTATCATTAACTAAGCTCTAACAAGAACTCTGCTGCAACAGTATGCAGTAACTAATGAGAGAGCATTGTTATTTGGAACTTTTTACATGGAAAAATGAACAGTTGTGTGGGCTTGTAATCATATTAGAATACATATAATAGTACCGATACAATTCTTACAAAATAAATTTCTGTAAGAAACTGCAGTTGCTAACATCACCCTGAAAAAAATTAAGATATCAGGGCAAACAAAGGTACTTTTAAAAAAAGTTTGTCTGAAATAACACTCTTGCCCACTCCAGTAATGTTATGTTTTCCTTGCCTAATTAGACTCGTAGCCTATACTGCAACCTCAAACTCTAACAATAGGATTGCAGTTGTTAACTAGAATAGCACATTAGAGGGAGAAAAATAACATTAACTATAGCAGAATCTCTTTGAAAATGTAATTTTCTGTTGCTTATTTCTAAATAGACAATACAGACTGTGCTTTTTGTATCACTATTTTGCAGGTATGATTTATCTGTGTTAGATACTAAATCTAAAAGAATCAAGAGCTTTTCTCTGTTTAAGTCTATTTTTTGAACTGTTCCCTATGGTTGAATAGTCAAAATATATTGGGAAGTTACAGTTCTGACCAAATGACACCAATGCTTGTGTTGGATGTGCAGTGCAATCACAGTGGAAGCCAAATACAAAGGGTTATCTGTCAAAGCATTGGCCAAGATAGCTGAATAAAATATTATCTTTCAGATTTGCTACTGCATAATTTTCCCTCTTTGGTTTTTATCAGATGATCGTTTTATTACTGCCTTTATTTGAAATTATAATTCTCTGTGATGCTGCTGCTGTTTGCTGTAGAAAAAATACTGACCTTGATTGTGAACCTCTGAATTCTTACCATTGTGAGTAGACCCACTGAGGCTGAGGCTGAAAACCGGCACTAAGTACCAGGCAAAGATTAAGCCAGTATTCTCTCACATTTTAATAGTCCCTAGTAGGAAATTATTATTTCATTTAAGGAATGGCATTTGAGACAAGTACACTTAATTATGGAGGTTGAACAAAGCAACCAATCATTAAATTTGGCTTCCCTATTAATATAACCCTTTATCAGCCTGTTTGTCAGACTGTCCTATTTTGGGGATGGAATTTTCCCTGCTTTGTGTCCACCCTAGCTTGAAATATGTTTAAAACTCTCACCACTAAATAACACACAGATAGATACAGCTGAAATGGATGGGAAACGGAAGTAGGTATTTGTATTATCAGTCCTGACTACAGATTTTTTTGTGTGCAATTTTGTCTCAAATGAATAACACCATGGATAACTCCTGTCCTTCTCTGTAAGAAATAAATAGTATAGTAATGCTTTATTCATGAAGGGAAGTGTCCTCAGGAAGTATAAGATTTTATAGAGCTACTGCTTGTTTCATCTTCATTGATCTACAGATGCCCTTTTCAATCCACAAGTATTTTTTTATCTGATTTACTATTCCTTATTCAAACTGTGGCAGTGAAGTTTAATAGGCGAGGTAGAGAACAGCATCCCTCAGGACACAGCCAGTTTGTAATTAGGAGGAACATTTGGGCTGGGAAATTGGTAATTATTCTCATATTCCTATCATTTAACTGTAGAACTGAACCACACGTAGCTGTTTTATGGTTCCAGAAGCCAGATCTATGCTGAGTTTTATTGTAGTGTGGGCAGACTCTGTTCCAACACATACAGCTCCAGTAGGTCAGGTGACAAGGCTGTGCATAATTATGCATGCTAGCACTTCTGCCTGGCCGTGTAATTAAATTATCATTCCTGAGCTAAGTGGTTGTATCTGGTAAGGTCCACCTTTAAACCTACATAAAAGGTATTAATGTGATTTGATCCCATCTCTACTGTTTTGGTTGGATTATACTCATCTACATTAGCAGCACCTGAGCGTATTACCTTCCAGTGGCTTAGTAGATCAAAGTGTCTGTGACTGAGGTCCCTAGGTCCCAATGTTAGACTAAGCATGGGCTTAAACCAGACTCAATCTAATCTGGTTTCTTGGACGAGATATCCCTACTATGCAAGTGTTGCAAAACTGTCTGAAGAGATAGTACTTGTCTCAGATCCTTAGAGGCTAAGGTCCTTTGGCGTGCACTTGGAGCTTATGGTCTGATTTTCTTTTCTTCGAAAGAAATCTGTTTTGCATGCCTTAAATTTGCTCTGTGATCCAAACCAGTGCATGGCAAGTGCAGGCAATCAAGGATTTAGTTTAAAAAACCCACTCCTGCTCTGAATTTAAGTGCTAATTCAAGTGCAGCAGCTGACATGTGTTGAGTTTTTGCTTATTTAAACATGTCCTATCTGTAACTGATTGTATGAGTGCTTCTGGATAGAGTCTGAATGAAGCCAGACTGCAGCTCAGTGTGGTCTATATTCACCCTTTTGACTACCTTGAGTTGAGTAAGCTGGACTTCAACAACAGGCCGTACTCAGTTTAAGGAAGCAATCCTTGCTGTCTCTCAAGCATTAGTCGCTGGTTCCCAGATCAGACGCAGCACTTAAGAGTAACCATGTGAATGAGTGTAGTATGTGCTCACATTATCTCCCAGGCATGCTAAGTGGGTGTTCTGCAGCTGACATCAGCATCCCAGCTTAAGTGCATTATCACATAGATATGATCTGCACCTATTGCATCATATATCATATGAATTGAGGTCCCGTGACCAAATCCTGTACAATTTTAGTTGCTCCTTACTGGGTTAGGCGAGTGTTGGACTGGCTTGTATGCAGATATAAGACATAATAACATCATACTAGTGCGGGCTCGGGTGGTACTGATTATGCAGGCTAACTGATATTCAGTTTCAATTCTTTGTCTATTAGGGAAATTAGTAAACTCCAAGGAAAATAAGAGTTTGGATAATTAGTTTTTCTTCTCAAATAGCTAGTCCAAATTCCATTATATAGCTATTGTAATCAAAATTTTCATTTGAATATATTTTTTTTTCCATTGGAGAGGGAGAGGAACTAGGAACAAGGGAGGAAAAAAATATCGAACTGACTATTCTTTGCATGCTTTTTTTTTTTAAATGAAAGACAGGTCTGACATTTTCAGACATGTCTGAAATGTTTAAATTTAGGCTTGAATTTCACCAATTCAGTAACTAAAGCAAAACCACAGAATGTTATCTGTCACCTTACTGTCTGCCTTCAGCTTTGCAATTTGCAAGCAGCATTATCTGACTACATCCGGCTGCTAGACTTTATTATTTCTTGTACTTGTTTCCTTTCTCAGTCTGGTTGTGTGTGGAGTGGCAGTGAAAAATGGATGAACATCCACATTCAGGAACAGAAAGCATCTGGCATTCGATATCATGGAGGCACCAGGAGAGTGCTGTCATGTAAAATGTATGTTGGAATAGGTAAACATGACTAACGCATATGCACTTGAGCAACTCACAGAGAGCTGCTTTTGACTAAGAGTAGGAGGATTTTAGTGTTTTACCCTTGTGATATACACACTCTGTGCTGCAGTGGATATATCAGAAACCCTTTCATGACTGAAAGCGGTTCCTTGTACTTGTGAAGATAAACAATGCTCACAAAACCCTTCTAGCGTGTGAATGTGATGCTGCTGGCACAAATGACTTCACACACCTCTCAACCTCCTCAGAGCTCCTGATGGAAAACCTACTGCTCAGGGACCTAAGGTAGCTTCTGGGTATTCTCTGGAGGGTGCTGTAAATTGCTGCATGTGGATTGGATCTACTTCATTGGCCTTTTTCCTGTGTCTTACATAACTTCAGAAGCAGGCAGATATACTGTTATAAAAGTGTTCCTAATTAAAAACTTTGGCACTAAATGTAAAAGAACAATGTATTCTTATCGGGTCAGCTTTTCTTGGATCTTATTCCATTGTCGCACTGGCATGAAGTAGGCGTAAGCTGCACTGATGTGGGTAGCCATGACTAAATTATCAAATCTAATAGACCTGGTTTTCAGAATTGGGAAGTCTGGCATTTCTCTGTTTCAATAGGCTGCTGCAGAACAGTGAACTACTATGTTTTTTATGTAATTGTCAGCAGGTTCAGGTCCTGTTTGATCTTTTTCACCAGAGATAATGTTTGACTTGGGCAGAGAATGGCAGGAAATAAATGCACACAGAAGAAAGAGACCAGTCTGCAAAGGAAAAAGCAGCTACAACTTTATTATTTTTCAGCATTGCTTCCCTAATGAAAAAAACAAAACAAAACCAAACACTAGGAGAAACAATTGCTTTTTGGGTTGGTTTGTATGAAAAGAGACTGATTCTACATTCCTTCCAGTTTTCAATAACCAAAGAACATTTTGCAAGGTTTTAATTGTTTTAATCCTTCATGGAATAACAACATTTTTGTGATAATGCGTGTGTGTGTTTTTTTTTTCTGTGGGAGAACGTCCCTATGAAAAGGTGGGAACATTCTGTAAAATTTTGTGGTTTTAATGAAATGTTGTTTTGAAAGGATAAAAAAAGACATTTATATTGAGTCAAAATGTTTTGATTTTTGTTTTCTTTCAACATTTACAATTGTATTCCTATCTACTTCTTCAGTATAAACAAAGATGCAAGGTAAAATTACACCTGGCTCAATATTGTTAAGAGAAAAATAGTTGTTTAGATTTACGACTCTTCTCTTGCTTATTGAAGAAATTAACTGAAGAGATAACAGGTACGTTTTCATAAGCAATATAGTATTTAAACACTCAGACATATAGGTAAACAGAAGACACTATTATTACCCTGTGTTTTGTTACTCCTCCCTGTACTTTACCTGACCTAGAAGAAGATGAAATGCAGCAAGTATCTGGATTAGTGCACACCAGGTATAGCAAGTGATACCTTGCAAAGCATTCCTGTGCTGTTATGATGAACTGATTCACTGTGTTTTATTTCAGGCTTCCTTTCATAGTCACTTGCTCTGACATTTCTCAGACTTGTTCATAAGAACCTCAGTAGTCTTACTTCCCCCATGAAAGTGAAAATTCTTTCCTCTGCTCATTTAATGATTAAGATCTGTAAATTTTCTTATATGTTGATCAGAAAAGCTCATTCTTTTTTTCCCCCTGATTTCATTAAAGAATACATTTCTCCTTCTGTCGAGCTGATCAGACTAATGCTTAATTCCCTTCACTGTGGCTCATCAAGACAGGCAGAACATCTTCTATCTGCATTAAGCCAGACTCTGAGCTCTGTAAGTGGAAATGCGCAATTTTGCATGCAGCCGTCTGAATGTATTATTCCTATTAAATAAGTGATCCTCTTTTCTAGAAATATGTTGTCGTCACTTGGAAATACAGAGTTACATAAGAAAGTCCTACTGCATTGCAGTAATAATATATCATGGAGAATTAAGGGTGTCTGCTTCTCATCTATCCCTTTGCATTTTTTTCAAGATCATGTACTTTGGCCTTATTCTTGCACCGAATTTCAGTAGGACTTTATTAGTAGCTCTAATAAGCAGTCTGGAAAATGGCCAGATTCTGACCTTTTGCTTGTCCAGCAGCGTAACTGCTGGTTTATAGGTGCATGCAGAAGGTCGGAGTCAGGCCTGATGTTTTCTGTTTTTTCACAGTAACTTCAACCAGCGGTTTTATCTGATGAGGGAAGAGCTTCGATGGGCAGCAGTGTCATCTGTCCTTTCTGTGTTTTGGTGTGTGCCTGGACCTGCCTTGCTCGGCCTTCCAGCTGCAGAGTCCATTCGTGGCGGAGCCTGCAAAGGGAGGACAAGCGCTTAGCAAGTACTGAGCCAAATCCTTCAAATGTATCTGGGGCTTTTCAGCAGGGTCGAAGCTTTCCTCTCTTTCATCACCACAGCACTTGTCCTGTATTTATTTACCATCTACACGTCTCTGGCTTGCTAGATTGGGAATGCAGGGGAGAAAGGGATAGTGCTGATGCTATCAGTGGTTGACATTGCTGGATTCCTAATGGGTCAAACAACTGCTGAAATACTGTCAGTATGAAGAGCTCTGTTTTCTTGCTCTGGGGTATTCTCAAAGCCACATAGAAGTACCGTCTATCAAGTAAGGTCAGTTGATGTATAAAATAAAAAATACAATTATGCCCCCTGAACCCCAAAGTTTGCTATAAAGTGCTGTTGAAAAGAGCAAGCAGAACTCTAAATACATCAATTTTGGTTTACTCTGAAGAAAATAAAAAGGAAAAAAAAGCTACCATTTTGTACCCAAAATCTCTGCAGACCTTGGATGTGTTTAATGTAAGGAATTGATGTCACATGCAAGAGGAGCCACATAGCTTCAAGATACAAGTATAGTACAGACAAAAAAGCAAATCACTAGGGACCGCTGCAAGATACTGTTGGCTGGATCATTTTCCAAAGGAAATGGTGTTAGGAAATGCCTGAACCAGCAATGCTATAAGATTAGATACCATATAGTAATGCCAAATGCATAATGGAATATATGGATTTTTATATTACATTCAATGTGCTAAAAAGAACAGCAGCCAGTGATTTCATCTGAGAATAACTTAGCAGTAGTTGTTTCCTATGGAAATATTCAACTTCTGAGTTTGATTTCAGGTTGTGTTTCAAACCTGTTGTGGCTTCACTATTCTCTTGTGTGTGTAGTTAAACCTCAAAAAAACCGTTCGATTAGTTAGCAAAAATTTGCTATTGAAAGCACGGTTGTTTCTTGTCAACTAGTGTCCTAGGTGTCACAGAGGGAGCACTTGTCTCTACGTAAAGCCACCTAATTTTCCCAGGTGCCACTTACAGGTAGTGGACCTGTAGATTTTGCAATCAAACTGCCTATTACCTCCTGAAAGTACCTTTTTTTTTCAAACTAGAGAACTCTTTGTGAATAATTTGGGTTTTGGCCAAGGACCTTGCTTGTGTCTATTTCAGTTGTGACCAGACAATTAAGACATATTAACTGTGTAAATTCAGATATATTCCAAGTTCTTTCACTATATTATTTTTCTATTCAGAGAAGATCTGACGAAAGTTTTTAACATTTCCAACTTTGTGAAGTTAAAAATATTATCTACAGCCCTAGTTACAACTGGTTTGCAATATCTTCTTGTAGTAGTTTTTTGTGAAGCTAGGTTGACAAAGGTTTCCAGTGCAGCTAAACACTTTCCTAGGTTTTATTATACAGATTTTCTCTCCAGTAATTTTTGATTTTGTTCTGGGAATATTACTGACTAGCTTGAGTGAGATACTGGGAGCAGGACTGTCTATATCTGACTCTGTTGGGACACACGGTCTGCCTGCCCAGATTCTGATTTCCTCATCTTTGAAGTGATGATAGTATCTTCCTCCTTGGGCACTAGAGTCAGAATACTTGGCATTTTTCTTAACGAAAAAGCATATGCCGGTTTGCTGAAGTAAAATTAATTTATGTGAATGTCGCACTTTTGAGGAAAGTTGATGCAGGAAACTTTTGTCAACTCCAAGAGGAAAGCCCACCAGAAAAATGCAAGAGGCACAGGTATTTCTTATCCTCTTTCTCCATCCATTATTAGTCAGGGGATTTACTTAGTGTGGGGGGGACTCTGGTTCAAACTCCTGAGGTGAGCAAGTATCTGAAGCAGCCTATGACACTTGTGCAGAGTATCTATGTCACAGTCACAGCTCTTTCTGGGAAGTGCCTGTTGTTTTATACTGCTTTGTAAACAAAGATAATACATTTGAATTATGTGTTGTATAGCAGGAATGCTCATGAAATGGAAAAATAAGATTTTCCTGTCCCATTAAATACATTTCTATTTTTGGGCTTATATGATGCAAAAGGCTGTTAAACATGATAAAGATGCCATGGATTTATTTATGCTACACATTAAATGAATGATTTGCCTTTCTCTTTAATGTAATACTATTTTATTTATTTGTGTAGCTGTACCAGTTCCAGGTAAAAATCCTGATATTTTCTGTCTGTCACAAGCCATAGTGCCAAAGTGCTTTATTTTCACGTGGCTATGATCCAAAGCCTCTGAAGAATGCTCATGAGGTTGAGAGGTGAGAGGTGTCTGAGTTTCCATGCAGAAGAGCCATGGAAATACGAGACAAGCAGCTGTGAGAGGAAAAGTGCCAAAGATCCAGAACACAATCTGTGCTATGAATAAAGCAGTACAATAACAGGTTACCTTATTTTAAAGCATGTGATGACATGCCTTGCTGTCTTGTGCAAAAGGAAAAATACCACTTACTTGTTCAGGGCGCTTTTGCTTAACCTAGACTCTTCACCTTCTCGTTGCTTAGTTTGCTCTTCGATGACTTTTTCCCAGAAGTTCTTCAGCTCTTCTGTGTCTTGGCCACCCATCTTGTGGCGTCGAAAGTTGGTATTTTTGCTCATTTTCTGAAAAGCAATTTAGAGATCAGAGCTATCAGGAACATAAACTGAGGCAGATTCTGTGTTGCTTAGCCCCTTGCATTTTCTTTCTCATGAATTACTATTGAAATAGAATATGTCACCTGAGAATAAGAGGTACCTGATGCTTGCTCTGTCTTGAATCAAAATTATAAGGCATTGAAACAGACCTTGGGTGATAGTTAAATGGTATACCTATATTTTTGTTACTGACTGATGACTGCTCATGGTACAGTTCACTGAAATATTGTGAAGGCCTCAACATGTGAGAGATTTTAAGTGGTTTTGGAAGAACTTGGAAACATACTTTCAAATATAGTGCCATTATCACTGAAGTTCAGATGAGATGTTGTGAAGGGCTTTCCCTTTTTCTGCTTCCTGCAGTTTTAAAAGATACCATAAATGGTTATTACCTAAGGGAAACATGTTGCTCTTAAATGATTCCTTTCACTACTCCAAATCATATCAAGTGAAAAATATGCAGGGGAATTCTAAATCTGAAGTTGAAGCACACAGAGTGCAAAGCCCTGGGGAGCTTGTTATGGCCATGTTCTTTAATTTATCAAAATTCTGTCTTAAATACTGTTAAAAGTAATGCTCACTAAAACATAGAGATGAGTCACAATAAATGGGAAACTGGTCAGAAATCAGGTGAATTTCTCCTTTCTAAATGCATAGTATTCAAACTTGGAGGCTTTTAAAAATCACTGTATATATCTGAGGCACTTGCTAGTATTACCAAATACACATTGTTTAACAGATCTAAATGGTACTTTGAAAAGTTAAGTTCTGTTGTTTATTCCCAAAGGAAATAATCAGAAGAAAATGCATCATATACTATATTTGTTGCTGCCCAAATATTTATTTGCTATGATGTTAAGTAAGGTACCAGCAACATGTTATCCTTCTACCCCAACTGTGAAGCAGATTTCCTGCATCAATCTCCTCCACTAAGCCCCTCCAGCAAGTGGTGGGATGATACAAGAAAGACAAAAAAAAAAAACAAAACTTAAAATCATTCTCCGGAGTGTTCCATGACTAGATCAGCACATAATTTGAGGGTTCATATGAAATCCATTTGCTTCCCTGTCTTCATCTATCTTCTGTTGTCACTAGATACTTTTGTCAGACGACCACTCTGTAAGGCTGATGAATTTATTAATGCCTCATAGACCCTGATATGTACTTGTGAGTCTGCTTCATAGGCAGTGTCATACTTTATGAAATATCCTTGATAAATATTATAAAGACTATGCTCATGTACGCCAACCTGATGAAACCTTTGATTTCTGCAATGCTGTCAGCAGAAGATCAGAGGAAATAAAAGGACAGTTAGATACAACACAATGAAGGCAGACTTGTGTAAGATCTTCCTATCAAATGCTGTATTTTAAACTCCTGAAGTTTTAAAATGGCATGTAAGCAAGATCTTGACATCTTCCAACATTGAATATTTTGTGATTTGGCATCGTTTTCACAGACCTCTCTTTTAGAAAGATCATAATATAAAATTATTTTGCCAAACTCAGTGCTAAGTCTGACTGGACTGAAAAAAACACTTAACAAGAAGAAAAGTGTCTACCACTTCCAGATGCAGTAGTTTTCCACAAAAAAGTTGAGCTGCTTAAAGACTGGCACAGTCCAACTGGAGTAGTAAGCGTGAATTGGTTAGTGCATGTAATATAATATCTGTGATGGAGTATCAGACGTGCTTGGGTGGTAAGGATATTGGTCCTCTCCACAGCAAGTCAGCAAGAGCTACAATATCACCAACACAATCAGATATTTTCCTCTGAGGCAAACAAGTTTTCTGGTGTTTCCTTCGCTGTGGACTGCGGATGATGTAGATATGGCACAGCAGGATGTAGCGGGAGTCATTACCATGCTGTGGGTACAGCAGTTCTTCTACCACCTTTTGCTAAAAGTGCTTTGCTTATCAGTGATGTGGTCTAAACGGGAATACATGTGATATTTTAATGATCTTTTGTCCCAATTTGAGGACCCAAAATAGCAGTTTCATCTAAGACTTCATCTCGCAAAAACTATGAATTTCACAGACACACTAGCACATGCCCTATCTGTATCTTAATTCTATAGGCATTGAGCAGTGTTAGAATAAATGCTCTGGTAATAGCTAGCTACAGTGAGTGATGGAATATGATTATTTCATCATTCCCAGACCAGCAGGTCACCTGGGTCTTTGCACCATTTAAAGGCTCTTCTATCAGTAGCAGCTGCCCACTTGACACTCTTCAGATAATTATCCGGTTGCCTCAGACGCCAAGTGCAAGCTGCTGACAAAATGTCTGAGTAGGTTTGCCCTCCAAACCTTATTATACTTTGCCTCATGTACGAGGCTGCCATAACACATTAACCTTTCAGTAGAGATTAAGTTTTTATGATTATTAAACTTCTAGTAGATGTTATTCAAGTGGTACAAAGAGGGCCTCCAGTCTTCATATGAGGTCTGAATTGTTTAGGTTTTTGGGGGCCATGTGAGGGTTTTGGCTGCCTTAAATCTTGGCTGCTCCACTCAGAGGAACAAGCTGTGGTCAGACAGGCTTCCCCAAGGTGAAGGTACTTCTTCATATGTTAGTCAGGCATGTCTATGGGACTTTTTGCAAGCCGAGAACATTTGACTTGATAATAGTTCCTAGAAATGTCAGTGACAGTGAATATTTCACATGATATTGCTGCGGTCCTTGCTAAAACATTCTTGATGTAAGACTTTTGAAGAAGGTGCTGTCTGGCATTATTAGCCAGTATCTCTTGTGCTGTGATGTGTGAAAGCATCCTTTCTCTGAGTCTGGCATTACAACATCCATGTAAAGAGATTAGAGTTCATGTATACCATTAATACCTTCTCTTTTTCTAATTGAAAGATTCTACTTGCGAGCACGATTTGTATTTCTAACTAATTCTCTAGGTTTGTTTTCTTTGTATCAAACAAATTCTTTATTATCGCTCCAGAAAATATATTTTTTTGTTGTTCTTGTTGTTAATAGATTTTCTGCTTTCTTTTTTGTGTCCCAATAACATAAATTAGAGTTACACAGACAAATGGACTTAATTCTGGCAAAATTGTTCTTAATTCTTTTACTCAGGTATCTCAGGGTTCAGAAACTATTTGGACAGTTATATTTTCTCTTCAAGTAGAAAACACATGTTCTTAGAGTCACTCCACCAGTTTTGCCTGGGTGGTAAGTGAGCAAGGAAAAGAGGTTCTTACTAATGGCAGGTTGTTTTAACAAGTTCTTCCACTGATGTGAAAGTGATATAAGCAACAACAACACTTCCATGGGTTCACAATGATTTGTTCTGAGACTTGAGTCAGTGTCAATATTGTTTAGGGACTGAAAATCTATGTTATGAAACTTTCTGCAGTACTTTTCCCATTCAGGGCTACTAAAATGTGCGTAGCACTAGTGCAAGGCAGAGACTCTTATTAAATCTTTAGCTAAGAGGGCTGAGGAGGGACTATTTTTCTATGGGTTGTGCAGTCCTACCTGCTCATTTAAAGTATAGTTGACTGTTTTTTTTTGGGGGGGAGACAAGGTAATAAAACATTTAAATAAAGGTGAAACTACATCTTGACTAAAGTGGTGTATGTATTTGATAACCCTGAAACTTAACTGTCAGGAAAATGTCTATGTGTGCATGAAAGAGTTTTTTACACCATTCATTTATGGGAATTAATTTATGTGTTAACAAATTATTAATTTATTGGGAATGTCCACAAGAGGAAGTAATAGTAGATAAAATTAACAGCACTGTAAAAGAAAAATCTCCTACATTTATAATCAAACCATAAATCACATTGCCATGCAGCAATCTGTAAGACAGCAAATCACTCATGAAATGCAGATAGCATCTACATACAGTACGTTGCTCTAAACGCTTTGAGCTGCTGTCTCAGAGTATATTTAAAGGAGATTCAAAGTGTTAATGATGAGTAGTTTTTCATAAACAGATCTTTCCAGTCCAAGGGAGAAGAAATTTTACCTCCAGTTGGAAGTTATTATATTCACAACTTTTATTCACTGCCACAAAATTAATATAGAAACAGGCAATAGCACAACCTTCTGTCTTTTAATCCCATCTGCAGGCTGAATGTGTTAAAGTAGTGTGTTTCCACATGCTCTGGTTTTAGCTCTTTCCTGGTCTACCCTGTTTGAATTATTGTAATCTCAGACAACCTCCACTGAGGTACAAAAAGAGGCTTGAACAAATATCTAATCCAAGGAATTTCTCTTCTACACACTTTGTAATTGTATTTCCACTTTGGATTCTTACCAGAGAAAGTTTTTTGTCAGAAATGGCACTTGATGTTTTGAATAGGAGAGCTATTTTTAGTAATCGTTACCTAAACTAGACAAACAAAAGAAAAAAATATTGTCTGAAAGGAAGCATGTTTTTTCCTTTTTTCAGTCTTTCTATTTAATATATGTCTTGAGTTAGCCATTGTCTTCAAAATTCAGTATTTTATATAGAGAGACAATACTTGTACATACAATGAGATTCTCTGAAATTTTTTTACTTTTTAGTAAGAAATGTTTTAGTGCATTCAGCAAAGATGTTAACTGAACATATTTTGTGAAAAATGTTAAAGTAACTTTTAATCTAAATGATCCATAATTAAAAACGAAGGTTTAGGTAATAAAAAGAAACCAAACTACTTTTTTCTCTCTATTATTGTTTTTTTGTTGTTGTTGGTCTTACTGGACCCAATTTATTTATTTTATTTCCAAAATATTTGCAGGAAGAACAAAACATTGAACGAGAATGTTTTTTATATATTTAAAAATATTTCCTTTCTAAAAGGTGGAGTTAGGGCTAATTTTAACACTTTCGATGAATTTGAGGATTCAGCCAGTTTTAGTGTTGAACGTGAACATGTTTCTGAAAGAATTTCCACAATCACTTCAGAGCTTTTTTCAGACCATTGTAAACAATGGAAAGATTATCTTTGACTTCAACAGGACTCAGTCCCTTGGGTCATATCATGACTATGAGCTATTTTATCTTTGTCAGGCCACTAATTAGTCTCCTATTCCTTTTGCCCTTCACTGGAGTTTGTTTGCCTAAGCATGGAACAGTTTCCAGCATTATAGAATTATTACAGTACAGTATACAAGGTCAAAACCTGTTTATGGTTTGTGCTCTAAAAAGTTTTGAACTACTCAGATCAATGCATCATTAGGATGAATAACCCCTTACACGTTCATTTTATGGGGGTTTTGCTTTCAGCTGAAGTATGTGTAATACAGAAGTTCTAGTAATACAAAAAACAGACATAGAAAAAAAACAGTTTAATAGCTGAAGTTAAGATTAAAGTAAAACAAAACAGAGGTAGAATGCCTCTGATATTTTATAAAACAGACAGGAATGAGATTATCTTCCAGTGAGGTATACCATAATATACAGAATTCAAGGTCATGGAGGGAAGATGAAGAAAGCATTATTCAAATTCGCATTATTTTTAAACAGTAAAATAATTGTATATGCATGTATCTTTAGGCAAGATAGGAAGAGAAAAATCTTATTTTGGCCAAAATACAATAATATAAATTCTTACTTTGATTGTACAGTAGCTTCCTCTTCTGTCAAAGTATGGATTTCTTGAGTGATTACTGAATAGTGTCAGTTTTACCTCTGGGTTCCCCTTTTCAAGAGGGCTCCAACTGCCAGAAATAACTGATGAAATCTTTTCATCCGTCACTCATTTTTTTTGGGAGTGATGACATCTGCTATTATGAATTATTTTAATGGCAGGGAGAAAAACCCAAACCCACAGTTTCATTTCATGAAGTCTGCGACACACCAAGTGGAATGACCAGTCAGTTCCAGGGCACAAACTCTGAATGCCACATTTGATCTGTGCTATAATTTTTGGCAGGTGCCTCTGATGTCATAACTTGGCTCTGGATAAACAGTTATTCTTTGACAAGTGCAGATCACTGGAACATAACTTCCATATGACTTGCAAGAATTCAGTACTGTCCTCTCCAAGAAAATGGATAGATGTGAAGAGAACATGCTGAATAACACAGCTTGTCTCAGGATTGTGCTACTGAGTGACTGGCAGATAAATAGATTTCTTTTTCACCCCTTTTGAGGTGTTGGTCTGTAAGAGCACCTGGTAGGCTACATGACAGAATCCAGCTAAGCTGTTAATACGCTGAATAGCACAGGAATCTGAACTCAGCCAGCTGCAAGCTGGAATCATAGCGTATATAATTTGTTACAGAATTTAGCACTTCCACTTCTTGGACAGATTCTTCTTCTCTCCGTTGGTGCCACTGGATGAACAGAAAAACACAGGGAAGTAAGGTGCTACTTTGACAAAGGGAGAGAAGATAGAGAGTGACTTCCTGCTCTCACCTATTATTGTTAACCTGACTGCATAACCCCTTTGCTAATTTGGCAAGTTCCACCTTGAAATGACTTATGCTTCTTACTCCAGGTATTTCAGGTGAAATGTTGCTCTGGAATCTTTCTGTGCAAAGCACTATAAGTTTTCTTCGAATTTACAACCTTCGTTTATTCAAGAGACAAGTTACCCTTCCTTTGGCTCCATGCTATGTGTGGCAGAAATCACCTCCTCCCTCCTTCAAGATAAATCAGTTGAGGACTTTGAACTCTTCTCATACTCACTTTCTTGATAGGTGTCATGGCCTTTCTCTGCATTCTTACTGAACACAGACAATGAGAACTGTATGTCGTATTCCAGATGAGTACTAGTACCTTATATGCATACTTACTGTGTTTGGATATAACCATCTGAATTTAGAATCACATTTATCTTTTCCAGAGATGCAACATGCTTGTAAGGACTCTTTAACCGATTAATGCACCCATCTAGTTCTCCTTATATTTTTTTCAACTGATAGGCTCCGGCTTATAGCAGAAATTTTAATTAGATCCCAAGTTCATGACCTGCCTTTTGGGTCACCTTTTCTGTTTCAGTCCTTCAGGTCATCTGTTTCCTTTGTCTTTGAAATTCAGTCCCCTGTGCTGATGACAATCTTTGTGTCCTCTGGAAAATTTCTTTAGCTTACTGCTTCATTCTGTGCCAGATGTCACACCACTCAAAACAAGAGTAAGACAGTAAGACTGCTTCTAAGACAGCTCTGGAGGAATTCCTTTTTTAACCCTCTTGCAGGTAGAGACCTTTCACTAAAATACGCTGTCCGACTTTAGCCGTTCCTCCACTCCTTGTCCACTTAAATGTCTTGTATGTCTTTTTTTTTTTTTTTTTTACAACTTATCTAATATTTTTCCTGTGACACTATGTTAAATATTTTACTGAGGTTCACAGTTTATCTGGCCAACCTTTATTTTGGTTGAAGAGAAGCGCTGAAGTAATGTGCCATGGTTTACCTTTGGCAAAACCACTTTGTATTTATTTAATTTGCCTTCATATCTTTAATTATTAAATGATCCAAAATTTGTCTGAAAGCCTTAAATGGCCTAAAGTCAGACCAGTATCTCCATTTGAAATGTGAGAGAATATGGCTCCACCTCTAACACAGTAGGTTATTTTCCAGTTCTCTGTCAATGCCTGAAGTTTGGATGAGATTCATAGGTAGAGGTAATATCTTTTCTTAGATCAGCTGGTATAAGCAGAGAAAAACGCACAAGGTCTGAAATAGAAGCAGCAGACTTCAAGGCTAAATATCAGTTAGGAACAATTGTTCTAATTTTAAATAAATAAACCTCAGTGAGACCATGAGGTAGAAAACTTGGTTCCTCTGTTGGAAAGAGGAGAAGATAGAAAAGGAAAGGTAATAAAGTACTTCTTATCCCTTACCATAGAGAGAGAAAGGTTGTTTATTGCTTGTTGGATGTGGTTAGTTGACGGGGAGAAAGGAAGAGAGTGACATAGTAAGGTGGCCTTCTGTGTCACTATTAAGTCCATAGTTAGTTTAGATGAACTGCAAAATTACTTTTTCTTCTAATCATTCAATAAAACACTCAGCACCTCTACTGTTAGTGGAAGGTAGCCATGAAATGTAATATGAGGTCAGTAATTCACTGCTCCAGGACATAGTGCTCTGTCTGATAACTGATCCTGGACCCTAGGCAAATGCTCAAGTTGATAGTGATGTTGTCAGACTCTTAGTTTTTCTTCTTGGAGCTCCTCCACTTTACATAAATCATGCAATACTCTGGACTTGAGAGACACAGTCAACAGCATGCTTATTTAATCTCCTGTATGAGGGGAGCTTTTAACTTTTCCACATATTGGAGAGATTGCTTCACATTTTGGCTACTAGGTATTCCAAGATATGTTTTCTTATGGCAAGGGAGTCACTTGGAATTTATTTTGAAAAATCTTGATTTCCCTGAGGCCCTGATGTAAAACAGATCTCAAAATCCTGCTTGTATTCTTGTGTTTGAAACTGCCCAGAATCAATCTGTTTGAGAACTCATGGCTGTGTAATTTTAGTGGTGACTCGTGTACAGAAAACGTAGGAAACTCTAGGGAGTGGAGTAGGACATTACAAGCAACACAGGGAAATAATCAGAGCTCTTTGATCTTTGTAATTAAAGTGGCTGAGTCTTGGCATGCAGAACTCAGTCTGGTACTATAGAGATCAGCAATATAGTCTACTCTGGCCTTCTGGTAGTACAGAGTCAATTTCATTAATATGATGTGATTTTATAAGTTGCACAGACAAATCAATATTTCAGGTAAATTCTTTCAACTTTAAAATGCACATAGGTATCACTGTATGTTTTGAGGTTTATAGCCTAACCTGATACTTTCACCTAAGAAGCTGACAAGTCTGCAGTGTACCTCTCTCAGGATGGCTCTGACAGTTGCTTTTACTTATTTGTAATGATTCAGAGTTGTTAGTAGGCCTCATGTAGTGCTGTCTTGCACTGACATTAGATTTCACAGAATCACAGAATGTCAGGAATGGGAAAGGACCTCAAAAGATAATCTAGTCCAATCCCCCACCAGAGCAGGAACACCTAGATGAGGTTACACAGGAAGGTGTTCAGGTGGGTTTTGAATGTCTCTAGAGTAGGAGACTCCACAACCTCCCTGGGCAGCCTGTTCCAGTGCTCTGTCACCCTCACTGTGAAGAGGTCTCTTCTCAAATTTAAACGGAACCTCTTTTGTTCCAGTCTATACCCATTGCCCCCTGTCCTATCATTGGTTGTCACCGAGAAGAGCCTGGCTCCATCCTCCTGACACTCACCCTTTATATATTTATAAACATCAATGAGGTCACCCCTCAGTCTCCTCTTCTCCAAGCTGAAGAGCCCCAGCTCCCTCAGCCTTTCCTCATACGGGAGATGCTCCACTCCCTTCATCATCTTTGTTGCCCTGCACTGGACTCTCTCCAGCAGTTCCCTGTCTTTCTTGAACTGAGGGGCCCAGAACTGGACACAATATTGCAGATGTGGTCTCACCAGAACAGAGTAGAGAGGGAGGAGAACCTCTCTTGACCTACTAACCACCCCCATTCTAATTCACCTCAGGATGCCATTGCCCTTCCTGGCCACAAGGGCACAGTGCTGGCTCATGGTCATCCTGCTGTCCACCAGGAGCCCCAGGTCTCTTTTCCCTACACTGCTCACTAACAGGTCGTTCCCCAACTCATACTGGAACCTGGGGTTGTTCCTGCCCAGATGCAGGACTCTACACCTGCCGTTGTTATATTTCATTAAATTTTTACCCACCCAACTCTCTGGCCTGTCCAGGTCTCACTGGATGGCAGCACAGCCTTCTGCCGTGTCAGCCACACCTCCCAGCTTGATGTCATCAGCAAACTTGCTGACAGTGCACACTATTCCCTCATCCAAGTTGTTGATGAATATATTGAGTAGTACTGGTCCCCATACCAACCCTTGAGGCACTCCACTAGATACAGGCCTCCGACTAGAGTCTGCCCCGTTGACCACAGCTCTCTGGCTTCTTTCTTTCAGTCAGTTCACTGTCCACCTCACCACCTGATCATGCAGTCCATACTTCCTCAATTTAACAGCGAGGATATTGTGGGAGAATGTGTCAAATGCTTTACTGAAATCACAGAATCACAGAATCGACTCGGTTGGAAAAGACCTCAGAGATCATCAAGTCCAACACTACCCAAATCAAGGTAGATATTTTTTTTTTATAAATAATCATGTCTTGGATGTTGTGTTATAGCAATTCACTTTGTTACCCTATCATCACTGGGTATTTTTTGCTAGTTGGTGCAGCAATCACTATCTCTATAGGGCTTTTTTTTGCTTTATGTGAGCAATTACAGAATATGGCTGTGAACTGTGGTGTTTATAACAGTCTATTTTGAAGTGTTTTCATACTTTTATTATTGTCAGGGCCTGGAGGACGTCAACAGGCCTCCACAGACCTGGGACCCACATCCCGGCCTAAGCACTCCATGGCAAATGAGGCCCAGAAACCTGGCTCCTGCCTGAGCTCTGTCAAACAAATTCCTGTTTCTAGCCCTGTCTCTCACCCTGCCCCTGGTCAGACCTCAGATCTACACCACAGAGCAGGCATCTGGCAAAAGTGACAGTACCACAGGTAGCTTGTGTCTGGACCTGTCTCCTGGATATGCCCTGGACATTTTTCATTCCCTTGCCATTCTTGGGGCTGCTGATAGATGCTGTTACCAACACCTGATGTAGGAACCTGCTTGGCCTGCCATTCTGAGGTTTCACTGGAAGATGACTTTTTTTTGGAAAAGGCCCTGCCTGTGCTCTTGGCTCCTGGCTCATTCCTCTGTGTGGGGCAGGCCAGCTTTTGTTTCTATCTAACTATTACCATGGATGCAATTCCATGGGTGATAGCAATACAGGCACATTAATGATGGTTGAATACCGTCATTAAAGCCAGGAAAGAGTGTAGAAGAAAAGTCTGCTGTGTGTACAG
Source organism: Patagioenas fasciata (assembly GCF_037038585.1). NCBI lineage: Eukaryota > Metazoa > Chordata > Aves > Columbiformes > Columbidae > Patagioenas > Patagioenas fasciata. The sequence goes on from NC_092560.1 coordinate 32,647,537, forward strand.
TTGGGTGTCTCACTAATCTCTGTGTAATTTTGTAAAAAATGCTCAAAAATACTAGTGTTGACAGTACTACACTCTACCTTGTTGATGTGGAGTCTGCGCTACTAATTACTACAGACAATCACTAAGTATCTCCTATGCTGAGAAACCATGAACCCATCTCCCATGGCTATCACCGGTCTTCAAGATGCACTCACATAAGTGGCTCAGAACAGCTTTGTTTTATTTGAATGACTGAAGCAACACCTTGTTACTGTGAAGTACATTAAGAATGTGGAGGACAGCTGGACAACAAATACTCCCTCAGTGGTGCTTGGATTTTGATATTACATGTGTTTGTTGTGTAGATACCTTTATCTAAACTAGGTACCTAAAAGTAGATTCCTAAACTCAAGCCAATTTCCTTGCAGTGTCTGAGTTCATGACGAAAACACATGGATTGTCTTGCAATGTGAGAATATTGTCAGAGAGGGGAGAACGTGAGGCTAGGGAAGGTAGCATCTGTGGAGATTAGCTCCATTGCTAATTTGATGCGGATGAGCATGAAAATGAGAGTTACCCTTCCTTATTATAGTCTGACAAAAGCGACTCTTCTCAATCTGTTACCAGTCAAACTGTGATTGGAAAACAATAATTTCTGGGATGACCCAGGGAGTACTTCAGTAATCATAAATTTCTCTGCTTTAAGTTATTTTCAATTATTTCTAATTACACAAAAGGTTTATAGTGAATTTTACACAGATAGGCTTCTCCAGCTAAGTTGATGCCATAAATAAGATGCTTGTTTGCATCAGGTAACCAAGTCTTATCCTTCCTTGAAAGGAAGAAAATGTATTTGTTACAGGCCACTGAAAATTTCAGTGGACACTTACCTGCAGTGACCTCAGCGTAGTCTAGCAAGCTGCAAAACATCTATTTCTTTCCCCAGTTATGCTTGCTTGACTACCTGAAGAGAAGGGTGCCCAGTCTTAGATTTTTGTTTGATTTCCATTTCATTATCAGGACTATGTTTGTCTTTTGTGTAGTGCATATTATTTTTAAGCATGAGAGGAAGAAGACAACACAAAGAATGAAGACTAAATTACACAATAGCAGCTTGGTTTTAGTTTTTAAAGCTCCTTCCAGCTTGCAGGGCCTGCAGTATGTTCTGCAAGCTCCCTCATGAAGGGACTATATTATGGATACAAGAGGCATGAAACAGGACAATATGAGAGGTGGTGGTGAAGTGTAGATGATACTACAGTCTTTCTATGGTCAAGGAGAGTGTTCTTATTGTCTCAGCATCATTCTTCTTTCTTTGCTGCTCAGCAAATGCAGCCACCAACTACTTATTCAGGACATCTCTGTAGTGTTCAATTGTTGAATCTTACGTTACTGCCAGGTCCTTCTTTTGTTTATTCCAAAGCTTTCATCTGTGTTATGTGGATGTCTCTTCAGTTGTGTGGCTTTGGTCAGTAGGGTCAAGCTTCCTTAAGCTTGAAAATTTGTGTGTCTGGTTGCAGAGAAAACATTCATCACTCTAACAGCCCACAGGATTTAATGGTTCCTATTACCATCTTCCCTTCTGTGTCAGGGGACAATGCTGCTAGTTGTAGGGTCTGTTTGGATGCTTTCTGCATGCATCAAAAAGAAAGACATGGCATGTACAGTTCCTAAGTGAAACATGTCAAAGAGAGTGCAAAAGTAGGGGTCAATGTGAAAACAGTGCAGTGTGTTGGCCCTGTGAATGATGTCTCTGAGCCCATGTAGACAGATATCAGGCTGGATGATGTGACATTATTTCATATGTATTGTTTCGGGTTGGCAAGCACGTGTCTCCAAAGAAGTCAACTGTATGATGTTGTTGGTCCTGCAAAAGCTGACGGAAGAAATGAAAAGCTGTTGAACAAGAAAAGCAATTGGAGAAGACTGATATCCTGAGAACTAGGACATGCTGTAATACTACCTTGATCTACAGCTTAAAGGAAGACTTGAAGGACTGACCAATGTGAAGCAATAGTCTAAGTACAGGAAGTGTCCAGGATGGAAGACAACACAGGGGCCCTATATGAGGGAGGTTGTAGGGTCCAGAGAGGAACAGAAAGGACATAAAAACAAACAAACAGACAAATTGTGAAAAGTCCAATTGAAATTTGTTGTTAACAGACATCAGAGGACCAACATCAACAATATCAGTGCAAGATTAATCTATCAAAATGTTTTGAATTAATCTGATTTTGCAATCTGAGTTTATAGTCAGCCTGTGCTTTGCACAGTAAAATTGTATTATTGGAACTGAAAAGCTGGCTTGCCTGTAGCCAGGAAAAGTGGCTTAGAAATGCTTGCCTAAGAGGCTATAACCAATTCGTTCGAAATACACTCTTAATAACTTAATAACTCTCCAAAGTAAAGCAGCAGTGGACAGATTATTATACCCGTAAAATCTGGGAAAATAGCCATTGTAGCTGAACCTATACTTCAGTTGACAGTGAGAAAAAAATTGTATAAGAACTGTTATTTCCTAAGCTGATATTTTATTCATGTTAATATGTTCAGCTATACTAATTACATTTTATCTTTCTAAGGTAGTAGTGCAATGTTTTGGCTTTTTTTTTTAATTGATTTAATTTAGTTCATCTACAAATAAAAGAGTTTCTGTTAGTATCCCATTGAATTTTAAGCCAACTCTGCTTCATGTTATTTGAAACAGTTTCATGTTCTGATAACATTCCAGGAAATTGCTCTATGGAAATGAACATTTACATTTTAAATACTTCTAATAAATCAGTAAGCTATTCCCATCTCCATATTACTTATTATACTGAGCCATTCCTTTGAACTGCTCCTTTAATGATTTGTCATATCCTGCCTCATCAGGGTGGCAAGTTTTCAGGAAGCAAATCATCTTTTACACCACAGAATTTAACATAATCAGTCCTTAGTCGTAATGGACGGCTTGGTCTTTGATGTTCTATTGTAATACAAATAAACAATATTTCTGTTAATATATCTTATTTATTTTAAAATACTTAATAATAACCTGCTTTTAAAACTTTGTTGTCTAGAAATATCTGGGGGCTTAAATACACAGACAAATCACCCATGATCTCTGGTAACATTTTCTACACATTATTTTAGACTGTGGCAAGAGGAACAGCCTGGAGGTTGCTCAATGTGCAAAGGGCAGTCTAAGTTAATCTGCATAGTAACAAGTAGTGCATAATCAAAAAGCATCGTTAGGGCAAAGCAATTGGTGGTGGGACCCTGAAGTCCACAGTCTGAGTGTTTCAAGCTCTCTAACAGGCTCACATCGCTGTTACAGACTGCCTCTATTCTGGCCTGAAATTTTCTTAGCAATTAGTCAATGTGTACTGGGGGGGCTCTTGGAGTAGATCTTTCTGTTTAACCTTATCTGAGAGGCCTTTTTTTTTTTTCATGGTCTGAGAAGTGAACCAAAGCCTGGTAACTGAGAACAGTTGGGGAATTGACTTTAAAAGTGCCCTTTGGTTTCAAACACCAGTGCTAAAGTTTAAGAAACCTAAGTTGATTTGAATTATTGTTTGTAAAGGGGTAAGAAAGTGGATCCACAGAATTAACATGAATCGGATGATGTATAGTAACTTACTACATGTAGCAATATGTTTATATATTCAAGCTGTTGAGGCTCTCTATTTCTTTTTTTTTTTTTCTTTTGAATGCTAAATTGAACTAGTTCACATGGAAATATATAACACAAATCATGCAAGAATATGGTCTTCTGATTAATATTTCTTCTTGCAAGGGAAACCTATGAACAAAACCCACTGCTTCAGACATTTTAAGTTAGACTGGGCAAAGCACTGCCAAATACACTGAAGAGTCAAAGACAAATGACAAAGAAATGGATTAAGTGAACTCATAGGTCTTTTCTATGTATTATTTTTATGATTCTATATCCCTATATATTTGTTGGTTTTTTTTGGGGGTGGAGAAGGAGGGGGGTGTGTGGGTGTGTGTGATAAACTGAAGTTAGGAAGACAAAATTCACTCTGTGAGGCACAAAACTCAATATAATGGAAGGGTCAGCAGTTTGGTTTTGGGGTTATTTTACCAGGTTCAGCATTTCTCAGTTCGACATTTTTTAATTATTTTTTGTTGCTCTTGAAGCTTGGTATGAGATTTGATGGTGAATAGCTTTGGTTTGAAATTATGAGTCTGGCAACAATAAAACCATCACAAACAAATGAAGAATCTCAAATGCCTGGGTCTGGGGAAAATTTGCCACTTACAAAAAGCAGCCGTCCTAGGCAAATCTCCTGTACTTTCTAGAATTCTACTGCACAGCTTTACAGTTACTTTGCCAGTTCCCGTAATTTTAATAGCTTCTTAATGAGACCCAACTAATATGTTTATTGAAAATGAGACCCATCTTAGCTGACATTGTCTGGATACCTGAATCTCGAATATTTTAAAGACAACCACTGGCAATGTTAAAATTTCTGGTGGCAACAAAGGTCATTTTTTGGCCAGAAAAAGTGACAAGAATCCTTCTTCCTCTATGGCAAGGCCAAAGGGAGGCATATCACAGTGTGAACTGTTGCTTTTGGCTGCCATGCAAGCATTACACCATGTTGAAAACTTTCTATTGCTTTCTAAATAAGCAGTAGATATCTTGAGCTAAAAACCAGTTGGCTGCCAGCAGATGACTTGTTGACTTCTTGTGCTGTGCCTTTGTTTTGGCTCACCTTAAAATCTTAAAATGTTTCATTCTGGAGCTTCTTCCTAACATATTCAAGAGCTCTTAAGCATCATTTTTATGGTATTGTTCCTCCTTTCTGATTTTATTTAACATTATCTATCAATGTCAGATGTGTAACTGACACCCCATTATGCAATTCAACATTTTCACACTCTGGATGCAACTGTGGGCTGAGGTGATGGCCACCACCACCACACTACCCCCCTCAGCTGCTCATCACCTCCCCATTGCTGGATGCTACCTCCTCTCCTGTTCTGCCAGATACAATGCTGAAAGGGGTCTCTGAGCTACTCATGCAATGCAGCCCGGAGGTTTCAAGAATCTGAAGAGCAGGTCCCTGCTCACACAAATATTTTGGTTGAAATTGCTTGGGATGAGATATCATGAGAGTCTCAGCTGGAAGGTTCAAGAGAGGAATGCTGAGGACTGCTACGGGGCCCGCTCACTGCAGCTAAAACCACTTGTACCAGCCTGTATTATCTCAGACATGAAGGAGAACTTAAGTCTGTGTTTACTTAATGTGCTTATTTGCTCTCTCTGGTCACACTGATAAGCTATATGCCATGTTTCTCTGTTCACATGTTGTTCGAGTTTTGTCCCTGTTATAATTTACTTTAGAATAATACTTAACTCCAGGAAGCAAGAAGGAAGTGGTAAAAGCAACAAGTGTTTTTAAATGAACAAAACAACACCTGAGGGTGGCAGAAGTAAAACCATTCACAAAATCTAAAACAAACTAATGTCCATCATGGTGATAGATGTTTCTAGGTGGGAAAAAGGCTATGGCTAAAATAATTTGCCACACTGGGTTTTGTGCAAATATGCATAAGGCAGTGAGCACCCTGCTGCCAACACATCTTTAATTTAAATTAAGTGATAGCCTAAAGGCTGAGAATAAAGGTGAAATCAGTTACGTCACAGCTGGACGTGCTTTCCAAAAGGTACAGATTATGTCTAACAACATATTTAAGTGTTAACATCTACCAATTTTCTTTCAAGGCATAGATTGCTACTGAGAAGCTATGTCTTTATGAGTGTATGACAGATGATTTAGAAAAGTAAATATTTTTTGAGAAATAAAAATCAATACCGGCCTTAGACTTGAGGAACTCCAATGCTCTGGGCCCTGGACAGTCACCTTGATGCCCTTCCATCAGTCTGCCAGCTGGTGAGTGAAAATGACTTCAACTTTGGGAGTCTTATTCATTTGCTCCTGGGTCTTAAAAACCAGTGTTTTGTTTTAGATACCCTGCGGCCATTTTCAATAATCTGTTTCATTAAACTTCTGTTGTGGGAAAAAAAAATCAGCAAAAGAGGAGAAATCTTTTCTAGAAGAGATTTTTTAGAAAAAAATGTTTCCCACAAACAAGCAATTCTAAATTATTGTTTTTTTCTGCCTTTGTCTCACTTTTAATCCTTTTCTGCATTTCTGGAGTATGCTATGAGTGCAACGTTGTAAGCACAAGTGTGGACTTTACTGTCTCTGTTTCACAGCATAGGACCCCCTCAGGTGGCAATGGAAGTCAGTTTTTCAAACTAATTTCCTTAGAGGTGGTCAAGCAATTTGTAAACTGTGCCAGAAGGGAAAGGTTTCAAGTGTATTGGAAAGCACAGATAGAGAAAAAAGGAAAAAAAAAAAAACAAATCAAAGGAAATTAATAAACATATTGGGGAAACAATATTAAAAAGCCATCCCCCATAATTTAGTACGATTTTGCTTAGTTAAGAAATGTGTTTCTTTTGAGATGTTACATCTAGGTTAGTTTAAAATTAGATCTGAATCTAGTTATGTTCTTTCCAGCCTACTTTAAATGCGGTAATTGTCCTTTATAATCAAGCTATTAGAATGACATTAAAATGTAATCCTAAGAAACAACACAGTCATTCATCAAATGTTATGTTAGCCTGCTTGACATTTTAATTTACAAGCTTTTATTATTAGTTTGGTCTCTTGGTTATTAATTGCTTGAAAAACATGTAATTTTTCATGTCTTATGAAAACAAATACAAGAAAAGAGGTCAAATTTTAATCTTGGTGAAACCAGCATAAATCAAAAATAACTTTACTAAGTCAGTGAAGAGTTACCCTGGTACAAGACTGAAAGACACCTCCTCTCATATCTAAGCAGACATAAGTGAAAGTTTCCTTCAAGCATTGTGTAGGAGAGATGTAATTTCTTTACTAGATTTCTTTCGATAGCAAAGAGACTGTTTTTTTTCTCTTTTGTTTCTTCAGCAATAAAATCACACAGAGCATCATGCAGTTTCTCAGCTGTTGTGTTTTGTTCAGTCGAACTGTGTCTTGAAATGCTTCTTGTAAGCACTAGGATGTCAGTTTCTGAAGCCTATAAATAAGGACTTCTTCAGCAGGAAAAAAAAAAAAAAAGAAGTAAAATCTTCTTCTGCTTCCGTTGGAAAAACACTGGCTTTGTGCTTGTTTATGAGCTAGTATCTATGGCACATATATTTTATTGAAAAATAATAAATATGAGTCTTAGCTGAGAAAACGTGGCATTGATGTAATACTTATTGTCATTTTATTCCATTGCTAGGACCATGATTACCAGACTGCTTGAAAATGTGCAAGCTGTATGTAGACAAATTCACCCAAATCACAGTATCACAGTATCACAGTATGTTTGGGATTGGAAGTAATGTCAAAAGATCATCTAGGCCAATCGCTCTGCTGGAGCAGGAATGCCTAGGTGAGGTCGCACAGGAACATGTCCAGGCGGGTTTTGAATGTCTCCAGAGTAGGAGACTCCACAGCTCCCCTAGGCAGCCTGTTCCAGTGTTCTGTCACCCTCACTGAGAAGTTGTTTTTTCTCAAATTTAAGAGGAACCTCTTGTGTTCCAGCTTGATTCCATTACCCCTTGTCCTATCATTGTTTGCCACCAAGAAGAGCCTGGCTCCATCCTCGTGGCACTCACCCTTTATATATTTATAAACATTAATAAGGCCACCCCTCAGTCTCCTCTTCTCCAAACTAAAGAGACCCAGCTCCCTCAGCCTTTCCTCATCAGGGAGATGCTCCACTCCCTTCATTATCTTTGTTGCCCTACGCTGGACCCTCTCCAGCAGTTCCCTGTCTTTCTTGAACTGAGGGGCCCAGAACTGGACACAATATTCTAGATGGGGTCTCACCACAGCAGAGTAGAGGGGAAGGAGGACCTCTCTCGATCTACTAACCACCCCCCTTCTAGTACACCCCATGACGCCATTGGCCTTCCTGGCCACAAGGGCACAGTGCTGGCTCATGGTCATCCTGTTGTCCACAAGGACCCCCAGGTCCCTTTCCCCTACGCTGTTCTCTAATATGTAATTTCCCAACCTGTACTGGAACCTGGGGTTGTTCCTGCCCAGATGCAGGACTCTACACTTTCCCTTGTTAAATTTCATTAAGTTATTCCCCGCCCAACTCTCCAGCCTGTCCAGGTCCCGCTGGATGGCAGCACAGCCTTCTGGCGTGTCAGCCACTCCTCCCAGCCCAGTGTCATCAGCAAACTTACTGATAGTACACTCAATTCCCTCGTCCAAATCGTTAATGAATATATTGAATAATATTGGCCCTAGTACTGACCCCTGAGGCACTCCACTAGATACTGGCCTCCAACTAAACTCTGCGTCATTGACTACCACTCTCTAGCTTCTCTCCTTAAGCCAGTTTGCAACCCACCTCACCACTCTATTGTCTAGACCACACCTCCTCAACTTAGCTGTGAGGATGCTGTGGGAGACTGTGTCAAAGGCTTTACTGAAGTCAAGGTAGACCACAACCACTGCTCTGCCATCATCCATCCACCTTGTTACATTCTCATAAAAGGCTATGAGGTTGTTAAGCATGACTTACCCTTGGTAAAGCCATGCTGACTGCCCCTAATAACCCTCTTATCCCTGATATGCCTTGAGATGGCACCAAGGATAAGCTGTTCCATTACTTTCTCAGGGACAGAGGTGAGGCTGACCGGTCTATAATTACCCGGGTCCTCCTTCTTGCCCTTTTTGAAGACTGGAGTGACATTTGCTTTCCTCCAATCCTCGGACAGCTCTCCCGTTTCCCAAGACTTGGCAAAGATGATGGAGAGCGGTCTAGCAATGACTTCAGCCAGTTCCCTCAGCGCCTGTGGATGTATCCCATCTGGACCCATGGATTTATGGATGTCCAGACTATTTAATTGCTCCCTAACCCAGTCCTCATCGACTAAAGGAAACTCCTCCATTGACCTGGCTTCATCCGGAGTCTCAGAGGTACGAGGCTCCCCAGGACAGCCTCCAGCAGAGTAGACAGAGACAAAGAAGGCATTCAGTAATTCTGCCTTCTCTCTATCTTCTGCCACCAGGACCCCCACCCCATTCATCAGTGGGCCTACATTTCCTCTGGTATTAGTTTTATCTGCTATGTATTTGAAAAAGTTCTTTTTGCTGTCCTTGACCCCTCTCACCAGCTGTAATTCTAAGGAGGCCTTGGCTATCCTAGCTGCCTTCCTACATCCTCTAACAGCAGCCTTATATTCCTCCCAGGTGGCCAACCCCTGCTTCCATGACCTGTAAACTCACCTCTTCTGCTTGAGCATACCCAACAGATCCCTATTCAACCACACAGGCCTCCTGGCTCCCTTCCTCGACTTCCTATGTGTGGGGATGCTCTGATCCTGAGCATGGAAGAAGCAATCTCTGAATGCAATCCAGCTCTCTTGGGCCCCTTTTCCTTCAAGCAGTCTTGCCCATGGGATTTCCCCTAGCAATTGCTTGAAAAGGCTGAAGTTAGCCCTGCTAAAGTCCGGGGTTGCAATTCTACTTGCTATTCTGTTCCTGCCGCACGAGATGCTGAACTCCACCATCTCGTGGTCACTGCAACCCAGGCAGCCCTCAACCTTTACTGCCTCAACCAGACCCTCCTTGTTAGTGAGGATGAGATCCAGCAGTGCACCTCTCCTAGTCGGCTCCTCCACCATCTGCATGAGGAAGTTATCATCAATACAGTGGATGAACCTCCTGGACTGCGGCTGCCTGGCTGAATGGTCCTCCTGTTAAATTGTCGATGTTGAAAGTAAAATGTTGAGCACATATAACTGTCTGACCTGGAGAGCACAGTACAGTATATCTAATAGAATCTTGCCCTTTACATTTGCACCTGAAAAAAGTGATGGGCTAACACTGCAGGGGTGATATCGGAGATGTGTGTTTTTCTTCAGAAATTTTGAGAAAGAAAGGGTGGCACAGTTATCAGCAGTGGAAGCATGAGGAATGCCCTGCTTCTGTACAGACCTTTTAACTTACAGACCTCACAGTGTTTTATTTGCAATACAAGTGTTAATGTTGTCATTTTATAGATGGAAGAATGCGAGTTTGAGGAGTCAAGTGATTTGTTTAAAGCAACATTATAGTTGATCTGGGAATCTATCTATTAAATAACTGCAGTGAACCTGCCCCACATACTTACACTGGAGTTTGAGACAGAAACTTTTGCTGAGTTTTTAACTTCCTCTGCATGTCCTTTTTCATCTTAATATACTTTGGGCCACTTTTGAGCATGAACAAATGGTGGGTTAAAATCCGTTATTGTGATGTTTCTAATGCAGGAAAAATCAGGAGGCATCAGAAATCTTTCATGTTTTGCTTTTGCCATAGAAGCTCAGTAGCCCTGTAAATAAGGCTAATGGGGTTGTGTCACCAGTGAGTAATAATGTTTCTCTCTGTTTCTTCTATCTTCTAACCTCGTTCAGCCTACTATCTTCCAAATTGCCATAATTACACTTTGATAACCTATTTTGAAGACAGAGAGAGAAAAACAAAACAAAACAAACCACTTTTAGCATAATATCTGCCTGCACTGCCTTTAATGTGTATTTTAGAGAATGCCCATGTGTGTTATGAAAGCAACCTTATTTCTGCTCTAGTGTGGGAGTCAGGGTATAAAGAACAGACATATTATTACCACTCTATATCTTTTACAGATACACCATAAGAAGTTACTGACTTGCTCTGCATTTTTTTCTTAGCATGTTCTTACATTTATACTCTGTCCTTTTTCATGCTATTCTTAATCTCCAGAGTGTGTTCAAGATCTTATTCCAAATAAACCAGTGAAAGACATTCACTTAATCTGTTAAAAATTCCTGATGGGACCTGACTTAATGCCAGACAAAATCTGCATGTTTTGCATTTGTTTTGTGACACTTTATTTATCTGTCTGATGTCCACAAGTCTACAGTTCATCTTGTCTACATTTTTTTTTTGTTTTTCTTGGTTTTCTTAGTAAAGATATCTCCACCAGACCTCTCCGAAGCAAGCAAGGGCTTCTTAATGACCCAGCCCTATATCTGTAGGATTATCTGGACCCTACATTGTATATTATTATGATTGAAATTCCTTGTTCAGTCCAGAATCAATGCCATGTTAGTGTCTGAACATGTCAATTAATTTGGTCTGAATGTTACAAAAAATAGGAAACTCTCTCTTGTGTGATTCCTGGACCAGTCCAAATCCTGTATCGCTTTCCACCGTAGGCAGGAGATACTCATCCTTTTCTTCAGAAGAGGAGTTTCTAGGGTTTGGAAACGAGAGTAGAAAGCTGTACGTGCAGGAAGGTATCTGGAGACGGAAGAAAATTGAAACAAGGAGATGGAAGAAAACACAACTACGAAAGTGGAAAAAGTGAAGTGAGTGTTTTATTTATATACTCTGTGTAGCCCGTGCGTGGCTTGGAAAGTCTATGTTCACTGCTCCTCTGTTTCAAGCTGGGTTTTCAGACTTGCTATAAATGACTGAACAGGCAGTTTTAATTATAGTAAAACACGACAAGAGAAATGAATCCTCGTGGTTAACAGGTCATGAGACTGCATCATAGTCCTCAGAGACTGAGAGGATTCAAATGCTTGTGAACAGTGCAGGTGCTGAAAACCAATATGAGGTTATATAATTTCTGGACCAGAGAAATGCCAACACGTCTTATAGAATTGTGGTGTGTGACAGCAGATTTCTGGTGGCAATTTACAGGCAGGGAAAAAGGTCTTTGATCTCACTACAGTTGGCAACCTTTCCATTTCTTATTCACTCATCACCATCACAGGATGTGTCAGTTTTCAGACAGAAATAATAAGACTAAGAAAGAGTGGCCAACTGTGCTGCTAGTTTTTTAAGAAGACAACCATAGAGTTTACGTGAATAAGGTTTAGCCCATTATATACAACCTGCTACTGTTATTAATTTCAATTTTTAAATTATTCTTGTGTGAAGGGGGATCTAGGTCTCACAACCCTGTATCTATTGTTTAGCTGAGTGACCAAAGTTTGACAGGAGTGAAGAAAAAATGTTGAACGCCTAATGATAAAGACCATCAATCAAAGACACTTGGTATAAAAATAGTGGCATTTTTGTGATTGAGAAGTAATCCATTGTCACATGTCCATGAAGATACAAGATGGGTGCCAAAAAAACACATATTATGACATAGACTAGTACCATTCCTCTGAACAAAGTTTTGTACTACATTTTGTAATTTTTATTTACTGTTGAAATCCATGTTCAAAGCTGAATTTGTTCTCTTATCTGGTCAAACTTGCTGTACTATGTAAGGTGATCCTCAGGACTCCACTTAGTTATGAGATCTATCAGATTTTAGGAGGTGCTTGAAAATATAAGCAATACTTTCAGGGCAAGATTTTCAGGAACATTTTTGTGTTTTGTTTTTGTTCTACTTTTCTGAAAGGACTCATGTTTCTGTAGTGCTACAGAAATATTCTGTAATTGCTCACTCAACCCTCCAAAATGTTACAATAGTGTAATTTCAAGTCAAATAATAAGATGTTCCATTTAAACTGTACTGTTGCTGTAAGCTATATTTGGATTCCTCTGTAATCCAGATTTATTGCCCTCCTTATTCTCTGCAAATGTAAGAAAACATAAAAGAGTTTTCTGTAATTATATAAAAAAGAAATACAAGCAATGTTTTAAAACCTTCTGTGAGATAGCAAGGTCAGCCATATGCGACTGAATAATTTCCTGAACATCTGTTCATTCTGGCTATCGAAGTGTCCAACAGTGCAGATATGGTATAAATAATAATGGCAGTACCATTTACTGAGATCTAGAGCTGCAATTGTATGTTTGCGAAAGTCCTGCTGAAGGACATGGAAATTTTTGGGGGACGGGCTGTGATTTTAGACCAATTGTAAAAGTCAGTATTCTGCTTGACCTTCACTATAACAATGCGCAAGTACAGCCTGAAACCAGACATGTAGCTACACAAAGGGAAACACAAAGAGATAGCATATCCTAACACATGGAATTAGCTGTCCTCTTCATAGTTGGACTTTGCGGAAGACTGTGGTTTGAAATGTGTTGGGCTGCAACACTTGACAGCTGTTAAATGGTGCACAATAAATATCTGATAGGAGACCTCACTCCTAAGTGTGGCTTCTCAAATGACTTTCACAGGTTGCTTTTAATGTTAAGTTCATGAAGGACATCAAGAAACCAAAGACTTGTTAGTTCACAATCTCTTTTTCACAGAAGAAGGTGTCACAGATTTTATCATGTGTTTACACTATATTTTTTTTTTTTAAATTTATGCTGTTTCATGGTATGTCAGATAAGAGAGACGTTATCTTGGTGGCTTTTTTGGTGACAAGTCCAATGTATGCTTTCATCCAAATATGTATTTTTATAACATTGTGAGAAGGCCTGACTCAGTTAGGAAGACTTGTTCCCTATTCAGGTCATTTGTGGCTTCCCTGGGCTTCCTGGAAGCCTTTCCTAAGTCCCTCCAGGAAAGGGAAACCAACAGGTCACAGACCTTTTGCATGTGCAGTTGCCAACACTGCCTTCCTAACCAGAGACTGTGTCTCTAATGCTGTCTCAGCAGATAAGGCTCTGAGCAGAGCTATTTATTGTCTCCTGAAGGCTGTAATTTTAGCAAGATCAATTTGGTGGTGTGTCTGTTCCAGGCTTAGCGAGCAAACCAGGTGCTTTGGGATACCTCTGTGGCTTAAAATTATGGTAACATGCTGCAACAGGTCCTCTAGAGAACACAGGAGCCAGCACACGTTTGGGTTGTTGGCAAGGAACACACAGATGTATCTGTGGTCGAAATCCAGATCTGAGCCTATCATTTGTTTAGACCCACACAGGAGCATGACAAGCTGCACAACCAAAATGGGCTCAGTGCTTCCCTGAGAGAGGAGGGTAGCTCCAGTTGTGTCCAGCTGAGGTGACCCATCTTTAATTATGACTTGTAGTGAAATTTGCCATTTCTCACAGTTGCATAAAGAAGTGCAGAGAAAAAAAAAAAAAAATCAGAGAAATTGAAAACTCCGCTGTATTTCAATATAACTAATACTAAGGTAATGAATAGTGTCATGATTCAACCTCACCTGGCAACTAAACAAAGTGCAGTTGCTCATTCAACCCCAGGCAGGTGGGATAGGGGGAGAACCAGAAGAGTAAAAGTGAGAAAACTCATGGACTGAGATAAAGACAGTTTAATAGGTAAAGCAAAAGCCATATTCACAAGCAAAGCAAAATTAGAAATTCATTCAGTACTTGCCATCAGCAGCAGGTGTTCAGCCATCTCCAGGAAAGTAGGGCTCCATCATGCCTAATGGGTACTTGGGAAGACAAAGGCCATCAGCCCAAACATATCTCCACTTCCTTATCCTTCCATCCAAATATATACTGAGCATGACAACATATGGTACCAAATACCCTTTCAGGCAGTTTGGGTCAGTCGTCCTGGCCTGTGCCCCCACCCTAGCTTATTGTACACCTGCAGCCTTCTGACTGAAAAGCCCTTGCCTTGGTATAATAAAAAAATCAGTGTATTATCAATATTCTTCTCCAAAACACAGCTCTATAGCAACTACTGGAAAGAAAACTAACTCTATTCCAGCTGAAACCAGGACAATAGAAAAAAGCTGTGTTTTGAAATAATAAAAAAAGTCACCTGGGTAATTGAATTGTTAATGAATATCAGCTGTAATAAATAGATACAATCAGAAAAGCAGAAGTACAAATATTTACTGTCTTTTGACTGGTATTTCCCAATCTTATGCACTCCTGTCCCATCCTCCTCTGTTACGTTATAAAAACAAATAATTACTTCCACAATGGGATAATGTGTTTAATCTAATTCACTTATGACTAAGGTAAGTAGCATTTTTTTTCTCTCTGCCAGCTCTACTTCTTTTGTGATGAGAGCGATATCAGAATTAAACTGGATTCCATTGAACTGCTCTTCCCACATTTACCTCTAATGGACATTGACTGGACAATTAGTGTTCTATTTACTTTCTCATTTTCATTCATTTGTACATTGATAAGAAAAAATGTACATAAAATATATGCCTTTAAGTGCTTAAACCTTGCTAGGAAAAAAAAAAAACCAAACAACCGGGGTTAAAATGGATTAACACAACTTGTTGCTATTTTCTTAACTAAGTCAGTATTTGCTCACAACAAGGTAAGACATGGATGACCAACTAGGTTCTTATGGTATGCCTTATGGAGTGTTTTTTTTTAGCCTGGAGCAATGTTAATCAGTTATTGGGTCAATCATATTTGGGCTATTACTATGTGTTTGTGTAGGTGGGGATGGGAAGTGTAGAGCCAGATATTGTTGGTAAAGTTAATTTAGTGCAGAGTAGGCACTCTTAGAGTAGGCCAGGTGGAAAAAAAACAAACAAACCAACAAAAAACCCCAAAAAACAAAAACCCAAACATTTTTAAACTTTTGGTGACTTTTTTTTCTTTTCTTGAAAGAACGAAAGTATTTTAATCAAGTTGCCCTAAGGGAGGAAAAGACAAAAACTCTCAGGCCTTATGGGGGACTAGACAATCTCTGAAGAAAATGATGGTTAAGACTTTTTTTACCTCCTTCCATTATACCCCCTACATCATGATCAGCTAACAGGTTTTTATGCAAGATTTCTGTAATCTACATTAAGAATAAAACATCTGTTGTGCTAGATAGAGCTGTACCCCAATCATTTTTTTACTGCTGTGGGGAATGGCTAAGTTACTGATGGTCTGTGCAAGAAAGTTATGTGACTAAAATTCTTAACATAGGCAAGAGTTACAAAAGAGAAACTATTGCTTGTGCAACAGATCCCACCTGGGTATGAACATATGTTGTTTTTCATACATCTACCTTGCTGACTGTATACAGACTGGCAAGCATGGAACTCTTTTGTGTATAAGTGTATTGTGAGATATAGTGTCATGTAATGTTATGTTGAACCTCCTGTGCTAGGATAACCAAAGACCTCTTATTTTTTCTGTGATTCCTCTCTGGAAAAACAAAACCAAACCTGCTCTTGAGAGTGAAGAAATCAGTCACTGAATATGTTGAGAACTGATGAAACCAGGACCCAAGTGTGTTGTTGTCTGTGCTCTAGGTAAATATGAATATTGTTAATCCTATGGCAATGATCTATGTATCATTAGCAGCTTTCTAAGATTGAAAGATCAGTTTTTCATTCAATTGGTGCTAGTTTTAAAGACATCTGGCTTAGTATATAAATGACAGTAAACCATCATTTAACATATATTTTAGCATTTTGCTTCAATGATGTGCTAGCTCCGTTGTGACTGGCATAGGTATAAATCTGCTCTGCAATAGTCCCAGACTCTTCCCTAGAGGAAGAAACATATGAAAAGTGGAAATGAGATTGAATTTTGTGATTCTTCCTGCCCCTGTTTTAGTTTCAAACAAAACTCTTTAAAGTAGAAAGTAAACAATTTGCTCAGAACTGAAAAGGCTCTGAGTGTGTTAGCAATCAGGACACATAACCATGGACGTAGTTATATGCGGTGCTTTATTTCAGCGCTGGGAAACCAGGGGTTCGCACCCAAAGCTGGCTTCGAACAGCTGATTCAGACCATACCTTGTTATACAAGTTAGTCACATACATATTCATTTCACCCTTGACAACCATTAGCATATTCCACACCTATTCTAACACAAACTTTCTATCTAAAAGATGCTACAATTATCAGTTATTTTCTACGGTACCAACTTTAAAAGAATATATCATAAATCTATGTCCACCTTAAGAATAAGGCTCGGTTACAGTTACCTGCCTTGTAAGAATATACCATAAATCTATGTCAGCTTTAAGAACAGAGTTTGGTTACTGATTACAAGAGTTCTATGGCTACAGGGCTGGTTGCTATCCTAATGTTAAACCAACTGTAGCAAATTCAGCGGCCAGTAAAGGCCTTGTCCTGTTCTTCAGTTAAGGCCTGTTCTGTTCTTCAGTTAAGGCCTGTCCTGTTCCAAAAGGCCAGTGAAGGCCTGTGCCTGTTCTGTTCCATGAAAGAAGACATCTTGTAAGGTTGATTACTATCATTTGCTATCAAGTGCACACTGAAAATAAAGACATCTTTATCTTAAGGTGTAAATACTTCTCATGTGAATTTTCCAGCTCTGCTGAAACAAAACAAAACAAAAAAACAGAACTAAGGAGAGAAACCAACATAAAATGTTAAAGGAAATAAAATCAGTCATGTTATTTTTGTTTTTGAACGGAAGATTTGATATCTCAAAATTTCTCTGCTCTATATTAGCTGGTTAAACAAAATGTTTTCCACATAATTTTCATGTTGGAAATGCAGTTTCAAAATTCTGACATGCATTAGTACCATACACCTGTCATTTGTAAGAAACGGAACATGCTAAATGTTTGAATTAGTTTTGAAATAAAAATTTACTTACACGTGGCAACAGTAACTACAGTGGTGAAATGCACACCTATAAACCCAATAGGTATTTAAGATGCAAACTTTTAAAACCAGAATTCAAGAGAAAAATCTTCTCCTGAGAAAAAACCTCAGAACCGCAAACCAAAAAAACCCCACAAAACCAATGAAGACCCACTACCCTCAAACACCTTTACACATAACATTGTGAAAACAGTTATCAGTTAATCTTTTCAGTGACTGAAATAGGGAAGCAATTAACAACAGGATATAAACATAGATAACAATCACATGAAGAAGGTTTTTTTTCACTGGAAGAGTCAATCTTTCAATACTAAACAGTACTGTTGGATGTAGTAAGGCCGTTTAAAGATGCAGAGAAGCAGCTTTTTTGGGGTTTTTTTTCATCTTTCTTTACATTTCCAGGAAACATGCTACCGCGCTAGTGCTGTAGCTTTTCCATTCATGCAGCTGTGGGGAAGGTGGACATAGAGGTGACCTGCAATCCTCCCTCCACAGGCAGATGATCAGTCAGGTCTGGAACTGCCAGCTACCTGAAGCTTGTCAGTCAGGCTACTACAGTTTTGTTCCTTTCTGTCACCGTCACTCCTTGGAACAGCTCCCAAAGCAGTGGGAACAGGGTTGGCACAGTCAGCAGGTAGTCTTTATGACCAAGGCTCAGGCCTTCAGACCTGGGTCCAACCTGCATCCAGTCAGGCGGATTCTCTTTTGTGAGACCTGAACAAACAAAAACCTGCAATTTGAATAGCTTTAAATGAAGCAGAAACAAGAATGATTTGCCTGGTTCTTTCAAGTTCTTTATTGCCCTAAACTACTTCCTTTCAGTCTTCCCAGAAGCTACTTCATCTGAACAGGCTGTGATGGAGGGTCCTTAAAGACCATGTTCACAGTTTTGAAAGAGCAGCAAACAGCAACACTCAGAACGTTTAAGAAATAACTGATGAGATTTTATGGTGCTTAGGAGAGAAAATATCTAAGTATTCATATGTAAATCTCAGATATTCACCAGAATGTTGCTTTTAAAGTACTGCCATATTTTTCTTTGCAAGTGCATATGGAGTAAGTAGCTGGAGGTAATGATCCCTCTAGAGACTCGAAATTTGTTTTAATGTGAAACAAAAATGTCAGAGTACTAAAGCTCTCAGGCTTTTTCTTCCTTTGCAAGAAAAGTCCTCAAGGGAAAAAAGATAGAAAAATTCATTCTAAAGAGATTAACAAAATCCAATTAACCTGATAAAACCATTAAGTAAATTAGCAAATTTGGTAATCAGAATGTGGTCCTTTTTTGTTTGCTTAATTCTAGTGTTAATAGGTTAACATGGCAAATGTTTAACAATGAAGAATCCTCCTTTTTTTTTTTTTTCCCCCCACACACAAACATTGACAAGTTCGTGCATTTGGAATACTTTTGTTTACATTCAAGAGGCTCTGAAAGAAGTTTGCCGTAGTTGCTCATGAATCAAATTTGATCAACACCTCATTTGAATATAAAAGCCGGTGTTTTTGTATTTTAGTGTATTCTGTGTATATATACAATATGTACATAGATAAATATAAACATAACTGTGTATTCACATCTCTGCATGCCTACTTTTTTTTTAATATGTATATATCTATGCATGCACGCACACATATACTCACATCAGATGTCTCCTTAAGTTTCTAGTAAGTCAAACAAATTAGAATCACACATCACTGAAAGCAGGAAAATTGAAGTGTTGTTCTCCATCTACTTTCCCACAAAGGGTAAGTTTTATACTTTGGACAAACCTGCAAACTCTAGATATCATTTATCCAAATCTTTTAAGCTTCACATTGAATTTAATGTGAAGAACAAAACAACGCACTAACAAACCCCCAAACCTCTACTTCTTTCTGAAGGTTAACACCACATATAGGAACTATATAAGCAATGTCTTGCATACGCCTCGAATTGGGATTTAAAGGAGTCACTGTATGACAGAAGAGCCTACACTTGTTTTTCAAGAGTCTTTCCACTACTGTGATGGGGCAAATGTAATTGTTCCTAATGTAGAAAATACTTGGCAACTGGTAAAATCCAAGGTAACTAGTGAGAGGCTGATCTCCAATGGGACTGATGCTGACTAGAAAGGCCAGTTCTCCCTCTTCCTTGCCCCCACCCTGAGAAGCTTTCTGGCACTCACACCAAACAGCCCCAAACCCCATGTGGCTGCCTCCGATTTGCCTCAAGCCACATCCACCCTCTTTTATGTGGAAGTGCTGCTATTGTAGCAATTATGACTTCCCAGCACATTGGTGATCCGGGTTATGAGGACCAGGTTAAGGTCAAGGGGGAAGTGTCACTAGATGTGCACTTTCATGCAGCTGGAAGGGATCTCCACAGATATTTTTCTATTGTTTTAGGCAGTTTAATTGACTCAGTGATGATACTCAGAGGCAGGAATAACAAGAATGGACAGCTGCGTGCAGGTTTCAGTATTCCTGTCATGCAGGGCATCCTGTGTCTCTTACCACAACCATCTCTCAGACTATGAGGAAAACAGTGAAGGACTCCATGGACACTCTGGCAGAGCAGGCAAGTTGATCTTGGTCCATTCCCTGTGCCTCACCATGCCACAGAATCTGTCATGTTAGGAAATAACAGCACAGTTTTAAATAGCCGTGTAATTTGAATTACATGTCTTGAAAGTAAGCCTGTCACTATTTCTGGGAAAAAATTTTGCTCCGCATTGTGCTCACATGATACATTATCGTGTTCACAATGTCTACCAGTAAAACGTTTTGGGTATATGCAGAAAGTCCCCAGGAAATAGGTTCCTCCATTTTGGCAGCAGTTCACAGAATCACAGAATGTTAGGGATTGGAGGAGACCTCAAAAGATCATCTAGTCCAATGCCCCTGCCTGAACAGAAACACCCAGAGGAGGTTACACAGGAATGCGTCCAGGCAGGTTTTGAATGTCTCCAGAGTAGGAAATTCCATAACCCCCCTGGGCAGCCTGTTCCAGTGTTCTGTTACCCTTACTGAGAAGAAGTCTTTTCTCAAATTTAAGTGGAACCTTTTGTATTCCAATTTGAGCCCATCAGCCCTTGTCCTGCCGTTGGTTGTCACCAAGAAGAGCCTGGCTCCATCCTCATGACACTCACCCTTTCCATATTTACAACCATTAATGAGGTCACCCCTCAGTCTCCTCTTTTCCAAGCTAAAGAGCCCCAGCTCCCTCAGCCTTTCCTCGTAAGGGAGGTGCTCCACTCGCTTCATCATCTTTGTTGCCCTGCGCACTCTCCAGCAGTTCCCTGTCCTTCTTGAGCCCAGAACTGGACACAATATTCCAAATGTGGTCTCACCACAGCAGAGTAGAGGGGAAGGAGAACCCCTCTCGACCTACTATCCAGACCCCTTCTAATACACCCCAGGATGCCATTGGCCTTCCTGGCCACAAAGGCACAGTGCTGGCTCATGGTCATCCTACTGTCCACCAGAACCCCCAGGTCTCTTTCCCCTACGCTGCTCTCTAGCAGGTCATTCCCCAACTTATACTGGAACCTGGGGTTGTTCCTACTCAGATGCAAGTCTCTACACTTTCCTTTGTTATATTTCATTAAATTTTTCCCCGCCCATCTCTCCAGCCTGTCCAGGTCTTGGGCTACCGTCAGAAATAATGAGTTCTTGCAGGAAATTTGTTGAAAAAATAAGTCAACTATTTTATCTGCAGACAGCTGGGCCACCAGTTTAAGCCTGATGCTTTTCTATTGCAAAGACTCTGCACAGTTATCCTGACTTATTAGAAGATTCAAAAGGTCAAAGACTAAATTAAGCAGCATCCTCATAAGTTTTAATTACTCTTTCAGTAACAGATACAGAGCCTTCAGGCTTTTGTTTTTGTTCCTGTGCTTAATCAGAGATTAAAGTTGGTAGAGGCACTCAGATGCAGACCTGACCTTTAATATGTTCTTTAGAAACATAGCAAGAGCTACTTTCTCTGATCCAGTTTTCTGGCTACCAAGTCTGGAAAAGACATGCAGACCCTGGTGTAGCCAAGCAGGTGACTACAACTCACAATTTGACTATTTCAGGGCTAGACAGGTTCTTAATAGAAGGGCGTGTGTAGGAAGTTGGCACCAAAAAGAGAACTCTCTTTAATAGTGTGTTTTTTCAGAGATGTTTTGGAAGATGCTTCCAAATCATGAAGAGAAACAAGTCTCACATATGTCTACTGAGCAGGCACTGCACATATCGCTGCAGTTGAAGCTGGTAACACACATCTTACATCAAGTATAAAGGTATCAGTTCTTTATACTCTACCTGGGAGCTGTGGGAAAGGTTAGGAAACATAAAAGGCAATAGCCCTCTCTGAATCAGGGCAATAAGCTGTCAGCATGGATCCCTTCATACTCCCATAAAGTGTTCCAACTTTGTTAATAGTGCTGAGAGCATCTCTATTACAGTAGTTTTCTTTTTTTCTTCTAGAAATTTAGAATGAAAAATATAGAATTTTAGAAATTCTCTTCTCCCCACCGTGAGGGGAAGAAGAAAATCTATAGGCAGCAATAACCAGTGCTGTATGGCCCCTGTCCCCGCTGCTTGCCAAATAATGGTGTGATGGTCCTTTGCACAGTCTGCATGTTTCAATGAACATGGAGCACTTCTGTTTATCTGTTTGTTTTTAACTA
The DNA here is from genome assembly GCF_037038585.1 of Patagioenas fasciata. Lineage (NCBI taxonomy): Eukaryota > Metazoa > Chordata > Aves > Columbiformes > Columbidae > Patagioenas > Patagioenas fasciata. The sequence continues at coordinate 32,669,624 of NC_092560.1, forward strand.
ATATGTATGTGTCAACGCCTTTCGTGCCTTTGATTGCCCACTGAAAAGATGGTAACAGAAAGTATCCTCTGGAAAACAGATTATTATGTGACCCTCATGCCCTTTCCCCCTCTAGAAACGTCTTCACAGTGGTCATAAAAATCAGTTATATGTTCATGTGATGAAGACTTTACCATGTGTTAACTCCATAAGAGGTAGGATGTTTCTTCTTTTCCACTTGGAACTGAGGTTATTAATTCCCTTAAAAGTGTTTAAAGACATGCTCCAGTTTTCCAGGTTTGAGGAATTATTACAGTTTTCCCCCTGGCACCTTTTAAACATATAAATTAGAAAAGGACTATCACATTTTTGGGAACAACTAAAACACAGAACTAACATATGACACTGCTTTGAAAAATTGTCAGCATAAGATTATTTCTTATGAAAGTAATGTGCATCAAAGCTGCCATTTTAGAAAATGATGGAGAAGCTGATGTGTGTTTTATACCTGATGTTAGCTATTTCTCTTTATTCTTCACAGTTCAATCCAATGTTGTTACATGGGTTCAGAAGGTGGTGGAATGGTAAAATAAAAAACATTCTAATGTTTGAAATCTTAATTTTGTTATTTACATGAAGAGTAACAAGGGCTCAAGGCACATGCTGCGGGTCCTGAACAGGTAACAGATAGACCTTATAATGACATCCTGCTCACTCTGAAACTCTGTGTTGATGTCCTGCATCCTTCATCATGCTTCATCACTGAAAAAGCCAGAGGGAGCAACATTGCAGAAAATCCTAAGCCTACAAACATGAGGGTAATGTCACTTGCAAGAGGAACCCCATTCACGCATTGAGATGTCTGAAAGCTGATACTTAAAGACAATAGTTATTTTAATGCTAGTTATTTACAGGAGGGTTAAGGAACAGCCTTCAGTAATTTCTTTGCTTGATAGAACCTCCACTCATTAAAAAAATAAAAAGTAAATAAAGGTTACATCTTACCAGTTTCAAACTGGAGCACTTGTAAAGGTAGTGACATACTAGAAATAAATCTGCAAGGCAGATAAAGATATTTTGTGAATAATGAATTCACAAAAAACTTATAGCATGAAGTTAGTGAAACATAGTTGTAACTATAGTTTTGGAACATGTAAGGGGAAGTAAGCCATTGTCCATGTAAAACACAAGTATTATGGGAGAAGTGATCCCGCCCAGTTTTAAGTGACTATTAGAAATGTAAGTATGAAAAGTACAAAATACAAGAATTTACTAGACAAAACTGATATTTTTTTCATAAGAAGGAGCAAACAATTTAAAGACTGCACTTTTGTTATTAAAAATATTTTGTTACCTAAAAAGCTTATTTTTTTTTCTCTGGTCTGCCTGTATTTTGTGCCTTTTTTGCACACGAAATTGCTCTGCTATAACTTTACAATGCTAGGTGCACAAAGAAGTTTGACAGGGAAGTTTTGGTGAAATGTGGAAATGAAAGTAAAGTCAATCTCTGCTTATCACCCAGAAAAAAATGGTGTACTTCATTCTCTGAGCTTTAACAGTGTACTCCCTGCAGCAAGTCATTTACAGATGATCAACACCTTTCTACTTTTGCCTCCCATCTCCCTACTTGACCTCTCTTCATTAACCCAGCAATTTGCAATGGCATTGGGTGGTGGATTTATCACAGAACTTGTTCTGAAGTGGTCTCTGGGGACAACAGAGCTAAAGGTAAATTGAATTTCCTGTGTGAAGGCCTCCTTTTTTTTTTTTTTTTTTTTTTATTTTCCTTGTCTAAAAATGTGCCATGTTTCAGGTCTGGTTAGTGAGATAAATATAGAGCTATAGGGTCAAGATACTATAGTCCCTAGACTAAATGAGGAACTGATCTGAAAGGCAATATTTTAAACTTGATTTTAATAACTTCTATTTTCTATATGGCTTTTTTGGTTTAGAATGTATTTTTTGTGTTACATGCAATATTTCCAAGATTAGTTTATCTTAGCTCGACAATATTAGGGTCTCAATATTACTGTCTTGGGAGCTTAGAAAAGGAATTTTGAACCTAGTCTGCTTTGAACCTGATCTAAGATGAACACAATCTGTTCTTTTGAACCTGATCTAGGATGAAAAGACAACCTGTCCCAGGATTTGCCTTGCTTTAACTAAACAAACATCATCAAATTGGTGCAAATTAGTGTGGAAATGGTTGCAACGAAACCTGGACAGCTTCATGCCTCAAAGAGCATGTTTTTCATATATAATTTGTAGTAATGTCAAATCTCCGGCTTCTTGAAATAACTGGTTCTCCTGACCACAAAACTTTCTTCGAACAGCTGAGTTAGGCCTGAGCTTTTTGGCTTCACTTGGTTTACGTTCTGTTTCTTGATACTGCTTTTAATTTCTGGCTTTGCTTTTGCAAAGGTTGCTCTGCACTCCCAGACCAGTATACTAAATGAAGACCAGGATTGTCATGTGAGTGCATGGTTCCAGAAGTTTAAATTAACAAAACTGACACACCAGGAAGAAGGCACATGGGCTTTACACACAGGAAATACAATTCAGGTTTCTTTGCTGGACTCTGGAAACTAGATCAGAGATGGAGACAGTGTCACAATCCTGTCACTTGTGTGGTTTTGCCCTTGGAGTCCAATAGGGAAAGAGCGCCTATTTAAGAGGCATAATGAGCAAGGAGTGGCTTTGCTCTGTTGCACTGATCTCCCAGAGTAATTCATTGCTCATCTAATGCTTTACTCCCCCAAACTGATGCTATCTCTTCCCACCGTACCTCCTGCATACACACATACAAATGACTTTGAAACAATTACCATCCTCGGAGTCCTGGGATGATTTAAGGAGAAAAGGACTTGCAAATTGAAGCCGTGGTCATTTCTATAAACTTTGATTTAGGTTAATGATTGTAAATAATAATTAGTACTTGGTATTTGAACACCTTGTAATTGAAGGCTCCCCAGTGATTACAGCACATCTAGCTCATTTAGATGAATAGTATCACTCATTCCAGGGCAAATGAGCAGGATTTGTGGCTGAAATCTAGGGCCTTAAGCACGGCTTAAACTTTTGCATGCCTTGAATAATCCCACTGGAAGTGATTCAGTGCACTCTACAACGTTCGTCTTGTGTGAATTACTGTTTCACCATTTCACTTCTCAAGATGAAAATTCTGGCAGCACACATGATAGATGAATAATTTAAAAACAACATTTCCTTTTTTATTCTTTACAATATGTAGCTATTCTAAAAACTATATTGAATTAAAAATTAGACTAAATATGCAGTTGCTCTAGTGAACCCCGAGGAGTCTAGGATTACCACAGGAATACTAAGTGCAAAATGAGCTTGCCTGGTTACCAGCCACTACTAGGAAGTTCAAAGTTCTTGCTACACTGTTTGAATTGTATTTGTCCTCTCTTTTCTTTAAAGTCTGATTTTTGATAAGGTTTATTAGTAGGAAATTTATTTTGACTGAACCTTTTTTTTGAAATCTTCAAGTAAAATCAGCTTATTGAAGATTGTTTTGGAATACCAACCACTGTTTTAAATGGTTTTAAAAATAAACAAAAAGTAACAGTAAACCTCAGAGATAAATTTGGTTTTGGTGCTTTCTTGTTAAAATAAAAATAACTATTTTCTCCTCTCTCTTGATTTCTTTTTGATTTTTCTGCAAGGTAAAATTGAAAGGCAGTGCATTTTTAGTATGTGGGCTAAAACTTAGTAGCTTTTTAAAACCTAATGGCTCTCAGGGTGGGAGTGTGTGTGTATGCCAGGGTGGAGGGCATCAAAATAACAAAGCAGTTAACACAAAGACTATTAGAGTTTGTCATTGTTGGGTCTTCTTGTCATATTGCCCTTTGCTTGACTCTGAAACCAGTGTGGTTTCTCAGAAGCACAGATTAAATCTTGAGAACATTAGAACATAATAGTAAACTCATATTTTTAAGTTCTGTCAACATAAATTACAGATTTCCTTAACTTGCTCACTTCTCACATGAGTTTTGCAGTTTCTCTCCTTGGTGTATATTTATGCCAAGGGTATGGTCAAATCCAGCATTCCTATAACACAGCAGTGACTGGAACCACTTAGTTGTGTTCTTACCATAATTTAGCATGAGTAAGGTGAGCAAAGTTAGTAAATTACAACTCTTGCAAAGATACCATCCAGAAAGTGCTAATGTTCCCTTATCTGTGTGTTGTTTCATATCTCTGTGGTACAGCTTGCCATTTATAAAACATGAGTGAAAGTATTCCCTTGCATCAGAAGAATGTTATGAGTCTATATTCATTCATAAACATGATGAGATACAAGAAAATGTTCATAAACATATTGCTAAGGAAGTAGTGTTATAAATGGCTTCAGGATAATGGGCCTGCCTATCGAACAGTTAAAACCATTTTCGAAACAGTTACTAAGATTATGGTTTTCATGCTTTTGATACTCATATTATACCAGGAAAATGCAGCTGTCTGAATCTCGTGAAGATGATATAGAACTCTCTTCTCCATAAGCTCATGGAAATTTTACCCTGGGTCGCTGTCGTCAAATATCAGTTTAATGTTCTAATTTTGACTAGAGATAATTTACAAACTCACCTACACATTTTGTGCAGCCCAGTGGCACTGTAATGTAGGTATTCTGCAGGTTTTTTTTGAAGGAAATGAAGGCTCCCAGAATGTTTGAGGCATTCAGGTTTAAAGAGCAGGGGAAGAGGGAATTTTAAGAGGCTGAAGTTGTCTAAATGTACATTCTTTGTGCAAGGCAAGTCTATGGTCAAGGTAAGCAAATGCAAAAACCAAAAAAACAACGGATGTCAAGGTTTAAAATGACAGACAAAATTGTACAAGGAAAATGTGCCCACACTTAAAATATATTCTTATGATTCTTCCTATTGTCAGACTGTTAGGTTAATTGGAAAAATCTCCCTTCAGTGGGCTTAATTAATGAGAGATTCTCCATGTGCATAGTTAGGAATCTCACTTCCCTATGCCCTCCCCCCCGCCCGCCCCGCCCAGGTTTGGCTCATATCGAAAATGTCTGTCAACACTGCTCAGGCATTGTGATTTTTTCAAACAAGAGGATTTTCTTTGTGATGAGAACAAACAAGCCATCCAATGAAAATAACTGGTATATTCAATCTGTATAAGGCTTTCCTTTATAAAGCTGAGAATGGATGCTACTATGTTTTTTCCTTGGAGTATGTGCACTAAAGGCAGGTAAATCCCATGTGTACCACACTATTATAGTAGATCTGTCTTGATCTGTATTTACATTGTCCAGTCAAAAAAATACAAATTGAGACTTACTAATTGGTGTTTAAAAAAATAATTTCCCAGTCAAGTTCAAAATGAGAGAATAATGCCTTGTTTTTCAAGAGCTGCCTATTTCAAGGAGAGGTCATGCATGGTAGTGACACAAATAAAGTGAGAGTTAATTTCTTGTTAATGAGTTAAAGATGTCAGAAGGACAATAGCTTTAGGGCTCAATTATGTCTCTGCAGAAGCAGATGAGAGTAGAGAAGAGTACATCAGTTTAGATTTTTTTCCTACACAGTCATGTTTCTCACAGAAATTTCAATGAGTTCCTCTCTTTTAAGTCCTTTGGGCTCAAATGTGCTGTTTCTGAAATAAATCGTTTGATATTTGAAAGTGTAGATATAAGGACTTTTTGGAGTTGCTTTAACACAAGCTATTTCTGTGATCTGTATTACAATTTGACCCCACAAATGTTTGTATTTGTAATCTGGATGTGCACAGAGCTGTAACACAGGGCTAAGAGGCAAGATATGGTGTTAACTTTATCCTGAAGTTGCACCAAGCATCTTCAGGACAAGAATATTTCCCAAAGGAGTTTATTTGTTAAAAGACACTATTGAAGGATTCCCAAAAGGTCAAGAGACCACCCTGGATTCTGCAGCTCCATGCCTGGAATGACCGTTCCTGGCATCTCTGTGCATAGCCTTTGTGACCCTGAGCAGTGTCATGTCTCCCAAATTAAAAGGCAGCCCAAGAGAAGGCAGAAGAGTATCCACATTTCTGTAATAAGCCACTGCCTTATTCACCTGTACGTGTGAGGCTGACTGGGAGGAATGTGTAGATGTATCTCTCCAGAGCTGTAGGACCTGACATGCTGGCCATGTGCCAAGGTTTTCTACGTAGTTTGGATCAAAACAGTGTGAATCTGAATGAAAACAGCATGGAGGAGAGGTCTCTAACAGCCGGTGTGAAAATGTTATAAAGGGAACTTTATTCTCCAAGTACTTTGTGCAATGTTACAGTACAACTATAATTGAGTTTTTCAGCTGTTTCCTTCAAAGATTAATTATACACTGCTGTAAGAGAGTGAGGTAAGAACATTTGTCTGAATACTTACTGTTTAAACCTCAGCGATGAACACAGTATCTCCACCATTTGCTTGAAGATTTTTGCCTGTTTCCCTGGTATATCAGCTTCACCCTGTCTACACTAATGAATGGCCTTCACCTGCTCTTGTCTTGCCTGCTCTAGTGCCTCCAGCCCATGCACTGCATCTCTGCCTACATATGTTCAGAAAATGGGTATTAGCAGGTCTGACAGTGAAATATATCTCTTGGCCGTATGGTTAAGGAATAAGCAGATGAAAGAGGTAATTTAAAATTACCTTGGCCCAAATATTGCTAATGCACAGAAACTTTACAGCAGCTGAGATCCCATGAAAAACACTTCTCTAGTCAACGTCCTTACAGAAATTTCTAACTTGGAACAATAATCAGAGAACTCTGTTTATTAATTTTGAAATTACAGATAATGGTCTATAGATCCACAGCTGTGCAAAGAAAAACATTTTATTTGAGACTGGTCACGCAGCTACTATTTCTTTTACTTCTCTTGCCCATATTGAGGGCCCATGATCCTGTTCCATGCCAGTCTCATCTGTCTTCTAGATTTTTCAGTGGTTGGACAACGTGTCTGTAGATTTGGCTCTTTCTAGCTTAAATTTTTCTAGCATTGTACCCAAAGATTTTGTATCTCCAGATTCTCTCACACTACTCTCATGCCTTACCCAGGGTGTGCAAAGACACCACCTCTGACAAGTGAAGAAAACTTCCCTCCACTTGCCTGCAAATCAGGCCTCACCTTAACACAGAAAACAGGAGTTCAATCCCTCCCTCCTATCTCCACCTCACAATAATTATTAAGTCCTAAGGCCATCAGGACATGGCAAGAGTCTGAGCTCTCTACAGTGTAGCTGCAGCCAGTTTGTGCAACTTCGGCTCACAGGCAGAGAGTTGTCCTTTTCCCTGTTTCATTTAAAAAGAGATTTCATGGCTAGTGTTCTGCTGTTACATTTCCAGGCTGAGCCTGGTGTAAGTTTCTATTTCACCTTTATGACCTAAAAGTTCTTAGATTTCTGCCAGTTTTTCTGCTCTGCATCAATACCCTTTCCTGTAAATCTGTTCTAAATGACAACATCCTGAAGGGGCATTTCCCAAGTCAGTTTGGTCCAGATATATGGTTTTCCAAAGTAAACATTAAATTTAAATCCCCTACACCTCCTTCCATTAGCTGACTCAGAATAGCATCTGCATCCCTGTGAAACAGCAGAGTCAAATCCAGCCACCTGCATCGCTGCAAACACACGTGCCATCTGTTTCTTATTAAGTGCTGTCAAATTCACATCATTCAGAACTGGGTGTTTGCTGCCAGAGAAGCTGTTCGGAAGTGGCACTGCAAAAATAATGAATGCCAAGAATGTAATCAGAGGAATGTGTTAGTTTACTTCTCATATAATTCTTATAGATTCTCATAGATGTGCTATAATAATGAGGATAAAAATGGCAAGAGAAGGCTTTCCCATCCTGATACATCTGCTTGTAGTACAAACCAATTAATATGAACAAGGGGAAAACCGCAAAGTGGCAAAGGATTTACCAGGAAGACTAGATATGGTAAGATGTGGTGGATTCTGCTGTGCTTAACCATTCTGTTCTTTCTTGCAAGTGAAGAAAGTAGATTAATACAATATTGCCATGGAAACATGGTGTTAGTGACACTGTCATGGTATCAAACAGATTTGTAGATCACTGTGATGTCCCCACATGGCAGAAACATTCAGAAGTGTAAAGGAGGGAGGACCCTGATAACCATTGAAAGACTGAGGCAGGGTAAGCTTGACCTTGGTAAGGAGTTCAGCTAAGTTACTGGTGTCTGATTTTCCTCCCAGATTCAGAAAGCTGTAGTTCAAAGACCTGCTGGAAAATGGGAGTGTGTTGGTGACCCCTGATAAAGACCAGAAGAGGAGGATTGTAATTTGGTGACGAGAGAGAGCAGTGTATTTGGCTGCCAAAACGGAACTGGGAAAATGTCTTGGAGTCCAGGAGGGAGACAACTGTGCAAGGACTTGGAGAAAGAGCAACATTCATTGCCTTCCACAGAAACCGTGTAACAGGCTCAACAACTGAAATGCACGAATAAGCTGCAATTACTCTTTGTCTTGTTCTTGCACTAATCAGAGTCACGTTCAGTTTAGGCAGATCTTCAATGTACATCAGAAAGTGGATGGAGGTGTAGCAGGTCCTCTTTCAGAGAGTAACAGCTGAGGTTGGTGTAATTTGGGTTGTAATACTAGGAAGTTTCTAGTCGTTCATTTGTGATGTACTTTACAAATTGCGTCCTAAAGTGAGTTCTGAGTCATGTTTAACATGGCAAATAACAGGGATTAGAGACCTTTAAGGAGGCAGCTTATGTCAGAACATTATAGTGTGTCACCATCCTTATTACTAAACTATCATGGGGAGTAGCACTTCAATATTTGATTTAAAGTTGCTGTTTACCCATTAAAAAAATCAGCTGTCACAGGTGAGCTGACAGCTTTTATGAAGAAAGGATAAAATGAAAGTGTGGAAAATGGCCTCTGAAACCTGAAATACTGCAGTTGTGAGTTGTTCAGCCTGGAACTTTCAAACACCTTGAGCCTCTGTTTGGGATTTTATCATATCACCGTCAACAGGGTTGTGCTTGCAAGGGGAGATGGGCAATGTGGCTTCTTTCTTGTAAGAGATGTAAGGCTGTCATGCCCCATTTTAAAATGAAGCTGTGAGACTTGTGGGAGATCGTGGAAGTCCTCTTGCATCACTTTCCTAGTATATATATTCTACTGATGAGAAGGTTTTGTATGCAGATTACAGGTTCAGGAAAACTGGTTTTGTTTCGCATATTGGTTATATATATACATCCTCAGCTTCATGCCAGTGCATTTGTATTTTTCACAACTGAGTTAAAATACCACAACACAGCTGAATTTTTTTCACAGAGGTACAGTCAGGAATTTGCTGGGGCTGAGGAGAATCTTTCCTTCTTGCTTGGGAAGTGCCTTAATTGCTAGGCAGAACATGTCAACTAATAAAATAGAAAGGATTTTCTTTGTCCATGTGTTCTGTGTCACTTCTGTACAAGCTGGCACTCTTTTTCCAGGAGAGGCGCTCTTCTTGGCACATAGGAGAAATATGCTGACAACACGGGTTGTGTCAGAGGCCTTGTCTATTTTCATGCTTGAGTGAGACACAAGTGAAGTGCCTAACGATTCAGGCTAGGTCAGTTCTGGACAGTTCAATAGCAGAGCTGTTGGCTTGTCTGGGAACATCTAGGATAAAATGGCAGAAGTTTTGGAAACAGCTCATTTAGAGCTATGCAGCTATTATATTTTGATTCCACATGTCTTAACCAGATCTTTTTGGTTCAGCATTCTGGATCTCCTGAGTCTTTGGAAGAAAAAAATCCAATTACATAAGAAACTGGTCCAAGATGAGTTTTAACATTTGATGTTCTGAAACAAGACTAGTAGCATCTTAGCTAAATCATTCTTCAAGCTCAGCCATATGTTGTCTCATTCTTTCTAGGGTATGAAAGTAAAGAAACATTACATCAATATTACACTAGGAGGCAATCTTCTGCTCCCAAAAGCCACTCTGTTCAAGTAAAGCAAAATCTCTTTCAATTCATTTGTACTGTGAAGTTGAGGAGCTTTATTTCAATTTTCTTGGAAAAATATTGCTCTTGAACTGAAATAAATTATAAAATAAAAGATCAAGGTCATCATCACAATAAAAATAATTTGTGGTGTTCATAACTCATGTGTAAAGTAGGATCATTTGGTTTAATATAATAGCCTCTGACCTAAGATGGGCACTTTCTGGAATAACCCATTTTAATGTGAGAATGTGTTGGATGAATAACTGCTTTGCATAGAAGATGTCTGAAACTAAGAGTCTCTGTGCAAGCAATTGCACAGATAGTCTTCAAAAAACTCAACTTGGATCGATTTTCATAAAAGATTGTTAAACTCCAGGTTGTATACATGCTGGATTTTTCTTTTTTTTAGGGGCTTTGCCTAAATGTTCTGGAGGGGTGTGCCGACCTTGAAGTGCTTCCCCCCCATCCTTGGCAGAACAAAGGGCTATGTTATGCCTTAAATGTCTGGTTTTTGTTACTTTGGGCAGAAAAGATAGATGACAGCTTGTATTCTCTTTCCCAAGGTTTTATGGCCATGGAAGCAGACACCTTGTTGCTGTGAAAGACCTCATAGCCTAATTGGGATGATAGAGATGACCCATCTGTGAGACAACCAACTACCAGAAGAAACCACGAACCAGCAGCTACCCCTGATGGGTAAAACAACTCACTTCTGGTCAGTACTGTGAACTTTCCCCTAGTCTGAAGACCCCAGACCCATTTCCAGAAGAGTTTTCCTAATTAGCATAAAGAGCAAACAGAAGGAAGAGATGAACCGCCCTCTCCTATCTCACATGTAAATGAACTGGTTTATAAAATGATTTCACGCATGATATGAGGTGGTGGCATGTAAATCTTCAATGCATCCTCCCTGTTTCCAGAGGTCATTGTGGGACTGATATACCTGTGGAGTGGTGATATCTTACTCTCTCTCTCTCTCTCTTTCTCTTTCTGATACTTTAGTTTTCCTTCTCTCTCTCTCTCTTCCTTTTGCTTGAACATATATAGGTAATGTAATTGTAAATTCTGCTGCTAAATTCTTGTTCTGTATCATAGTTACTAATTGTCGCCAATCTACTATTTGTAGAAGGACTTTCGCTGTCAATGTATTGACAGGTTTTGTGATATTCTAACATACTTTTGTCAAGTCACTAATTGCTGTAATTTGTACTCCACCACATGCTTTTAGTAAACTGATAACTGAATTGGACCCCTGGAGTGATTGTCTGTCATTCACTTTGCATAACTGCACAGAAATACCCAGAGTTAATTCATACCTGACCTCAGCTGTTGAATCAGGGCGTGTGTTGCGTTCAGAGTTAACTCATCCTTCATCCCATCTGTTGGGACTGGACAAGAGGTTAGATCAGAAAACACTGATGTAAAAAGGGTGTTTGTCCCCCATCTAACCATGGGAATGAAACATGGCTCCAAAGACAACTGAAGAACTTGTCCAGAACAAGTTTACTATTTGTGTGATTATGATAGAGTATTGTTTTCTGGACTATGATGAATGGAATAAATCATAGTACTGGGACACATAATTTATGAATGAGTCTAAGCCATACACACTAAAAGTTTACAGTATTTTGGCCAGCTCATGAGCATTTAGGTTTTTTTTTTTTTGCCAGACAGGCAGCTTATCCTGGCAGATAAGGGGCTGGACTGGTGCACAGAGCTGGGATCATAACCAAGCTCCAGCACTGGCCAGTTACGTGCCCTAAAACACAACAGTTCCCTGCCTTATGTTCCCTATCAGTGAAATAATCATGGAATCATAGAATCATTTTGGTTGGAAGAGATCTTCAAGATCATCAAGTCCAACTATTAACCTAACACTGGCACTAAACCGTGTCCCTAAGAAACTCATCTACATGTTGTCTATCACCTCAAATAATGAGGTGATAAGTCACATCTTTAAATGCTCTGAGACCTATTTATAAAAATCACTGTCTTAATTTTAGGTATATGTTACTGTTCAGTGACTTGGATTTTTTTTTTTAAACCTTTTAGAACAATTATTAATGAAATGCTTTTGCATTTGAACAGACTGAGGAAGTAGCACGTTAAATAGCTCAGACATGGACAGAACAAAGTGTGTCTTAAATAGCCAGGATGAATGGTGTGCTGCACAGCTCTGCTCTCCATCAGCCATGCTGTTGGCACCCTTCTGTCTCCTGTATGAGAACGTGAGCAGGGAGAGAATAAGATCAGGGAGCAGATCTAGCCAAAAACCACCCAAGCAAAAATACATGTATAACTGTTTATTTCGGCTGGATGGGTTCTCTGACTTGCTTCACTGTGCAGGCTCCCCAGCAGTTCCGCAAGCACAAGGCGGGAGGTGGAGAGGCCAGAGGGGAGGGCACAGCTCATGGCCAGTAGAGGGTCTATGAGCCACTAGTGTTTGCTCAATTATTTGTTAAATTGCAGACCATGGATCACCTTGTGAGCCTGTGTTGAGGAATCTTCAGGAAAAGGTTTGTCTCCTGGCTCTCCTAAGGCTTTCATTCAGTTGAGTGAAACCTTAAGAATCATAGCAAAGTTCTTGAGAATTCTGTAATACACAAAAGATGTGGGGGTTGAGATGGGCATGTATGTTGAGAGCCTGGGCTGTTCTGCAGAGCTCCTCTCTCAGACTCAGCTGCTTCTCTTCACACTGTACATCAGCTGGGCTAAAGGGTCTCTGTATTCTCATAGGTCAGTAGGTCCCCAAGGGTTGAAAAAAAACGTGATATTTCTGACTCGCTGGTTCTCATCAATATGACTGCTCTTGGGCTGTTATGTTTTATGAAGAAGGCCAAATTAGGTACCATTTCAGCACACAAATCTGTGCAGGTATAGCTAAGTAACGACTGAGGAACCATTTGCAGAACTCCTTTTGGGGTGGCAGCTGATACTGTACGCGGGATCATTTAGCAACACATAGAGTTCCACTACTCTTGCTTTTGGTACAACCAATCCTCTGTTTTGAAGCTGCTGTTTGCGGGTAAAAAGGCTATTGCAGGATTTGGCCTTCAGTGTAATGCTGCCTATTAATAACCTGCGAACAATACAAGGATTATATGAGCTGCTTACTGTTTGCTTTTCTTTCTCAATAGACTACCTGATAATTTCCCATACCTTTCTTTTAAAACATGACCTAAATCATAAAATGCTGCTTAGATATTCTGCCAACAGGTTTTAATCTAGGTAAATCAAGTCAAACAGAGACCATTTTTTCTTTCCAGTTGGTTTCTGTTTTAACCTTTCTAATTACAATAACCTTAAATGCCGCATGAAGTTTCATTCATATTACTTGGATATTAAATGAACTATTAGGTATTGTAGGATTAGAGCAACATCAAAGCCCTCGCAGATTTTCAGCATTATGCTAAGCTTCTATTTTACTTTTGACTTAGAGCACCATGAAGATTATAGTGTGTATTCAATAATTATACTGGCACTGTTCTCTCCTGTCCATGGTTAAGGCTATGTCAGCATTTTTATGATAATCCCCTAGTTTCAAAGGACTTTATTACTTGCCCATAAAAATTTGTTCTGGGATAGAATCTGGTATTAGACTCTCATCCTGGGATAAGGACAAGAAAAACTATTTGAACACTCAGTGACTGCTCCCTGGTTTTAGAGGTAGTATGTGCATTTTAAAGCAGTCAGAGTCAGTACCTGAAAATTTTCTACCAGTTTTACAATTCAAAAAGAGCACAATTTTCTACAGTGAATGTTGGCAGGTTACTATTAGACTGCTTGGTGGATTTGTTCTTTCTACTTCGCAAAGCAGAAAAGGGGCAAAGGGTCACAAATACAAAGCGCTCAAATCTCAGAGTAAACTTGGCCCATGACCTCTGACACCAGGGCTACTGCATTGAATCCTCTGAGACAGAAGAGTGGCGAGATTATAAAATGGAATATGTGCAAGGAGTGAGGTGGGAACAAAAAACAAGACTCTGAGAAAGGTTTAGGGCTTTTAAAGCAGCTGCAACCAAGACCTTGCGCAGTGTACTCACTAATAAAAAAATGGTTGCAGAGGAGGATGAAGAGTTGAGGGAGATCTTCTTAGTGAGAAATGCTCTGGGGGTGCTTACATGAGTAATATGTATCCTAAAAGTAGGGTGAATGGTAGAAGTGTAGGGTAGGTTGAGGAAATTGTATCTGCTCACTAGCAAAAAGTAGATTGCATTGGTAGAAGGGTAAGTTAAGAGATGTAAGTAGGGTGATGTGAGAATGCTTTATAGACTGTTCCTCTATTAGGCTACCTCTCCAAATGTCTACCAGCAGCTACAGATAGAAACTTGTCAACAGAGAAGTGCCCTGCAAATTTAAGACATCAACCTAAAGAGCTGTGAGCTAAGCGTATCACAGCTGTCTTCACTGGGGGCTCTTAGACAGAGCATGTCTTTGGACACTCTGTTTTGATTTTCCTTTCTTACTGCAGGCACTCTGCTATCTTTGCTCTACTTATAGAATAAGAAAATCACAGAATTACAGAATGGTATGGGTTAGACGGGACCATTAAAGATCATGTAGCCCACAGGCATAGATATCTTTCTCTAGATCAGTTTTATCAAAGCCCCATCCAACCAGACCTTGAACACTTCCAAGGATGGGTCATCCACAGCTTCTCTGAGAAACCTGTTCTGGTGTCTCACTACCCTCACAGTAAAAAATTTCCTCCTTATGTCCAGTCTAAATCTACTCTCCTTCAGTTTAAAACTGTTATCCCTTGTCCTGTCACTACAGTCCCTGACAGAAAGTCTCCCTCCATCTTTCTTATAAGCCCCCTTTAAGTATTGAAATGTTGCAAGAAGGTCTCTCCAGAACCTTCTCCAGGCTGAGCAGCCCCAGCTCTCTCAGCCTGTCCTCATAGGAGAGCTGTTACATCCCTCTGGCCGTTCTTGTGTCCCTCTTGACCTGCTCTAACAGGTCCATGTCTTTCTTATACTGGGTACTCCAGAGCTGGACACAGTACTCCAGGTGGGATCTCGTGAATGTGGGGCAGAGGGGGACTATCACCTCTGCTGACTGTGGAGAGTTTTTGGATGTGTGCTATGAACAAGCCAGAGCTTGATGTGGCTGTGGTGCAGGCTAGGACCTGCACAGAAGGTTTTTCTGGAGACACCAAAGACAGAACGGAAGTTAAGAGAAGCTGCTCTGCCCTCGACCCAGGCTGCAGGAGGGGCGCTGTCGTCGCTGCGCATGAACAGTTTGTGGACAGTGCCCTGCAGCCAATCACCATAGTGGGGGGGGGGAAGAGTGACTGCAAGTGTAACCAATCGTAGCCTGCGCTTGCTGCATGGCCTTTGGGTAAAGTGTATATAAGGGCTGGAAAAACGTGGTCTGGTGAACATTGATATTCAGTGTTGTTAAGAGTTCATTAAAGGGTATTGATGTTAAATTCACATTGAACTAGATTCGTTACTCTCACCTGCCCGCACGTCGCATTCAAAGGGATCCTGCCGGCAAATTTTGCATTTTCTACATCACGTCAGCTGGCCACAATCCTTTTTATGGCACCCAGGATAAGATTGGCTTTCTGGACTGCAAGAGTACATTGCCACTTCATGTCCAGTTTTCCATCCCTCAGGATCCCCAAGTCTTTCTCCACAGGGATGCTCTCAATCAATTAATCCCCCAGTCTGTATTGGTATTGGGGACTGTGCCAACCCAGACGGCCACTCTCAGAATGGGATTCTAATTCTGAGAGGAATAAATTCAGACCTGTAAATTCAGAGACCATTCAAAAAGCTATCTACATTTTGACATATTTTGTAGTCGATATGAGCATTCCCCATCGACCTTGAAACTTCAGGACTCTCTTACCAGTCCTGCTTGTAGGATGTAAGACAATTTGACCCAAACTTAGTCTTCTTTATGCAAGAAGAGGGTGGCTGCAGATTTTAGCATGGGGAAATGTCTGAGTATGGAAATGCTCACACAACAACATGGCTTAGGGTTCAGATCTATCTCTAATATAATTTCCACTGAACAATTTCTGAAGGTCATATGTGGTTAACGTGCATGTGGCTGAGCTAACACCAGCAGTGATGTCTGGGAGAGGTTCATTGTATAACATGGAAAGGTAAGAGGATGAGTTCAAAACAGTAAAATCTGTAATCAATGTTAGGTCTTCACCTGAATTGCTTCAAACCCCTTTCAGTTTAAGATATTATCTCTTCTTTACCTTTAACTCCCCCCGCTAAAGAGATCTGTTCTCCTTCTCCAAAGTCAATGGCCTCCCAATTTTATTAATGGATCTGGCATCCCACTGGTATCTGACTCTTCATTTTCCTCAAAAATTATGGTGAGAATCCACACAAGTAGTGATTCCCTTAACATGCAGTGTATTTTGCCACAGCTCTGACACCTTTCATGGATTGGTTCAGGATGTTTTTATTTTTCAGACCTTTTTATTAGAAAACTGTCTATGGATTTCAGTTCTAGCTGGAGCACTGGCTATTATGTACATGGATCACATTATCTGTGTGGAGCAGTTGGACCTTGACTTTGTACTTGATCCATGTACCATAGCTCTTCCCTGACCTCTGGCTCTGGCCCATCTTTCCGTTCCCACTTCACTGTTTCTGTCCTGTTTACACAGATACCTCTGTGTATCTGGGATTATCTCTCACATTGTTTGTGCATCATGGGATCAAAATCTTGGAGGTAGCCTGCAGGCTTTTCTTTAGTGCAAAATAACTCAGCGGTACTTAATGTTACACTAAACAGACAGTATTGTAGATGAACTTGGTATTGTATGGTGGGTTTATTTCAGTGCTGACAACAATCATCACCTCAGAATTGGCCAACACACCAATCTTCTCTTCAGTGAATGTACCAAGAAGCCCAAAGAGACATAGCTTCATGGACATGAAGCAGCTGCGCGGTAGGAAACACACATTTGGATGTCACACTGAAGACAGTCTGTTGAGTGATCCTGCACCAGGCTGCAGGACAGTTCATAGAATCATAGAATGTCCTGAGTTGGAAGGGATCCCCAAGTGTCATCGAGTCCAGCTCCTGTCCCTGAATATGACAACCCCACAGCTGACACCATGTGTCTGAGGGCATTGTCCAGTCTCTTCTTGAACACAACTTTGTAGCCCTCTTCTGGACACTCTCCAGTAGCTTTATATCCTTTTTATCCTGTGTTGCCCGGAACTGCACACAGTGATCCAGCTGAGGCCGCACCAGTGCAGAGCGGAGCGGGACAATCACTGCCCTTGCCCGGCTGGCAATGCTGTGCTTGATGCACCCAGGACACAGGTGGCCCTCTTGGCTGCCAGGGCAGTTTTCACTGTAGAAACTCTGCTATGTCAGGGCTGGAGAGCTTCAGCCAGGCATAGCTGAACCATCTCCCTGATTTGTCTCTATCATCTTGACAGAGAAGCTTCTTGCCTTTTCGCTGATTTGCATCAGTTGTTCAAATTAAAAACCTGACTGATGGCTGAGTTATGCTTAATTGCTCTCTAATTAGAGAGCTCCAGATAGGAGCTCCTTGGCTAGGGAAAGACATTGGTCAGAAAGGACTACTGAGCAAAGAACTGTATTTAAGCTGCCTCAGTTTGGGCTAAACTGCTAAGAAGTTTGTTAATTTACTGACAGAACCATTCCTTACAGCTGCCAGCCCTTATCCATACTTTAGAAGGATAATTAATATGGCCAAAATTAAGTATTTGTCACTCTTTTGCTAACACACAGTGTTAGTCCCATAAGTACTCTCTAAAATAGCTTGGGTCCCGATCATTTACTGTTTATGTCAGAGTATGGTAAAACTTTACTATATTTGATTTTTGTAACTGTTACAAGATTTTTCAAAAAGTTCGGTACCATGCATTTGTAATGAGAAAGTGACATGCATTTTCTTGCTACTCAGTGTCAGGATGAAGCAAATTAATGGTAAAATAGTGAAAGCTATGAATATAAGCAAATATCTACCACATTTTAATTACAAAGCTAATAAATTTAGATTGACATAACTCAAATAGTCTTGCTGTTGCACACAAAAGCAATTTGTAAATATAGATTGAAAAAAACCAAAAGAAATAAAGTGTTTCTTCAAGAAGCTGTTTTATAGACATTTTGAGTTATTAAGTTTAACCTGCTTAACTGAATACGGCACTCCTCTGAAACTGCATATTCAATAAAAATAGTCTATAGAGCGTCTAAGCATCCTCTCTAACCATAATGATTTTATAAAACTAGTTGATTTTATCAGTTTTTAGCTGATGACTTTTCCACTCTAACAGCCAGGTTTCTCTACTGCTTTTTATAACATTATGGCTGTTTTCTGAGTTTCACAGAAATGGTAGTTTACTTCCCCATTTCCCCCGCCCCCCGCTTTTAATTTATCTTATGACCTTCAAGGTAAATGAAAGATTCGTATTTTTGTGTTTTCAAATTGCCATAACCATTTTCATCTTGGAGTCTGCTCCAGGTTCTGATTAAGATTGTTTCTTGACATTTAGATTTGAATTTTAATGCTATCACACTTCTTTATTTTTGCTGATTGACTCTAGATTATATTTATTTCTTGGATAGGTATTCTTTTTCCATAGCAATTTACAAAACTCCTTGGTAGACCATCCCTGCAACAATGGTGACATTTGTGTCAAAACATGTTACTAGCACTTGGATAAATAAAGATTACATGGCCCAAAGTCCTGAATCTAATGCTGTGGAACCTAAGCCTGAAATAATTAGTCTGTACAATAAATGTGAAACTGCAAAGCTCAGATGAAAAGTGGCTTAATTCTGTATATAGATTTTCAGAACTCCTCTTGGCATTGGGCAGAAATAGATGCAGTCTGTAAAAAATAAGTTGTTTTTCATCATCCTAAAGGAATGATTTTGGGATGTCCTAGCTTGTTAGGGACCTATTCCAAAGCATTCTGAAGTGACATAACCATTTGAGATATGCAGTGAGGGACTCAGATGGGAGTGACTTCATGGCGCGTTTTTCCAGGCTCTCCGTGGATTTCCCTCATTCTTACTTACTTCATGAGAAGGGGAGAAGAAAGATCTCAGCTACGTTAGGTGCAAGGAAAAAATTTTTCCAGGGCTACCTCTTTCATTTTTAAAATACACCAACTCCGATTTCTTCTGTTCCACACCTTGTGCAGTCACTTGCACAATGAATAAGAGGATGCAACATGTTTCTCTTAGCTCAATTCAAGCTCTAATTTCAGGTAAAATGGTACAAAAATCAATGCTGTTTCACCATGGATTTCAGAAAGAGCCTCAATAAGCACAAGGCACAGATATGATGGGAGAACTGAAATGTGTGAACTGGTATTTTCGAAGAAATCTAATTTTTACTGAACCCCAATATTAAGTTGTGTGTCTACCTGGAGATTGTTTATTAAAGCACAACTATATTGTAATTATACTGTTATCCAGCATATTCCCAGTTGATGTCACTTTAAAAAATGCTTAAGAATGGAACTAAACTGAAGAACATGAGTTCAGCAGCTTTTTTTTCACCTGACAGGGAAACTCTGCTCACAAGTCCAGTGACGTACCTGCTGGTATCTTGATTTCTGAGTTCCAAGGTCATCTTTTCTTCATGCATTCATGGATTTCTCAGGCTTCCCAAACATTATTTACATATTTAAATTCCCATAATAGATTGGTTTTGACCTTGGGTACATAAAAGTGAATTTAAAAGGTAATGGATAAAGAAAGAAAAAGAGCATTTCAAATTTTTGTTTTGCTTTGAGAAGAACAGATGTTTTAAGTATTTAAAAATCCTTCTGCTACTCTCTTCTCACCTCACTGGCATTCAAAAATTCTTTACTCAGAAACAATATGGATTGGCAGAGAAGTGGTGAAAACGTCTTATAAAAAGAGACTAAAAGGTTAAGCTATTGAGGGAAGAGATTTTTAGCATGTTCAAAATAAGCCATTTTGCAGTACATTACCCAAAGCATTCTGGTGGCAACAAAGCAGTCACCCTAGGAAGGAAGCAATTTTATTACACCAGCCTTTTCAAATGCTTTGATACTGTTGAAAGAAATGCCATACTTACTAATGAAGCACTAGGAAGGGAACTAGAAACATTTTTGACTAATGGTGAATGGGGGAGAGAAAACCTGCCATGTTTCTGAACGTACTGATTGAATATATACTGGGTCTTAGAGGGAAATAGTGTTAGAGGAGGAATTGTGCTCATCAGTCATGAAGACAGACAGCTGTGAAAATGCATCATGCTGCTCTGTGAAACAAAGATATCAGTCCAGCTCTTGACAAGCCAGGTCGAGTACAAAGAGCAGCCTCAAAACTTGAATTTGTTTTGCCTTTGCTGATACAGCATCTTAAGTTAGCTAATGTGGGTTAACTAATTAAATAACTCTTGCTGGTTTCTCACAAAGCCTGTTTCTCATGATACATATTAATAGCTTCCCAGACTTTTAATACGGAAGCTGGGATTTGTAACTTGCACCACGTTTGACTTCACTAGTGATCTGGGATGTGGTGGAATTGTTTGTGCATGTGCCCTCTTCTTTGGTCTGAGTTGCGCTCTACTGTGTCAAAAAAAGAACTAACCAAACTCAACTATTCATTAAACAATTCTGAAAGGAAATACCTTGATTACTTTACAATCAGTCTATACAGAAACCTAAAATGTCAAGGAAATACTTTTGCTGAGCACTAATTGCATAACCAAACTTGCTTTCCAGGCATCTACTGCTCAGTGAACCATGATTTATTAGTCTTGAAGACTACAGAGTACTTCAATCTCCGTTTCTCAAACGAAGGGGTGGATGCATAATCTTAAAAGCAAAACCAGACATTTCATGTATGAAACTTCTAGCAATGGCAGCTAATTAATTATAGCTCATTTAAGCCTCAAAGAAAAATTGACTAAATCTTTTGCATCACACCATCATGCTTTCCTACGTAACAATTTTCTTTTTCCCCTGATACATGTAATGAATGTGGGATCTTCAGCTAGATGGGTCTTCAGGTTGGGTCCTCAACATCTTTATCCGTTTTTCCAGCCTCTCCATCCATTCATTTCTGAGCCTAAGGACAGAAACATGGATCAGCTTGCCCCCATATTTTTACAGGGAACAGATCTATACTCTTCATGTTTCCCACCAGTGCTATCCTTTGATGCCTTTTTCCCAGTTCTCATGCAAACTGTCCTGCCTCTTTAAAGTGCTTTGCTGGATGGTATTTTAGGACTAGCCCTCAAATGCTGATGAGGGCTCACCTGAGCTTTGTGGTTCATATTCATCCCCAGTGTGCTCTCTCTCAAGTGCCTCTGTGTGCTGGAGTGACTTGTCATCTCCACTGGAGATTGCCTGCTGCCACCTGCTGGGTAGCATCACCCAACAATTCCCCAGTACCCCTCCTCCTTAGAGATGCACTAAAAAATATATTGCATAGAGGCTCCTGAGCACTATTTGGCTTGGAATCACTGTGCATGTTGAAGCTTCTGTTAGAACCATAGCAGGCAGCTTTAGGTGATAGGTGGCACTTTGTTTTTTTTCTCTTTGGTGGTATCTAGGTACTGCCTCAAACAGAAAAGATGGGAATTTCACAGCTGAGGAGTTGAGATGTTGAAATTAGGTTAGCTGCAAATGGATAAAACATCCTAGAGACTAATTCCAGTGTTCATTCATCCAGGTTTATTAATGCAAGGCCATCCTGGTTCTTATTTTTTTTCAAGCATCGATCCAAAGAGAGTTAAGAGGGAGATTTTGGAAAAAGTTCTTTCTTATTGAATGATCTTAAGCCAAAATAACCATCTTTGCATGCTTCTTCAACTTATGGAGACTCCATGTGAACTAGAACTGTACTGATGTTGCCACAGACCGACATTTCTCACTGCGGCTGATTAAGGTATATGTAACTGATCGAGGTAAATTTAACTGACTTAGGTAAATGTGTCTATGGATGATGATTACCTTGGTCAGTACACTTGGACTGTCTGCTTTCATATGGGTTTACCTTGTGCAAATTAAGCCATCTTAATGAATTCACACTACGTTCTTGTGAAAACAAGTCCACAGCGAAATAAGGTAGGTCAGGTACACATCCGTACTAACTCTTCTGTGAACATAAGCCTTGATGTTCAAGACATGACTGCACTGCTAGATGTTGTCCTGATAAACTCAGAAAGTTACACACTTTAGACCCGTTTACAGAACAAGAGTGAATTATCCTGTGCACCCATAGA
This sequence comes from Patagioenas fasciata, assembly GCF_037038585.1. Lineage (NCBI taxonomy): Eukaryota > Metazoa > Chordata > Aves > Columbiformes > Columbidae > Patagioenas > Patagioenas fasciata. Next base: position 32,691,783 of record NC_092560.1, read on the forward strand.
TTAGACATGTTAATATTAGCATGCCAATGTGGGAAGGTTTATTATTTTATAAAAAATCTAACAAGAGTACTTTCAACTTTCATTGCATGACTCAAATACAGATATCACTTTTCTTTAAAAAATAATCACAACACTAACTCAAATAACCTTTCCAGATGCAAACTACCTACTTTGTCAGAGCACTTTTTCGCTGACGTTCTTTTTCAATTTGCAGATACCGAGTTTGTTCTTCAATAGTCTTTTCCCAGAAGTTTCTCAGGTCACTAGTTTCGCATCCCCGAACTTCATGACGTATATACTGGCTATTCATTTTCTCTACAGGAGAAATCTGAAACAACCACAAGACAAGTTATTGGTTCCTCATCTGTTTTCATGGCTAAAGCACACTCTTGCTGATGTGGATTTTCATAGAACAGTCTGGTTTTTTGTAGGATCAGCATAACAGTGGACATGACTCACTATTTAAGCTTTTCATTCCTAGATCTGACACTTGACGATATGCTGTCTGCAATTATTTGAATTTTTACTTGTTCACCTCAAATATCTCTCACCTTCATCTACCTGTGACCTTTAAGCTCACAGTTCTGTTGCATTCTCTAGCTTAGTGATTAAGATACCTTTTACTGTACTCATCAATGGAAATATAAAAATTGCCAGATCTAGTGGGATTTTTCCTCGCTGTTTTCATATATGTAAAATTATAAAGTGACTATTGTAGATTAAGATTAAAACAATGAAAAAAAAGAGCTCTGATGATTTGCTGTTAATCATTATAACAACTTAGCTTTATTTGGCAATGGAGAAAATTTACATGTACGAAAGTATGTAAATAATTTTATAAGATGCGGACTTGCAAAAGCCACTTTACTTATTAAATATTTCTCCCTCTTCTGCAATTTTCAAAACAGAGCAAATTCATTGAATATATTTAATATCTCTCTCTGTTCTATACTTCCCACTTCATTTAATATAATCTTAAAAATAAATTTCAGAGTGAATCCTACCATAAGAAAAGAATATCTGTCTCAGGATGACTCTTCATGGGCTAACAGTCAAGCCCCTGTATACCACATTATGGCCAGAAAATCATATAATTATTTTCAAAACTTCATTAAATATTGAATGAGTATATCCATGCTACCTTCCAAATTGCTGTGTGGTTTTGCATGAGCATGCCATTATAATATTTTCCAGAACATTTATTTTTTTTTAATAAGTATTTAGGGCTCTCTCATGCGTTATTTGAGTTTATGGTAATTACTTGTAATTTATTTTAATCAGAGCCATAGAGAGCTAGTAAACAAACTCTTCAAGGCTACCTTGGAAAAGCTTGAAGAAACTGCTGCCATTCCCCTGCCAGCCATTTTAAGAAAAGCGAAATTGGGAATGCGTAATCTTTACATAATTTCATTTGGAAATTTGGCTGTTTTGTGAAAAACTGTGAAACACATCATAAAGATGCTATGAGTAGAGAAATAAAGCAGCCCTTTTGAGGAGGTCCCTTTGTTGCTGGGATTTCCCTGTGACTCCCTTGTGGTTTCCTGAAAAACCTCCATTTGACAACTCATGGCCTCTGAATGATAGAAGCTCATTATTTGAGCCTGACTTCTGCAGAAGAAATTTCCTCAGCATTTTTTCAGGTTCTGAGAAAATTACAGTTGGATTTATAATTTTGGCATCAGTCTGTATTGTGAATTGTAAGTACAGCTGAACATCTCAAGCTGTGCTAGGGGATAACCAATTCCAGGTCAAATGTTCTCTTAATATGAATATTTTCATAACATATATATATTCTATAAATGTCCACATATATATTAATGCCAACTCAAATCTCTCTTTCCAGGTAGCAGTTCTTACCTTTTAAAACTTTTTGTGCATGAGAGTAATCGAGAAATGTATGAAAAAGATACGATAACAGCTATCTGGGTCAGACTAATGGACTTTCCGCTCCAGGAGTTAATCTCTGAGAATAACAATACTTCTGAAGAGTAGCAGGCAAATTTACCAGATATCCCTGAGGCTCCAAAATAAACTGCCAGGAAATAATGTCCCCTGGTTTCTTTAATCAGAAGTGATCCCAAAGCATAATAATTTAATCCTTCTAAATGATTATGAATTCCTGTTTAATATACTGTGGATGTGTCTTTTCTGTATATATGAGGGTGAATATCTCTCATGAATAAGGCAAAGTTGTGGAACTCATTGCCATGAGATATTAGTTTACAGATGTGTCTCTCCAACACCCCTCTCCACAGCAAAACTCACAAGGAAAAAGTTTTAAACCCAGTAAAAGGGAAGTTCAGAGTTCAGAATTAGCTCTCATTGTTATGCGCCTTACATCTGCCGCTGGCAGTATTTAGAAGAAAGTTAGAATCCTGTTCGGACTACAAAATATGTATAGTACTACACATTACAGGTTTGGGTGACTTACTTTTTTTTTTTCTGGTGGTGGGGAATTAGTGCTTTTCTCTGTCTATTATCTATGAAATTTTCTTTGTGTGTGCTTACTCAGACACATTTAAGAGCATTGTCCAAGCCTGTCCTAACACTTTAGTTTGTGTTAATATACGAATATGTTGGTGATGAATTTTCTCTTGCTCAGCCCTAAATATTCCTCTTTATTTTCTTTCCCCCTAATACTGGAAAACACTTAAATACATATCAAAGCAACTAAACTTAGAATTTCTGCATCATTATTTTGCTGATTCTCATACATCCCTGATAAACACTAGTATGTCAATGGGCCACCACTTGCTTCTCTGAATTGTAGAACCATCGTGCCCTAAACTACCTTTATTTTCAAACCTTCTATTAGAGCCCGTTCATGTGGTGATTTAAGAACTGCACAATAACTGCTAAAATAACCCACCTGGTTTCCTTTACCTTTATGGATCCTGTGCACAGATGTTTGAGTTCACCTCTGTCCTACCATCCATTTCAAAACTGTTGCCATAAACCTTCAGGGTAGAGTGGGCAGTCAAGGATATCAAGCCTAGTCTATCAGTATTTCATTTGCCCTAAGATAAAATTTCTCTGCTGGAACTTCTCAGTGATGGAAACTCTTTTCCCCTCCTACTTCAGTTTATTTCAGAGGAATGTTACAGGACTTAAGCCTGTATTGTGGCTTTGCATCAGTAGTTATCACCTGGGTACAGTTTATTTTTACACCTTGAAACCTCATTCAAAGTAGTTAGCAAAAGGGACCGCATTTAATAAGGAAAGTGAAGAATGTAAAAGATTTCATGGAAGCAGCTTCCAACGCAGCACAAACAAATAATCTCTATCTATCTATACAACAGGTGGGCAGAAATATACTGTTAAAGCATATAGGCAGTTGTAAGAGCACTTTTATAGATCTTGCAGTTAGGTTTGACCGAAACTACCTTGCAACAGCTATGACTAAATGAAACTAGTGACAAGCCTTCTAGAGGACAATGAAGAGAGCCTCTTTCTGGTAATCATCTTCGGTAGAGCCCTGGTTGCAAGCTGGTGAACAAATGTAGCTGCTCTCAAATGAAAAGAATAGCTGGATAAACTCTAGGAAGTCTTTGTCCTACACAAGACGAAGATGGTTGTTTCTTTTTAAGTTTAATAATTTTAGAGCAGGTTGATATTATTTAGTCTTAGTTTGCTTAAGGAGATCTTACAAGGGTAGGAAGCTGTAACACTAACACTGTTATCTGGAGCTCAAGAATCATGTTGTTAGGACGAAAGATGAATGTATGATCAATTCAGTGTGACATCTTGACTTTTCTGTAAATAAAAAAAAAATCAATACTTTGAGACTGGAGTTCACTGGTTCTATTACAAACCATTACTGCCACAAGAAACACACCATTCCATGGAGAGAAATGGAAGCTGCAAGTTTTGTACCTAGGAAATGGTATGTAAAGAAAAGTGTTTTGTGTTTTTTGTGTTTGGTTTTTTTTTTTTTTTTTCCCCTGTAGTCAAATAAGAATTGTTATTTTAGATGTTTTTTAAAGTTTGCAAAACATCTTCATGAGTCAGGAAAAATATTTTTCCCCTTCTCTTGCTTCTTGCATAGCAACAGCCAGTCAGAGGTTTCAGACTATTATGTGTCTTCCTAGAAATAATACAATTTTTATTCATGTACCTTTTCATGGATCTTGCTTGGTGACTGTGCTTACTATATAAATGCACTAGATTAATAAAAAATTGCACGATGTATAGGAGAGTAGGCTATATATGTTAACGCTGATGTTTTACTTTAAACCAATAAAAAACGTGCTTAGATTTTAGAAAAGTGGACTAGTAATTGCACCTATGATTTTTCTCTTTTTCCTTCGATCTTGGATACATAATTTATCTTCTGATTCTGCAGCTGCCATCAATTAACATCTCAAAGGGCTGATTGAGGTCTGCTTTGAGAGTCTGCCTTGGGAGTCATACCATACCAGTTTCAAGTCTAACTTAGGTCTTCAGACCCTGGGTAAAAATCTTTGAGAGCAGGAGAAAGCACTTTTGTTTAATTGTCTACACCCTTCCGTTTGTGTGTTAGGTTGCACAATGCAGCCTTTTTCATGAATGGCCTGAGCCTTGGTGCCACTCATGAGCAATGTGGGGAGAAATTTCTGTGCCTCACTGGTGCCCAGTTACAGAGCTGTACCTCTTGGACTTGACCTGGAACACCAGCCTGGAGATGGAGAAAGGCTGATATGGTCTTCTGGTGCATGCAGGTCCCTAATACTGTGCTGGTCTCTTTCAGAAATTCATTAGTGTATCTCATGAGCAAAGATATGGGGTTTTGCATGTGTACTGTACTCTCCATTTGCACTTCAGCATTACAGACTATCAATTTATGCTTTTCTTTTGTAAACAGTTTGTCTGGAGTTGGCAATGAAATAAGGAAATTCTAGACAAATGACCTGTTCCACCAGCAGCATTTCCTGGTTTGGCGGAATTCGAAATACATACTTTTACTGGGATGTGTGCTCTATCAGGTAGTTGTTGTCTGTGTATAAACTCCAATCAAATGAACTTTTCCATGTGATGGGAATTTTCTGTGTGCAAAAATGACAACAATACTGACATGTGACCGAGCAATATTAGTAGGAGTTACCTGTGTGCAAGAGTTACAGGTGTGCATCTAGCAAATAATTTCTCATATGCAAATTAAGGAATTTTAACATGCAAGCTAAAATGTTGGCACTCAGGCACTATGCAGCAGTCTCTGTTCAATCATTCTTGTTCCTAACTCCCACAGTTCATTACTGCTTTTCTGTGACAAGCGTTTGTGTCTGAGTCCATTTTCTGATTTGGAGAATAGCTATTCTTGAAATGCTTTGAACTGTTACAAAATTTGGACCTTTTCTCATATGATATCTTCATGACAAACATATTATGGCAAGGTTCGTGACAGCTCTGTGGATTTTGCATCACACTGCTATAGTAGCAGTATCAATGCTTTTGAACACCATGGACTGTAAATGTTTTCTTCTGTCCTCCTCATCCGTTGAGCCTCAGTTGTCTTTATCTACTTTTATTCCTCCCTGGATATGAGACACCTGAATGACTGAATTACCGAACTGGAGCAGACTGATTTTCTGCCTTGCTTTTCTGTAAAAGTCTTAAAACTTTTTGAGAGCAACACTTGAGGAATCAACAGTTTCGTTTCTCTCCAGGTCATCCATTCAGTTGTTACTAACAACAACCATTTAGTTGTTACTAAATTGCTCTGCCTCTGTGCCTATTTATTTGTTTGGCTACTTGCACTCTTCCACTCTGCGGTTCTCAATGACTCTCTGATATCCTTCAGTCCACAACCAAGGGCTTCCACGAGAGGTCCCTCTGCCTTTCCCTTCTCTGACTTCATGTCTGCTGAGTGTCTCCTCCTGCCCTCACCTCCCATGCCAGCCCTTCAGCCTAACCTGGCTGATTCACACCTCTGCTTTCAAGCATCTTTCTGGCTCATTTCCACAGCTCTGTTGTTCCCTCTGGAAAATCTCTCTCCAGTTCCTGCTGGAGCTGCATTTCTCCCTGGCTGCTCCTGGCGATCTTGTGAAACTTTCCCTGGGAGCACCTTTTCAGTGCCCCTCTGCTTCCCAGCTTCTTGCACTCACAGCACCTGGTTCTCTGTGGTGGTTGCCTATGGGCAGGACTGTGGTGGCAGTCACACAGAGGAGAGCATCAAATGAACAAGCATTCATATGCATTGTGCAAGACAGAGTGTCCAAATGCCTTTCCTGAGCTTTCCATAGATTTGTCCAATTTTTATTGGCTTTTGATTTTCGACATCTAAGGCATATTTAAAGTGGCTGTAGTTTCCTTGCATGATCAAATATTATTTCTGATCACTAGATCCTCCCCACTTTCAGAAACATTTGAAGGCTGATCCTTTGAACTGCTGAATTCATAAGATCAAGTATATAGCATAAATTAATATTTATTTGTCAAGGATCTTGAACTTGTTTTGTTGTTTGATTTTTCAGTTCAGAAGGACTTCATGGTCTAGGACCAAAGAACATAGATCCTGCCCAGGGCTCATGTTCTTCAGCAGATTGCCCGATTCTGACAAAACATGCAAGAGAAACTGATTCTGATTAATGTGAAGGTGTCTATCATTAAAAAGCCTCTCGGCAGCAGATGCCTGTTAAAAAACCTTTGTGAGAGGAGTGTGTGTGTAACCTTGGCTACCATTTAGCCCATCAGTTGAGAATATACAGCCGCATCTCCTGGTGTTTTATCCAGGGTTGTGGCATGGAAATTGCCCGTAAATGTTTTTTCTGTATCAATGCTACTCAGCTTCCTTAGAATGCTGCTAAACTGGGCACTCTTCCCTGACATTTTCTTCACATTCTCATCTTTCCTAGAATATACCTTTATGAGAATTAAAGTCAGAGAACAAATGCATTTCTTGCTGACATTATTATGAAAAACTCTCTACAAAAACCAAATATTTACTTACCTTTGGAGTTGGATTCTTCCTGCAAGTAAATCCTGTGTGTGACACAAACAAATGAGGAATATTAGCACTGCAGCCCTGGCTTCTCCAGTGTCACAGGGCAGTAATGAAACGCATCCCTCGGTACTTTTTATTTGAAGTCGGGGGGGTAACATAAATCCTTCATCATATCAAGGCTATTTTGAACAGAACCAGCAGTGAGATAAGATCATTTAATGAACTTTGCAGCCCCCTGCCTGAGATGACCATGAAACACAGGCCCCCTTGAGAGCATGCATCCCTCCCACACTGGCAGATACCTCAGAGAGCATGACTTGGCAACTGCCGAGAATTTTCTCTAAAATGCGTGCTAGTATTATCCATTTTAATATTTCTCCTGTGAAGCTTGAAAAATTCCACACTGCTGTCTTAGCTGTAATGGAGGCTGAAATGGTGTGACAAATCACGCTTGGTTTTGCATTACAGGGTGACTTACAGAAGTACTTTGGAGCTGTTAATTTAAGGATGTGTGCTTGATTATGACCTATCACACAATCTGTTCTCTTCAAGGCAATCGTCATAGGAGTTGTCTGTTTGGTTAACATTAGCTGACAAAATGCATTAAACCAGCACTTGTTTTACCATTTGGAGTTGTTATAACTCTATTACAGATGAGCACTTATATCATTACATTTCATTTTCTGAGGAAAATATTTTGTAGATTTGGTTGATGACAGATGTATGAGCTGATCTCAGTTTTCATTAAATCCATTTACATTGCTAATATACCATATGTGACTGCTGGGTTAAGTAGTATTTATACCGTTGCTGATTATTTTAACCTTCCTTTGTTGTAATTTTTCAGACCTCAAGTAGCAAAAGCAGCAACCATTAGATGGATGCTTTTTGTAGTTCATATTTACTTTTTTTTTTTATTCTCCTGCAGTCAATTTTACAGCAGAAAACCCTGAGCAAAACCTGGCAGCTGCAGCCTTTTCCTGTAAAGGAAAAATTCTACTCTTTCCAAATACTAGTCAGTTCGTTTAACTCCTTAAAAACAGTAACATATTAACTTTCTTTAATGTGTTGTCCCATCTCATATCATATGAAACCACAGAAATCAACTCTTCCCTCTACACATGTGTTAATAAAAAAGATAATGTGGTCTCAGAGCTTTTGATCCTAGATGCATGCATGACATTGTAAAAAAAGGAAGCATATCACAGGTCAAGTTGATCTGTTTTTGGAAAATGATATCAAAATGGCTTTGGAAATCACAAGAAAATACAATCTGTTCTGTGAATATTAAAATAATACAGTATTACTGAGACAAGTTGGTGTCCAGGCTTGATACAGCAGTGGTGCTAACCACCACAGTGCTGCAGAGCAGCATAACTACCTCCTTGCCATCTGACTCAGAGCTTGAGTAACTTTCCCTTCTCCCTGAACACATCTAGCTAAATTTACAATAAATCAGAAAGTTAGATGGCTTTTAGGGAAGGCAATACCTCCCCTAAACATTTGCAAACATCTGATTTCAGGGGGAGGCTTCAGTGTCCAGGTGCTGTCGGACCCGAATATGTATTTCCTGTCTGATATGCTGTAGATGTATTGACATTTCTGCATTTGTGCAGATTAGATGCCCTGTGTGAAGCACAGCCAAAATGTGATAGACATTGCACATGCTCCGATCATTCTCAGTATATTAGATACATCTCGCATTATACATGCTAACTGTATTTGCAATGAACAATTAATCTGTGTATTCATAGTAGCCTCTTATGCAAGATAAATGGATATCCAGCATTCATAAGTCCTGGACAGAAGTAACGCTCTGCGGTCGTCGCACGTTTGAAGAAACCGTCATGTGACAGGTGACTGGAAAGACACAGTTCACTCTCAAAAGCAGGGCACTTGTCAAGTGAGCTTTTATGTAGTAAAAAATATTTAAGCTGTTTGTACACCTCGTTGTCTCTTTACTCCACAAGCAAATCTCAGAGCTGTTTACCATAACCTGCTTGTATGACAGCACTCGTCTCTAGTTTGTGAGAGTTCTTGTGAATACCTGCTTAATGTCATTAGCAGGGACCACAGAAGAACCTGTAAAATGACTGACAAAGTGCAAACCTTTGGAGGGTCTGTGGTGTTACTTATCTGCAGCAATCAAATTTTTCCTCAGTGTTCTGACTGCATGCTGTTACTCTTGTGTGGGAGAGCTGGAAATAAAAGTAGCAATCAGCTCTTAGTTTCTCATAAGTAATCTTGGTACGTTTTGTCCATATTTTGTCAGTCTGGTCCCTTTACTCTCTGCATGCTCTTAGACTTGATGCTAAAGAGGAGGAGGCGAAAGGAGAAGACATACAGAAGCTACAAGAACTTGCTATATTAAGTAAACATTTCATGCCTCTTTTCTCTTTCATGCTGGAGAAAATAAAATTCAGAGAGGTAAGTTTTTAAAATAGATGTTGTACAATTTTGTTGGGATGGATTTCTTCTGTATTCACCATGCCTCTGATATTCACATCCTTCTCATTCTTGATTGATGCAATGGCAGTCAGAAAACAGTGAGAAGGGATTTCTGTCACTACTGGACCTTGTTCTCACAGGTCATAGCAGTTTTAGCAGCCCTCTCCAAGCTTCACAAATTCCAAGCTGAACCAGGTGACTCAAAAACTAGGAAAGAGTCTGATCAGTGTAGGCATTTATCTTCCCATGAAAGTTGGTTGTTCACTGGTTTTGTTGCTTCTGTAAATATTTACAGTGCAAGGTTTCAAAAATCTCCCTTTCAAAACCATCATACTGGGTCCTTAAGTGGATCTAGGACTCCAGAGTGAGACAGCAGGCAGGAGGTTTTCCGATGGAATGTCCTGGAGATGATGCTGTATGCCTGTGCAGAGGGCCAGTGTTTCCTTGTTTGCCTGCTGCACATGCATTTCTTTGAACTCTGCTGCATTGGCACCTCTGAAAGTGCATTTGAAAAAAACTAGGATGCTTAGAAATTCCTAGCCCTGCCTGCTGGATATGATACTGAGTGTTGGATTAAAATATATGGGGAAAATTGTCATGACTGGACAACTGAATAGGTCAATTAATTTCACTGAGGTTTTGAAAACCATTTTTCCTCTGCTGGCCTGAGCCTTGGATTGAGCAATGAGAAAGCAGCAGGGACTTGTTTAAATAACAAAAAAAATCAGAATTAGGAAGGAACTGGAATTCCACTTTAGACACAAGAATACCTTTTATCTACACTGGATTTTCCTCTGAGTGCATTCTGGATGGTGTATATATCACATCATCCATGTCCATGACACACAATTGTTTTCTTTATAATACCTCTTACAGGACAATCTCAAGGTCAGTAAAGCAGCAGATTGAAGAGCTGACATGTTTTATTAGCTGAACGAAACTTCTTATTGACATCACTTACGTGACATCTGAAACATTTATAGAGGTTGTTTAGTGTTTATTGTAATCATGATATTGCCTTTGTGACATAGGCCAGAAAAATTAGATACATAAGATCCACTACTACCTCTTGGTAATTCTCTTGTTAGTTGACTGCCTTCAGCTTTTTTGTGATTCTATTTTTTCAGGAATGTAAAGTTTTCAAGCATTTTAAAGTGCATCAGGCTGAAATTAACCACTGGGGCTCCTAGATACACAGATGCTTTCCCATGGAAGTGTAATTAGCCCGGCTCCTTGCACTGCAGGGGGGAATTCCGCTACAAAGGAACGAAAAGGCTGCTGGCGTCACCTGCTCTCTCTCAGCATTTCCATGTATTTGAAACTACCTTAAAGTCCACATCAAATGAACTTCTACAAGGACCTGTCCAGGAAGGCTTCTGTGATGATGTGTTGAATTTGCCGGCAAATTTGGCCTTGATGTTTTTCCATCTTACTATACCACTGAAGTGGGGAACTCAATTGGTCTAGACACCCTCAGGCATCAATTTAATGAGTGCAGGAAAGAGGTTTATGATCCTCCTCTAAAATCAGGCAAGGCAGAGCATGCTCCTGTCCGCATGCTGTTTGAGCTGAGGTTGGGGCTGTTCTACCCCCACAAAAACCATGGTGAGAGAATAGTATCTCAGTAGTAATGCAGTCTTCTGTGTCTTTTTATAGCATTACACCTTCTGTATAGTCAAATTCTAGATGCTTCAGTTAGATAGGGTTAAATGGGATGAGCTAGACCTGTTGGAGAATTCAGACTTGCTGTTAGAAAATTAATGAAGGTTCACAGAGGCTTTGCTGTTGGTATTCATTTCCATGGGATGATGTCAGATACTTTGGTGACAGTAGAAAGTTAAGGCAACTTATTAATTGCATGGCTCTTTATCTTCCATTAATATATACCAGAATGTAAGTGTTTGACCCCTCTGTACCTGCGACAGAGGCAAATACTACTTCCCTGTTTTCTTTATGGAAGCTCAAGTCTTCCCCAAGATCTTCTTTGGATGAGTTTGCACAATTGTACGTTGGGAGAATGTAAGGTAAGAAAAAGGATGATTAAGGCCCCTATACATCCTTATTTGCTTTTAAAAGCAAAATTCATGGTCATGAATAAATCTGTGGCTGGAATCCCTATGTAAATAGCTCAGGAATGGTTTAGCTGTGCCTTTGCTATACATCAACTGAACCCCAGTTCTAACTCAACTGAAACTTGACGTAATACCAAGAACAGACATACTTAGATGTACTCATTTGCCTCCTACCAGTGTATGAGAGGGAAGGGTTGTGGCTGCATTACATCTCAGGGCACTTCTGTGCTTCCTTACAGTGCTTTATTGTGGCCAGTTAACTCAATTGAGAAGAAAACTTTATTTTGTTGCTTCTTGGCTCCTGTTAAGGCTGTACCAGTTAGCCTTAGAAAGATAGCCCAGACTTTATGCTGGTTGGCTTGAGACTTAGGAGAACATGAATGTAAGATCTGAGGACCCATTCTGCCTCTTATGTGCGTTTTGTGGAAAGAAATCTGATTTTAACTCTTGCACTCAATCCAGTAATGAAAAGTAACATTGGATGTGAAAAGTTGGCACCAACATGTTTCATGTAAACACTGAAACCCAAACTGACCATTAACTCTTAGAAGCTGCCATTATAAAAGCCTCTGACTAAAACAATCCTCGGTGAGCAAAGATTGCTAGCAAGATTACAAAGGTACCAGGTATGTGTTAAGTAAAATTTAAGTCATGCCAGATTAAGATCATGTATTTACAAGAGAGCAGGGAGTGGCCCAGGCCACTACGCAGTAGCAGACATCAGCATCCTGAGCACTGCAAAAGCTCCACTACTTTATTTGCAAAACCTGCTATGTAAATAGTGTGGAGACACAGATCTGTCAGCTGTGAAATGGGCAAACTTGAAGGAAGGATGAAAGCAAATATAAATGTTTTTCTGAGCCTTTTGCTTCACTTTAGTGCATGTAGCTTATGCAAATTAGTATAGACAATAAATAGTGTGAGTGCTATGGCCAGTTAGACTGCTTCTTAGGTATGGATTTAAATGACTAATACTATGTACCAGGAGTTGAAACATTTGTCCCTAGTTGTTGAAAGAGGACCACAAAAATTTCAAATGGAATAAAAAAATGAAATTATATGTTGCGTTGGCTGAGAATTTTTTTTCTGAACAGGAGCAGAATAAATTCTTTCTTTTCATATTGTGTACACTTGTATTGCTGATGAAATTTTAAAAAGTTTAATTTGTCAAAAATATCAACCCAATTCATGTACAGAACCATTCGATCCCTAGCAAGTGCCAAAAGAATATTCACAAAATGTATTATCCAATGTCTTTAACTTGAAGGCAAAAGTTCTTCAATGTGAATTTGACCTACGCTAAAGTTGCTCTGGAGCTGAACTATCCATAGAACATTCTTAACTGAGTGAGCATTTAAGATCTCTCTTTGCAGAAAATTAAATCCAAGACTGAACAGGCTCAGAAAATTATTCACAACCAAGTCAGCATGTAGTGGCATTCTCAAAGCACTCATTTGAGCTCTGCTCCCTGGGCTATCATCTTATGTCCCTTCCCATTCATTGTGTTCACAGAAGTGTCAGTGGAGAGACATGGGTAGTGGTCACTAAATGCCCTGCTCCTGGCCTGTGTTTGTTTCCCTTTTGTGATGTTACACTTCAGCTGAGAGACTCACTATCTGCATAGTAGAGATTACATCTTGATGGACGAAGCACACAGTTCAAACATTGGGGAAAGCTACCAGAAGGTGGGCCACGAACACCTCTCCCAGAAGAGACCAGTCTGCTGTTCATCACTCTTGCCACAAATCTGGATGCATCCCATTCCTGACCTGTCAGCCTCATGTCTGTTCCTGGGAAGATGAGGGAATGGATCCTCCTAGAAACTCTGCTAAGGCAGATGAAGGACAGGGAGATGAATCGGGACAGTGAGCATGGCTTCATGAAGGGCAGGTACTGCCTGACCAACCTAGTGGACTTCTGAAATCGAGTAACTACATTAGTGGACAAAGGAAGGACTGTGGATGTCGTCTGTCTGGACTTCTGTAAAACTTTTTACGTGGTCCCCAAAACATCCTTCTCTCTAAATTGGAGATGTACGGATTTGATGGATGAACTGTTTAGTGGCCAAGGAATTGGCTAGGTGGCCACATTCAGAGGGTAGTGGTCAATGGCAAAATATCCAGAAGGAGATCAGTGATGAGTGGTGTCCTTCAGGACCATATTTGGACCAGTACCATTTAAAATCTTTTTCAGTGACAGTGGGATTGAGTACATCCTCGGCAGGTTTGTGGATGACACCAAGCTGAGTGGTGCAGTTGACACACCTGAGGGACAGGATGCTATCCAGAGGGACCTGGACAAATTTGAGAAATTGGCCCATGTGAACCTCATGAGGTTCAACAAGGCCAAATGCAGGGTCCTGCACCTGGGTCAGGGCAATTCCAGGTATCCATACAGGCTGGGGGATGAAGGGATTGAGAACAGCCCTGAAGAGAAGGACTTCACAGAATCACGGAATGTTAGGGATTGGAAGGGACCTTGAAAGATCATCTAGTCCTATTTCCCCACCAGAGTAGGAACACCTAGATGAGGTTACACAGGATGGTGTCCAGGTGAGTTTTAAATTTCTCCAGAGAAGGAGACTCCACAACACCCCTGGGCAGCCTGTTCCAGTGTCTGTCACCCCCAATGTGAAGAAGTTTCTTCTCATATTTAAGTGGAACCTCCTGTGTTCCAGTTCGTAACCATTGCCCCTTGTCTTATCATTGGTTGTCACCAAGAAGAGCCTGGCTCCATCCTCGTGACACTCACTCTTTACATATTCATAAACATTAATGAGGTCACCCCTCAGTCTCCTCCAAACTAAAGAGCCCCATCTCCCTCAGCCTTTTCTCATAAGGCAGGTGCTCCACTTCCTTAATCATCTTTGTTGCCCTGTGCTGGACTCTCTGCAGCAGTTCCCTGTCCTTCTTGAACTGAGGGGCCCAGAACTAGACACAATATTCCAGATGTGTTCTCATCAGGGCAGAGTAGAGGGGGAGGAGAAACTCTCTCGACCTACTAACCACCCCTATTCTAATACACCCCAAGATGCCATTGGCCTTCCTGGCCACAAGGGCACAGTGCTGGCTCATGGTCATCCTGCTGTCCACCAGGACCCCCAGGTCTCTTTCCCCTACACTGCTCACTAACAGATCATTCCGCAGTTTATGCTGGAACCTGACCAGATGCAAGACTCTACACTTTCCATTGTTCTATTTCATTAAATTTTCCCCTGACCAACTCTTCAACCTGTCCAGGTCTCACTGGATGGCAGCACAGCCTTCTGGTGTGTCAGCCCCTCCTCCCAGCTTGGTGTCATCAGCAAACTTGCTGACAGTGCACTCTATTCCCTCATCCAAGTTGTTGATGAATATATTGAGTAGTACTGATCCCCATACCAACCCCTGAGGCACTCCACTAGATACAGGCCTCCAACTAGACTCTACTCCATTGACCACAACTCTCTGGCTTCTTTCCTTCAGTCAGTTCACTGTCCACCTCACTACCCGATCATGCAGTTCACACTTCCTCAATTTAGCAGCGAGGATGCTGTGGGAGACTGTGTCAGATGCTTTACTTAAATCAAGATAGACCACATTCACTGCTTATATTCTTCCCAAGTAGCCAACCCCTCCTTCCATGATCTGTAAACTCTCCTCTTCTACTTGAGTTTGCCCAGCAGTTCCCTGTTTAATCAAACAGGTCTTCTGGGTCCCTTCCTTGACTTCCTCATGTTGGGATGCTCTGATCTTCAGCTTGGAAGAAGCAGTCCCTGATGCCTAACCAACTGTCTTGGGCCCCTTTACCTTCAAGTACCCTTTCCCAAGGAATTTCCCCCAGCAATTGCTTGAAAAGGCCAAAGTTGGCCCTAGTGAATTCCAGGGTTGCAATTCTGCTTGGTATTCTGTTCCTGCCACGTGAGATCCTGAACTCCATCGTCTCATAGTCGCTGCAGCCAAGGCAGCCGTCAACCTTTAACACTTCAACAAGACCCTTGTTAGTGAGGATGAGCAGTGCTCCTCTCCTAGTTAGCTCATCCATGATTTGCATCAGGAAGTTATCATCAATACACTGGAGGGACCACCTGGCAATGTGCACCTGCTGCCCAGAAAGGAAATCGTATCTTGGGCTGCATCAAAAGGAGCATGATCAGCAGGTTGAGGGAGGTGATTCTGTCTCTCTGGTCCACTCTGTTGGAAACCACCTGAAGTCCTGCATCCAGCCCTGGAGCCCTCAGTACAGCGAAGACATGGACCTGGTGGAGAGGGGCCAGAGGAAGACCACAAAAATGATCAGAGGTATGAAACACCTCTCCTTTGAGGAAAGGCTGAGTGAGTTGGGGTTGTTCAACCTGGAGAAGACTCCAGGAGACCTTCTTACAGCCTCTCAATACTTAAAAGGGGCTTATAAGAATGATGGGGACAGACTTTTTATTAGGGCCTGTTGTGATAGGACAAGGGATAATAATTTAAAACGAAAAGAAGGTAAATTTAGAGCAGACATAAGGAAGAAATTTTTCACAGTGGGGTGGGTGAAATGCTAAAACAGCTTGCCCAGAGAGGTGGTAGGTGCTCCATCCCTGGAAACATTCAAGGCCAGGCTGGACAGGGCTCTGAACAACCTGATCTGATTGAAAATGTCCATGTTCATTGCATTTGGCTTGGATTGGATGACCTTTGAAGGTCCCTTCTAAACCAAACTACTCTATGATTCTATCTGACAATAGAAGATATGGACAACCTTTTTCTGCTAGGTTTGCAAGAAAAATAATTTCATTAAATAAACCAGCATAATTGAAAAGTTCCAAATACAGAAAGATTATTTATGTCTGAAACAAGATATATAAACAGTAGGAGGTCATATACTTTTTGTTTTTAATCTGTGTTTAGAAATTATTTGTCTTGAAGGGAAGACTATTCTTGTCAATGTTCATGTCATCGTCACTTCTGATCAGGAGAACAGAGTACCTACTGGGCTTCACCACCCAGCAAAGAAGGTATTTCCTGCTCTGCTTCATGGTCAAAGAAATTTTTTTCCCCCACCATTTTTCCAGTCCTTTCTATAGACTAACTGCTCACAGTTTCTGGCCATTTTGTTGTATAAATACACACAAATCTACCATACCAATCTCTTCTGGGAAGCTACCTATTGTAATGTGACAACAGAACCTGACCATGGCAGACTGTATGATGTATTGGTTGTCTTCTGGCACTGAATACATTAAATATCATACATTTTGGCTTTCAAGAAGATCTCAGGGATGAATCAGTCTCTCACTTTCTTGTCAGGGAGATGCCTCATGAATGAGGGCACAGGCTGACTGTGGAGGTTCCTAGTGGAAGTGCATTAATTTGAGTGCTTCAGAGAAGCAGGGTGAAGACCTGAAAGTGTGGAAATTTCTGAGAAGTCCTTAGCTGGGTTGTCGTGTCATTTTGGTCTGAGCATCTGCTCTTTTTTCAGTGTACCACAAGTCATGTAGATATTCTTGGGGCTTTAGGGTTGTCAGCCAGAACACACTTCGATGAGTCATGAGTGCTTAGCACCTCTGAAAATGAAAAGCCACATGGACAAAGGAGACAGTTGATGCAAAGAGTGCAAAAACTCCCTCTTCATGCCTATGTTAAGGTAACTGTGTGAAGTAATGCCACTATAAAAGAAATAGGTCTGAAATAGTAACCTCCTTCAATATCATGTAAGCCCCATGAAATCAGTACTGATGGCTCCTCTGATCCTGGCAAGAAGGCTGCCTGCACTGAGAATGCAGCTTGAATCCCTTGTAACTCCCCCATTTGACTTCATATTCTTGATCTTGTGTAGGCAGTTGAGACACATATGTGATCCTCATCACAAAAATAAATCTTGTTGATGTTCAATCTTTGTAGGTGTCTTCCATTGGTCCTGACACTATTTCTAAATTGAGTTTTTGAAGACTTTAAGGGAGTTGACCATTTATTTTCAAGGACATTGAGCCTTTTGGGGGAATTTTATTGGAGAGACCTTCCCTCCACACTAGTGAGCTCTTATGTTCCTGGCAAGGGACTGCTCTTACATGACCACTTCCTTCTTTTCTGCCATGGTTTCCCCAGTAGCTGGTGCTGGAGTTATCTACTAACAGCTGTGTGAGGTTGGGTCCTTGAGCTGTTCCTCTAAATAGCTGCACTAGGTGGTGGCGCAGACCAAGACAAAACATGTAAGGTTATAGGAAATGTCCAAATCTAACAATCATGTTAATTGCTCCTTCTTGAAGTCACACATGCCCTATACACTGTGATTTCACATCTGTCCCCATGATGTATTCCCCTGTGCTTTGCACATATCTCAGTGTTCTTGAACTTCACTAACCAACAGGAAGGGACACTCCAGGAGTTAGTTCATAATGTACTATGGGAATCTAGCTTCTCCTTTCCAAACGCATCTTCTGGAATGGATTTCCAGGCTAGTCCTTGCTGTAGAACTAGTTATGTTGAAGAAATCTGCGCTTATTTTTTTTTAACCAGGAAACTGCAAGAAATAGTTAAGCAACATTACTAGTCATAGATTTGGGGGTTTTATTCCTACCTGAATCACAAGTGCTGGTGGAGAATAGAAAGGGCGCCTAAGAAATGTTCTGCAAACCAGTCTAGGGAGAAGCACAGACAGTTCAACCAAAATGAAATCCTGCTCACTCTCTGTAAAATCATCTGTTGCAACCAGCAGTGATAGCTGAAATATCCATCCCTTTTATGTTACGTTTCTGTTGGTGAGATTGAGGATGACGAGTAGCATTTATCAGGCTTTGAAGCATGTCACTGCTCCTGCATTTCTTCTTTTCTAGATTATTCCTTATACCTGCCCTTAAAAGGAAAGTTATTCAAATTTCCTGTTTGATCAACCAGCAATTAGAGCTGATCTTTGCCCACCTTATATTCAGGCTGTACCTGAAACTCAGCTCCCTTGGCTCTTCTTGGTGTCTTTTCTTTACAGAAGGGGTAGACAACAGATCTCAGATCTTTTGAGTTCAAACTGAAGTTGTAGTAGAGGGTGGTGTCTGTGGGAGATGGTCCTTCACAGATACATGAGTGCTTGTCTGCTCCATGTGCCAGTTAGAAACATTTTGGGTAGAAAATACTTTCGTATTTTGGAAGTGAGAATGAGATGCTATTTGGCAGCAGAGTGGCAGAATCTGCAGACTGTGTATTGACTTGCAGGTAGATTTTGGCAGGGAATGAATAGGTAGTGAGATAGTATTATATCAATACATGGAGACTCTTGGAGGAAGAGATACATGCCTGTGTTTTTCCACTGCCTTATGTTTAATGGTGGCACAGATGTGGTGTTAGTCTGTCTGTACCTGGAAGGATTTTGCATGAAGCTGGAAAATGGGCATCTAGGATAGACTTTTCCTCAATTCTTTAAGAGAAGGCAGTTCAGTTCCAAAAGCATCATGCAGATTTTTCTGACCTTAATGTTTCTGTGATTTGGAGTACACTGGCATAATTAAAATACCAGTCTCTTTTTAGTTTTAACTCCTGAAAATACTATTACAGGGAGAGCTCTCTATCCATAGCTTTTTCTAAGGTTAGAGCAATGCTTTAGTTTGCCTAGCAGCAATTCTCATTAGTATTCAGGAGCAGAATGTTGCAGTAAAGGAGACCAGGCAGCATATACCACAATACTTGTTTCAATATAATTTGAATTATTAAAGAAATATTTTTATTGTAAATAAGATAATCACATATGCAGAATATCAAGGTCAGTGCATGAGAGTGTTAAGAAAAAACAATAAATGCAGCAGATAACTAATTTATCTCCTGGGAATGTTATTTCACGCACTGACACATTTTCTTCTTTAGCATCGAACTACAAGGCTGAGTTCTGTGAAATGCTCTAATTAACCTATCATCATATACTTATTTATGGTGTCCCCAAATGATATTATCAAAACACAATAGTCTATTTTCTACTTCTACTCTATGAAATGTTCCAAGATCTGAATATTTATATGAAGTACTGATTTTTGAAAACAAATATTTTCAAGCCTATTTTATATGTGTATCTTGGCACACTGACAAACTTTAATTGCCAGCAGCCAGGCAAAGCATATACTCTTGAAAAGTAACAAGTCCTTGTTACTTCTTTTAATCTGGCTATCAGATAAAACTCCTTTAAAATTAGTATCCAGCGCTTCAGAATCCATGCACACAGGACTGGTATAATTTATCTTTCCGACACACTTAACCCAGCAAGTGGGTTTCTTGGTCTCTCTGATAGAACAGTAAGATTAGAGGTAATTATTTCACTTTCTGTGAATCTTCACACAGTGATACAAAAATCGCTCCTCATCCTTGCAGTAGGTTGGATCACGCTTACTTGCTCGCTGCAAATTTAACACAAGTGGAATGGAGACCTGAAAACCACTTGAAAAAAAAAAAAAAATTGTTGCCCATAACTTTAGTTGTGTGATAACCTTTATATAATTGTGTGTCCTTTTAACCAACCTAAGATTTTCTTTCTCTTAATTATGTAGGAAAACGTGTCTCTCATTGATTTTACTGTAAACAAAATAACAGCCTTTTCTAAGCTCTGACATTATGCTCAGCCTTAATTCATACAGGGAGAGATATGGTTTGTAGCTAAAGTAGCAGATAGTAGCAGCTCCATCTTTTGAAAACTACATTTAAAAACCTGACAGCTTCCATTTGAATACTTTCTGTGGTTTGCTTCAGGTATGTTAGGTTTTATCAGCAGCGTGAGGCTCAGGAAGTCATTCATTAGTGCTACATTCGGTCTCACACTTGTATCTGACTGCTAAGTTAAGAGTCAGTGTTATTAACTTCTAATGATGCCATCTCCTGGTGAGTGGCGCCTGAGCTGGTGGTGTGATCTAGGGGCAGCACAGAGAAGATGGAAAATAAGCAGCAAAACCAGCAGGGCTGATAAAAACATGACTGAAGTAGAAGTGTGCACACACTGAGGGTTTTGCTTTGGAGTATGAAGCCAGACAGATACTTTATTAACTGTTAGAAAACAATCCATCAGTTTTTGTCAGTTGCTGAGGGCTGTTCGTTCTTCCTATGCACTTGTACAGTGCCTAGCACAGCAAAATCTCAATCTTGATCAGGGTTTGTAGGCACTCTTCTAATAATATAGCCATGTTTTAACATGATGTTGCTTGCAATTCACGTTCATGGCTTTTAATGTTATTGTTTGCAATGAATCAGTGCACAGATTGCTAACAATGTCTCATCTTCTTTGCTTCATTTATTTGGGCTTTCTCTTTCTTCACCTGTAGCACCCTCAGTGATTGAGGCATCAAAGCCTACTTCAGAACTGCCTTTATTCACTTGGGCATGTACATGCACACACCAATGTGCTTGCAACGGTGCCAATTCATTGGCTTAATAGACTTTTCATAAGCAGCCTCTTTGCAAATACTGGATGAATCTGAATTTTTAACACTGGTTATGAATAGCATTTTTTCTCCTGGTGAAAGGTACATTGGATGCATTGGGGCACCTCTGTGTTAAACAGTGAAAGTGGCACTGTCATTTCAACAAAGCAATGGGACTGAATATCTTCCTATATGATCCTGTGGAGGATCAAGTTATGGGATATTCTTGCCTTCATAATGGACTGAGCTTGCTACACTTTTCATTGCGGTGTGTATTTTCATATCTTAAATGCTGCCTATATCTTTTTCTCTCCTGGAAATTCTACAAATGACAAAATTGCATGTAACATTCCATTAGTGGTGTCATTACTGCCAAATAAGAAATTATATTTTTCTCCTGTCCCCACTGGTACTACTCATACACTGCAAGGGGAATACATTAGCAGATTCTCTGTCCATTGACATTTAGTTCTTTCCATTGTTCTCCGGATTCCAGGTTGCTGTCTTCTTCTGAAAATAGGACCTACAATCTTTCTAACTAACTAAGCTATTAGCATTAAAGCAATGATTATGTAACCAGTTTGGGCTTCTCTAACTGTGGGATCCCCTTCACCTTTGCTGCATGTCTCTGTCATGTTCTTGTGTCAGTAAAGATAGTCCTGATGGAAACTAGGCCAATAAAATCAGGAAAGAAAATTTTGTGTGGAGGAGTGGACCTGGCTGACAGCATGGCTGCGCCTGGTACCAGTGCAAAAGGAAGACTAGACACGTGTCCTTGTGGTCTTATTATTAGCTCAAACTACTTGAGAAAGTTACAGTTTTGGACAAATACTTTGCACATGGAATTCACATTTGCTACTTAGTTTTACCTGCATAGATGACTCCTTGTTGGAGTTGTTGGACTGGAGGTTGGCCTGCATATATTTTAGCATCGATGTCTTACTGTCAAACGTTTGGAGGTTTTTTTTTTGTTTAACATCACTCATGACAGGCATATCACTGATAGGATGTGCTCAGATAAAAGGAGAACTCAACATAGGAATGTACTGAATTGGCTTTTGTTGCATGTTATCACACTGCTGGAGATAATGTACTGCACAGCATTTCTGCACAAGTCTTTTTTTCCACCAAGTTGCTACTCATGTGTCCACACAGACAGAGCTGGGGAATAGCTTCTGTGAAAAACAGTGGGAGAGACGGAGAGAAGGAAACTTAATCCTATATTTCTTGTTTCCTCTAAAGAATGATGTTAAAAGCAATAGGAAATTTACAACTGTGTTGCCAATATCTATCATAAATGCTCTTGACTATATTTAGAAAACCAACACCAGCATAGCGGACAGGAAAATGGAGCTCAATTCATTTTCAGCATCACATGGCTTTCATAATCTCTCTTCAAAGCTAAAGACAATGTTTACTGACACTTTGTTTTCTGGCTGGGTTTTCCTCCTTGTACAAGAAACAGCTTTGTTACTAGCGCTGCATTGTACAGTTCTGAGGTGAGGAAACATAAAGTTGTGACTGAAAGAATCAGGCTGACATAGAAAGCACTGAACCTGACAAGTCTGTTAGTATTCCTCCTTTTTTTAAACTCTTTGGTCCAAGAAATAGTCTTCAGAAGATTTCATGCACAAAGTCAGGTGGGAAGGATCTTTGACTGTTCATTTTGATTCTGACTCTCTGCTTGTTCTGTTTAAAGATGGTCTTCCAAAGATTGTCTTGCAGCATTGTACCACTTTTTAATATGTAATTAATTTTTATAGTACTTCTTTCCATACTTTTAAAAAAGACATTATCATGACAATATGAAAACAGAAATAACAACTTTGCCCAGAAAACTTTTTAGAATTTGACCAGACTGTTTCTGTCAGTACAGGAGACAGAACTGTTTGTTTCATTGGTCTATATATAAGATTTCTTCCTAAAGAAAACCTTTTTAAATGCTTTATAGGTAGGACAAGTCACATAAAACTTTTTGTTTAGTAGGCAGATACAAGTATCATATTGAAGAGAATGGGCAAAAGACATGCTGCTGGTAAGAGACGCAGGACATTATGCACCATGTCTATAAAGGCAGTTAATGTTCAGCACTATCACGCTGTTTGATGACAGAAAACTGTATGGATGGGTTGAAAATGTCTCCCACAATCCTCCTAGATCCAGTCTTGTTATTGGGGGCTGCATATGTTGTGTATCTATTCCTGCCATAAGCTTCTGTGCCTAGTGAAAGGGGACCAGGTATGTTCCACACAACATGGGAAACTCAGAAAAGTATCTCAGCTGGCAGAAAAAGAGATCTTTGAAGTCCATGGGGCCAGCTGCCTGGAGGCTGACCCAGGATGAAGTGTCTTGTCTAACTAGTGGGACTTTAATAGTGGTGCCTTTCTGGCTGTTTGCTTTTGAGCCTTTATAAGTGCTTCTGTCCTGGTGGTACATTCTCAGAATTTCATCCAGATGTTATTATACAAATAATAACTGAAGCCTCACAGGTTGATTTATAAATTGCAGTTTTGTAAGGATGTGGCTGGGCTGCAGCAAATGAAGACAGCTGCTAATGAAAACTATTGCTGTGCCAGCATGTACCTGAAGACAAATGCTAGGCCAAACATGCATAAAGCATCTGGTTTTATTCCAGTGGCATACGGCAGCTTCACACCCTTAACAAGAAGTCACCCTCACAGTAGCATCAGCCAAGGGCAAGGTCAAACAGCCAAATGTGGAAGAAATTACATGTTTTGATGTCTTTTCTGACCAAGAATGTGCTTTGTAACCACAAGGAGTACTTGTGAACCTTGGATAGTTTTGCAGAGCACAAATATAAAGGTGGTCAGTTGTCATTAAGTCTCCCATGCCCATACACAACCATGCTGTAAAAAGATGAAACATGAAGTGAATTAAAGGCATGGTTGCAGGGTGACTAGAAAGGCTTCCACAAGACATACTTGCAGTTCACAGGGCTGCTCAGTACATGAGCCAGTCTGCTGCACTGTGTCACCCTTCCAATAAATGGAAGCCAAAATGTAAAGTTGCTATGTATTTGCTCAGGCACATGAAACTGGTAGGTGTAATGATCCAGACATACAGCCTGGCTGACAGGCTGTTACAGTCAATGGAAGATGAATAACAAAATGTGTAGGGGTAGACCTCAGCAATCTTAAATATGCCAATTAAAAAAAAAAAACCAAGTGTGGGAAATTACTTCTGATTCTGTTTTGACTGGCTGGAAAAAAAAGGTCTTTTTCACAGTTATAGGTGAGGGAGGGCTATTGGCACCTATGAGCACCATTAACACTTCTCAGGGACAACAGAAATTCATCTCTCCTTGCTAGGAATAAAGTCACCTTGAGAGATAACCATCACATACTCAAAGAGCCCAGTGAGTGACACTTTCTCAGCATCGGGTGCCTACAAGTTGGATTTTCAGGTTTGCATGACGAAAGCTTGGTGTACTTAGGAAGCCTTTATGCAAAAGGACTTGTTTCCTTTGAACGGGTAGCGTGTTAAGGGCAGATGGCAGCATCCCCATGTGGACCTGTGCCAGGCTGCTGAGCTAGAGGTCTGGGGCTCTTGGCTGCAGAGGTGGCAGTCCCCACCACCATGCTACTCCCTTGGTCTGGGGTCCTTATCAGCAGCATGTCTGGAGGAGTGGTGGAGGCTCAAGCAACTGCAGGGATGAAGCTGTGGAGTCACAGGCTGCACCATTTGTTTTAGTTTTGGAGTCAACTGTGAGAGGCGAAACGCCTAATGGCTCTGGGGCCTGTGAAGCATTTGATAAATATTTCTCTTTGAGGGTCTTCCTCCTGTCTGAATGTGGCTACATAGACAGAGGGCACATGCATGAACCTGTGGCAACAGATGTCTGTTTTGCTGGGATGTGCCATGTTTGACAGAATGGCCCATAAAGACTTAGCATGAGGTTGGAGAGCAAGCATCTCTGTTTGCTATAAACAAACCTTACCAAAGTGCCTGTAATTGCAGTGTTAGAAGGTTGGCCAGGCCTACATGGTAGCAGGGGAGGAAAATAATGCTTTCTTTTATCTGTTCGTGCAAACAGCTGGAGACAGATAAAAGTGGAGACAGATTTAACCTAAGCAAAGATTGTGACTGTGTGCTTTCCTTTGTTCCTCAGTGCTTTCTCTTTTCTTCCGTCTTTGTTGTATTTTTATTCGCAAACAAGACGATGTATGGGACAGCTTCTGAATGCTTTTTCTTTTTTTTTTCTTTCTTTCCCCCCTTCTTCTTTTTTACTTTAACTTAAGGAGATACCTGTTTCTCCTCAAACTCAGCTCCTGCAGCTGCCTCTGCTTCAGAAGTATGCAAGGACAACAGGCTCTGTGCTCTGTTCTGCCTGCTCATGGCAACTTCCAGAGCTCTGACACAAAGATCAGACTAACCTCTTCCACCATTAACCATCATTGAAGATACAATTTGACATAGTAAGGAAGATGTAAAAAAGCTCTGAAACAATCTTTTTCAGATTTTCCAGCAACATAGAATGCAATGGCATAGGATAGAGAAAAGGAAATTTTATCTTAAAAAACCAACCAAACAAAAACTTTTTATCACTTATTCCAGTTAAACAAGGAGAACATTTTAAAATTCCAGCTTTCAGAGCGAGTAGTGATTTACAATGACATTAATTAGAATCACCACACTAATTTCCCCATGCAATGCTGTGAAACTGTACCTTGCTGCTTCTAATTGGATGCCTTGGACTGATGTTTTGGTACAGCAGGAAAATGTTGCTTTGCTGGATTTTTTAATTGCTCTAATTCTTCAAGCCATACCGCTCCAGTAATGTATAGCTCCATCAGGGTGACTCTTGCAGGCACATATGCTCATCTACATTAAGGAGTTATTCCAGATCAGCTTTTCCTGATTAAATCTGCTGTGGATGTGATTGCAACAGAAATAGCTCTTCTGTTATAAAACCTGTATTAGACCACTTTTTCCTTTTGTTAATGACAATCTTTTATGACTCTATGTTTTCTGCAGGGATAAAAAATAAGTATTACTTCAAATATATCTTTACTGTACTATGTGCTTTCCACGTATCTTGCTGTTTTCCTTCAAAAAGACTATTTGAAGCTCATAATAAGCTGTATTGCCTACAGACTTCTCAGGTATGCTTTACAGCAAGCCAAGATGTTTTCACAATGGCACTGCTGCAATTTCAACATCTGATAAATAAAGGCATGACTATTTTCCTCCAGCTGGTACCTGTCTTTTCAATGTCTGTGGAAACACAGGCTCATGGGTACCAACAAGTTTGTGGAAAACGATAAGAAAATGACCATTTTGTCTAGTGTATCTTATGCGACGGGTGAGAAACCTTACTCTTTCCACTCAAGTCAAGGGTGTGGAAAGGAATAGTCCGAATCCTTTGCAGTCTTCAACATTAAACTGTTTTTTACACAATGACTTCCTATAAAGGTCTGTTACTGAATAGCCATAGACTCAAAAGCAGCCACAATATTATGTCATTTGTTAGTGATGGGTCCTGCTCTGCTTAATAAGTGGATTGTTGTCTTGATTTGTAGTACCAAAGAGATTTATAAAGAAATTTTAAGAAATAAATATGTTGAACTTTAAAAAGTCATTAAGGATTTTGTACACTAATAATGTATTTTAAGCCAACCAAATTATGAACCTGATTGTTTCTATGAGGTAGCTTCCTCTGGCATTTTTTTAAAACAAACATGTTTCTGGTGTTTTATAAACTTACATTACAAATGCAGTTACACATTCCAAACTTTTTTTTTTTTTTAATTTTACAGCCTAGAAATATTCATACTTAAATGGTATATAAATCAAGACAACTTTCCTGTAGAAAAAATTTAGAGAGCTTGCTCTTTTCTGTCCTTTTAAAATGGAGAAGTTCATATTTCTAGAGTGTGAAATAAACCCCTAAAAGACAAATAAATATCAGCTATGTGCTCTCAAGAAACATGGTTCCCGCTTAAGATTATGTATACATACAACTTACCTATTATAAATAATAATAAAAACTGAAAGACTATGTAACTTCTAAAGTTTTTCTGTATATCGGAGTTTGAAATATACCTATCCTTCAAGCCTTCCTTATCTCTCCAAATTTCAGTTTATTCATACTACCCAGCCCTTTTCTCACTGTTTTGTTAGAGGATACAATACAATGACAAATGATAGATAAGAATTTTCAAGTTTAAATAAAGCTAAACGTAAAAGCTCTTCAGAAATGAAACCAGCTTTATTTGTTAAATTAGCTGTACTGTGTACAAAGGAAATTACTATAATTTACAGTAACTGAGGCATAGAACATTTAGGAGTTTTTTCTTCCACTGGAAGAATAGTATTTTAAAACTAAAGAGTTGTTAGAATCAGACATTGATAATACTAATAAAATAATAATATAATAATAAATACTTCTCATTCGTAATATAAATTTATAATAATCTAAATATTTAAGTATTAACTAATACATCTTAATCTGCCTCCAACATGTCGGTAGAAGTGTCTTCTGTAGCTCACAAAAGAAAAAAGTTGTGTGACATCAACCCTGAGATGTTTCCCTTTGTCCATTTTCACAACTGCCAGCAGCAGAGCTCCAGGAAGATGGTGAGCAGGCAAGTGAGTGCAAACACCGTTTGCTGTAATCTTAGCCCATTAGAATATAGTCTGGTAATTTCCTCCTTTTCTGATTTCAGTTCTAAAAAAAAAAAACAAAATCGGGAAAATAAATAGTTAATGAATAAAATATGTACATTTTAAAACATAAGGATTTCCAAAATACTTTGAAAGTCCTCTGACATCTTACAGGTACTTAAGTTAAAAGGTATCAGCTGTTAAAGTCAATCGAAGAGGCTATTCTCAGGGAGAGATGTGAATAGATGTCCCATCAATGATCGTTTGAGGAGCAACTGATAGCACTTATCAGCTCTTGCAGGCATTAATCTCAGAATAATCAAAAGTAAATACCAAGCAAAAGCAAGAGCAAGAACTTCACAAGAGGTATGCACTCCAATCTGCAAGTAGCCTTTTAAACCTTCCTTTAACAAGAAGGGCCTTCATTTACTAGCACAAGCAGAAAGCCATACCCTCATGCATGTGAAAGCCACTGTGTCCCTGCTCAAAGAGTGAGCAGATAATTCTCCACTGTCAGCTTTATTGCCTTCGTTAAGATGACCTCAAGTGTAGTAAGCAGTAGACTGCTTTTACTGAGCATGGCAAGGCCTGCTAGTTCTTTTGCTCCTGTAATGGGAAACAATAGGGCTGATTCAAAGGATCTTGAGCACTTAACTCTTCTGAAGAGTTTAACGAGCAAGTTGGGTGCCACACATAATTAGTCAACACAGAAGACTTCAAGGTAAAAGTAGCTTTTTTTTTTTGTCTGTGGTTGCAAAGGTAGGAATGTCACTTTTCTTTGCCTTTCACTTATTTGGACCTGTGGGCTTAGTCACAAAGTACAGCATACCCTGGGGACTCAGGAGGTTCAAGTTTTGAAATTTATATTTACTTCTGAATTGGTGGTATAACTCAGGAGTCACAGCTTCAGTGCACTGCTATTCAGGTAAGAATTTGGTCAGAAAAGGCTGGTGTTTCCTTGGGGTAAAAACGAATCTTGAAGCTATTTAGGTCTGTTGTTTTCTCACCTTGCTAAATAGTGATGCTGCCACAACTGAAGGAAAGTATATTACAGCACAGGGTGGGATTGAGACATCATGGATAGAGAAAGGAAAGAATATTTTGCACTACTGTTGCCACTAGAGACAAAATAATACTAAACTATTATTACTCATCTCAGAGTATTGAAAATAGTGTGGATCTCAGTAGCCAGTTCTCCATGGAAAGAAAGTACCTGAAAAGCGATCTTTCAAGTTTTTATGCCAGCTGATACACTGTTTTCAAAAATACTCACACCTTTATACAGAGAGTTTCAGAGGCTGATGTATGAAGACTTAAGGTAATAGAGTGGTTTTGAGGAAACTGCATGCTACTACTTTACACTGACGAGGACTATGGCTATACATTTTTTGTAGAGTGTGCTCAGTCTTAGAAACCTGTACAAGAATATTTTGAAGATTAATATGCAGATCTTAAAATAAGGTTCAGACTAGTTTTCTGCCATTTGTGTGTGAAGTAGTTTATGCAAGAATAGGCAAGTTTTCAGTACCTGTTTCTCTAATGTAATACTGGCTTCTACTTCTACCACACCAGCTTATTGTACTGGTTTTTCTCTACCCTCATCTAAGAAAGATTTTTATATGCTTGGATGTAGTTTAGTTGTATCAATTGGTTAAGTTGAAAGTCATATACACATGCAGGTTTTACAGAACAAACTAACTTTTAATCCCTATAATTTTCAGTTACAATAGGGGAAAGTTTCCTACTGCACAGGATTATTAAGATCTCGAAGTATTTTATATTATGCACTATACAAACAACAACAGTATTATTTACTGTCTTGCTATTGCATTCTCCGAAGCAGAGCAGGCCACTGCACAAGTCTAAACAGAACACATACAGCGTTCTCTGAGTACCCCACATTTGCAGAATACGATTCTGTCCCCCCCCCCCCCCCCAAGATAAAAACGGTTGATTTAATGCCATTTCTTACCACAGTTATCATGCATTATTTCTGAGAGGCAGTTCAGAGTACCATAGCCACACCGACACAGCCAACAGCCCTTGAGCACCCAAGCGCCGTGGGCAATACTGCCGCAGTTGCTGTCAAGAACAAGGGAGACATTTGGTACATCCCTGATCCCACCACATGAAATAACCAACCGGAGCATCTAAGTCACTCTCTCTGGTTTTGGTCTGTATTTTTACCTTTGCCGTTCATCATATTCACAGTATCTGCCAGTGAAATGCTTTAGGCAGGCACAGAAAGCCCCTAGGATGCAGGTCCCTCCATTTTGGCAGCACTGCCTGTTTAGTTTTTTACCTGCAAGACAATATTACAAAGGTTACCAGGCATCCTGAGGGGGCTCCGATCCTCCCTTTTTTCTCACTTGTTCTCTCAGGTCTTTCCAGTTGCCAAAGGATCTTAAGGATATCTACTTTTATTGTCTTTAGAGACAATAAAATTATCTGCCTGTTAGGAGTGTTTGTTCAGTTAAACCCAGTTTGTTTAGTTAAGGATTAGAAACAGACTACTAGGGATTACAGGATGGTCAAGAAGCAGCCCCTGGCAAGCCACACAGCAGCAGCAGCAGCACATATTAAAGTGAAATATTTCACTTTAATGGAGGCAGGTTTCAGTCACAGGACATTGTTTACCGGGAAGTGGTGCTTATTTGGTAAGAAAGGAGGCTTTGTTACTGGGAGGAATTACTTAGTTTTGAGAGGAGAAGGGAACACTCCCTCAGGCCTTCCTCAGACTCCTGGAAATGAGTACCTACCTAAAAATGTATATATGTGGGAGGAAACATAAACCTGACACCCCTCCTTTTTTTAAAGTAAGTAATTTTTGGTCATGAAATACGGTGAATTTTTGAAAAATGAACGTGATTTTACAAACGCTTTTGTAAATCCAAGGGACCAACTCCTCCTTAATTCTTAGTATCCTTCCCTGTATTCTGTTACCACTTTTTGACATTAGAGATCCCCGGTTCTACCTCAAATCTTTTATCACCATTTCCTAAGTGTCCACAGGAATAATTTAAATTAGCAGTCACAGAAAATCAGCGAGCTGGAGTCTTCCAGGACAACACTGAAAGCATTACTGTGATACAATATTTTAAAAAGCAATTCGATGGCATTGTTTAGATAAATAATGTTACTTACTCTCTGTAATTCCAGTGAAAGGTACCAATGCCCTGGAATTCTGTTGCTTTCTGCTTTCGTAACTCTGATTCATGTCACTGAGAACATTTATAATAGTTCCTTCGTTCTTGAGCTGCTGCTTTTGTGCTGTGGTATTGAGACTTTCCACATCTTCTTCCTGTTCTTTTTCACGGCCTTGACAAGAAGTGAAAATATGGTAGGGTAGCTTATAATGAAGTGATGCACAATCTAAATGTACAAGAGAAACACGGGGGGCGGGGGAAAAAGAAATTTTCCTTACCTTTTCCTAAATGAACAGCCTGCCAGACCAGAGTCACAGTGAAAAGAATTCTACAAGAGACAAAGATCTGAAATAAATTTGTGACAATAAGACACAAATACCGAACTGGAGACTGTGTGGCGGCAAAGGAGCTTTTTCAAAGCTTGATCAACCATTGATAATATAAACTATAAATATTTTATGCCAGCAGTAATTCGAATTAACACATCAAAAATCTCAAATTAGGCTTGAAAATTGGAGGGGTGGGGTTGGGCGGGCTGAGAACAGGGACATACATACTAAGCTTGCTTCCAGAAAGCCATGGATTCTATACATTTGCTGGTTGACAACCCGTCAAGTGTCCCTTTCTGTACATTTCTTTACCACAAGTAGGTTGTTGCCAGCAGTTTAAAAAAACAGCAAAGACAAGAAGAAAACATTAACCTTCACCCGCAGTTCCAGGTACATTTGTTCCTTTCAGTTTCCTGGCCTTATTATCTTCCAAAAGAAGCACTGCTAAAAGGATAAATCCTTGGCTAGAGAAGGTCCCTGGCAGCTCAGGCAGCCTTACCTAACATGATTTCCCCAGCACATTTTCCTGCAGCCCGGAATACCCGCAAGATCGTCCAGGAAATCTTGAGCAGAAGGAAGAGGTCCAGAGCCCCTCACTGAAGGCTGTTGCATGCAGCACTCCTCACACCACACACAGCAACAGGAGGAGGAGAAAGGGGGACCGATGAAACTTTTCTGCTTCTGTCCAGCTTGTAACAACGCCGACAATACCCAGTTCCCAGTTACACGGCTTGCTGAGCCCTCACTGGGGTGTTGTCAGGCAGGGATCATCCTTAGCATGGGACTCCCTGGCCTGCCTCCGATTTACATGCGCTGCTGAAGGGTGGAGCAAAGTGTGGGCACCCACTGCTGGGGGGACACTTAAGGGCCCATGACCACAAAATAGCCCAAGTCGGGAAGATCTCAACTCCAGTTCATTTCTTAACATGAAACACCTTGTACCGCCACAGAGTGCATGGAGGAGAAAAAACTGTTCTGCAGAACTACAATGGATATATAAGAAACTGCAGCAGGTCTATAACAAAGGTTAAAAAGCCCAACTCTACCTGTATGCCTTGTCTCTATCAGGTTTTCCACAGGGGGCTTTGCTTTATGAAATTGTACTGCTTTGCAGCACAGATATTCCTCAGAGCCTCCATTAGAGATTTCTACCAAAAGTACTACAGTAAAGAGTATAAAGTTCTTCACAGAGGTTTGTTGTCTCACCAGAGCTCTTAATAAATTCTTGAAATGCCTTTTGAAACTTTTTTACTATCAGTTAAATTAAACCCATTAGTGAGTATTCCTAGTCTGAGTCCATGCAATATCAGCAGATACCTGAATTTAATGTACTGTGTGCAATGAAATGAGCTAGGACCACTCACACAACTTTACTATGTCTCAGCAGAATCAGCAAAAGGACCTGCAGCTGGACAGTGGTAAAAAAAAAAACAGGTCTGGGCAGTCTTTTCTTCAATGGCTCTACCTGTACCCCAGAGTCCACATGGGCTTTACCTAAGTGGTAACAGGAAACTGCAGCAACACAGCTTTGTTTTGGGTAAGAGGGGTGGTGCTTTCAGTACACCGGTGCAAATCAAGCTAGTACAAATTGCACCTTGACTAAATATATGATCACATCAGACATATTGATCAGGTCTCCACTTAGATATAAATGCTGGCTTAACTTACAAAGACAGCTGTCCGAATTAAGTCAACCTGCTTGGCACTGAAGCAGATGGAGGTTGTTCTGAGCACATGCTCTTACATGTCTCCTGTGGGGACACGGATCTCCAACGGGATAGAACCGCATGGCTGGAGACGTGAAACGGCTGTTTCTGCAGGGAATGCTTGCGTGGAGTGCTGGGCTACATCAGTCTTAATGGAAAAGGCATTCCCAGTGCTGGTACATCTGTGGACTCCAATTGATCTAAGCTCAACCATTTCTGGTAGATGTAGGCTAACTCCTTTAGCTTCACGGTAACTTGCTTCATGGTGCGTTTTATGTTTGCTACTAAATTAAGCTGATTTGGATGAAGCTATTCTTGTTCCAGGCTAGGACCGAAGTACCATGTATTTTGGAACTGAGAATATGTGATGTACTTTTGTGTGTAGTTCAGCTAAATCAGTAGTAGAAGAATTCAAATGCTAACATTTGTAGGTGAGATATTTAATAGAAAGAATGTTATGATAAAAATCACAACGTGTCAATTCAGGAAGGGATTTTGTTTTTCTGATCTTAAATAGCAACAATTTTTAAGGGTCAGATTATTCTCACCTTCATGCTGTCTTCCTCTATCTGCTGTGATTCACAAGAACTTCTAAACCAAATGTGTTAAGGTTTAGCTACTTGCTTAAAACCTACCACATGTGTTCAAGTACTGTTGTGACTGCAGATGCTGTTCTGAATTAGGACTGTAAGATGTTTCACACAAAATAAAAGAGATGTATTTTTTTCATGTGTTCACAAAACATGTATGTTTTATTAACATATGAAGATGTTTATTTGTGGAAAATACAGTCCAAACAACTTTTGCTTTCATTTGAGTTTGCCAGCTGTATAATGAGGTTAGTATTTTGAGTTTAAAAAGGACAGCTGTAGTTACATCTGTTCACTGTTTTTTGGTACCATATTAGGAACAAAATAGTAATTTTCAGTTTGGTCTAACTGGTAGCGTCACTTTAAATTACAATATTCAGATGCTGAAAAACTGTCCTGTAGCATCTAGTTTTTTGGTTTTTCCCTTCCTATAGATTGAAGGCAGAAAAAAATAAACACGCATAAGTAAACACATGAATGTGACACTTACTGGGTTCTTTTACTAAATGCAGTGTCAATATAGTTCTCTGGGAGAGCTTTTCTGGTTATCATATTCTTAGCCCTATACTGGAGGTGATTTTCAAAATGAGGATGGTGGTGAAGAAATATTGATCAATTTTCACACCCTGTGCCATTTGTTTAAGATCAGAAGTCATCCCTGTAACTGCAAGGGCTAACAAGCTGGGGAACCGTAAAGCAGTTGGTAAACATTTCTCAGTGTGATACCTCGTTGCTTCCTTCCTTCTGCCCACAGCCTCGCCAGCAACAGCACACATAGGACTGGGGACCATGTAAATTGCTCAGATGCTGCTGTGGTCTCACTGCCCTATAAGGGTGAGATTGGTGTGACACTGTGGAAGAGCTGCTGTTCGTTGTTGACACAATCTACCAGAAAGTGATTACTTCTGCTCAGGGATTTGTGAGGAGCTGCAGTAAGGGTAGACAAAACGGCTTTATCAGCTTGAAGTAAGATAAGAGTGGAGCCAACCAAAGACCTGGTCTTCAGCATTTCTGTCAAGCCCAGTGTATGCGGGGGATGGTTAACCATTAGTTAGGGGCCTTCAGTGCTATTTGTTCCGACAGCAGCCTATCTGAATAAGGGTGGTAAGAAAACATGATGTTACTTTATTAGTCCACATAACCCCTTTTGTGCTCATCCAGGAACTTGTGGGTCTGTAGCCTGCATCTTCTGGTACTGTTTCCCGATGTGCAAGTGGACCACAACATTGAAAATTAAAGTGTGGATAATATGTGCTGGTTTTTTTGTATATTAATGTTTCATACCAACTGTATTCCTGTGTCTGTACCCCGTTTGTGGAGCTTCAAGATCGATAGATGCTTAAGGACTGAAGGTAGCAATGGGAAAACAAGAAACTAAGGTGATGAAGATGTGTGTGCCTCTGGCTTCCTGGGAGCTCTGCTGAAAAACCTGCTCAAGGGTATGCAAAGTTCGATGATGGACAGTGCATCCCAAATGTCTCCTGACTAGAAAGCTTAAGGTTCCCAAATTCCAGCTTAGGGCTAGGATCAGATCTCTAACCAGATTGGGCAATGTTAAATCAGTTATGCAGAATATTATGGAAAACAATTGAAAACAATTGTGCCCCTGAACCTTTATTGAAATCTTGGGAGTAAAAACTTTTGTGAAGCAAAGCTGTCAGCCTGGGTGACTTACTGTTCTCTGAAGAAAGGGCAGACCCAAGGCAGTCTGTGCTGGGAGCTCTTAGAGTGTGCTTAATTCATGAAATGGTAAGAATCCTGCATGGAGGGAACTAGTAATAGCCAGCCTGATATTTTTATTTTTATTTGTTTATTTTTTGTTGGCTACAGCTGCTACTAGGACTTCTGACAGCTACCCAGGCAGTCTTGATTTCTAAAGGCTATGTAAAACTTAAACACGGTCAGACTGACTGATTTTTGTGGTGTCACAGGACTTTCTCAACAGGGGATGGTCAGACCAGCTCTTGTTACTGTCAGAAATTTCCTGTACAATCATGTAGGGGTTGCTGTTGTTACCTCTTCATCTCTGCGTGTGTATGAAGTGGAGATCATACTCAGGCACAAGAGCTTTCACTGGTTCCAATGAGCAGCATAAATGCCCCAAGCACCTTTTTTTCACTACAGACTAAGAATGGCTTAGATCGGCTAAATTGCAATCTGCCAGTAATTGACTTAACAAAGTAAGAAGCAGGAAAGGAAAGGAAGATAATCCATACAGTGACTTGCACCAGTTTAATGCCACAGGTCCATGATTAACTTAAGCAGAATAAATGGTTGCTGCTGCTAAAAGCAAGAGTCACCTTGTGTCTTACACCATGGGCTGTTTGTTTGTACTACCTCCCTCACACTGCCAATACTGTTTGTGCAGCTATAAGTGAGCTAGATCAGGGAGTTTATCTGAATGAAATCTCAGCTGGCAAAAAAATGGTTAGTTTACAGCTGGGTCAGTTCCCTGATGTGGTTTGCTACACGAGCACTAGTGCTGGCAGAAGCAAGAGGAAGGAATAAGCAGCCATGGCTGTGTGACAGGCAGTCCCTTTCTGTAGCAGAGCTGATTTATACCAGATTAAATTGACTGTGGAATTTGTAAGTAGATTTCAGTTCATAAATTTAAACTGGTGTTCCTCTCCCTAGGAAATAAACCACAGCCAGTATAACCACATGATGATGATATCACCTTTTATGCTTTCATTCTATTAGCATTGACTAATACAGAGGAGTAGAGCAGTCATCCTGCATCCCTCTGACAGTATGTGGATGCAGGTTAGTACAAGCAAGATGAGAATGATATTACCAAATTAAAGGAAACAGCTACAGCAGTCCCTTGGAGAGGGAACATCATGTAGGTGTTGTACAGAGATGTAATAGTCTGTCACAGACTGACATAGATTTATGGAATAAAACCAACCTTATAACAGAGCATCCTATAGGTTTTCCTTCTACTAGCAGTTACTCATTAAACATGATGAAAAAAACAGTATAATAATGAAGGGGTTTTGTAATGAAATTAATTTAGTTTATGTCTTTTGTGTACAGAAAAAAAAAATCTGCCAGTGCACAGGGGAAGTGATAAGAAGATCCTGGTTATCATCCTCTGAGAGAAAGGTTCTTTGGCAAACAAATCAACAGTAACACTAAGAGAGTGCAAGACTGAGGTTTTTTGTGTTTGTTTTTTTTTTTTTTTTTTTTTTTTTGTGTGTTTTTTTTTTTTTTTTTTTTTTCCCTTTTTCTACAAATAAAAGAAGTTTTAGTATTTTACTGAAGCAAAAGGAAGTACTGAGGAAAATAAAGTTTTGCACAATTATTTATTTTGAAGTTTGAAAATACAATGCTTTTAACCACTCCAAGCTCTACAGAGATCCAGAAAGTGTTTTTGTAGATTTAGTAATGCTGAGCTCTGCCACATTTTTGGCTGAACACACTGCTCATCCACGTGCTCTCAGGTGTGTGTCTCTGTCTTGTCCACCATTTAGGAAGCTGTGTCAGTATTATTTACTGTCTTGCTATTGCATTCTCCGAAGCAGAGCAGGCCACTGCACAAGTCTAAACAGAACACATACAGCGTTCTCTGAGTACCCCACATTTGCAGAATACGATTCTGTCCCCCCCTCCCAAGATAAAAACGGTTGATTTAATGCCATTTCTTACCACAGTTATCATGCATTATTTCTGAGAGGCAGTTCAGAGTACCATAGCCACACCGACACAGCCAACAGCCCTTGAGCACCCAAGCGCCGTGGGCAATACTGCCGCAGTTGCTGTCAAGAACAAGGGAGACATTTTGGTTTTAAGAATGGGCTCTTTCTGGTTGCACGAAGTTTACCAAGTCTTGTACTGTCTTACTTAGGGGCCATTTGGGGACACTGTAGTAGTGCAGTCATGCACTCAAGCTGTATCTTTCTTGTGAAATTACTTTAGGCATCTATCTGAAAATCTATCTTTTCCATACACAAAATGCAATTGCTTGAGTTTAATGGCATATTTTGACCTGGCTCAGCAGTCTTGTTCAGTGCTGTCAGCTGGAACTAGAGTGAAATTTTCACTCAGTCAGGTGATCCACCCTAGCAGCAAAGACAGAACCAATTCAAAGGTTGAATAGCTGTTAGGCATTTCCTCCACTGTTTTAATTTGGAAGTATTGCAGTGTGGCTTTGCCTGTGGTTAACAGTGCTGCAGTAGAATATGACCCCAGAAAGGCTTTTGTTTTTATGTGGCATGATACAAACTAGGAATTTCATAGCAGACTTGAAGAAGGAGTCGCAGAAGAATTCGTGAACTTGTAGACTAATTTAGGGATGGGAATGCATATCCCAGGTGACTGTGAACGGAAGCCACTGCACAGATCTTGCCTTTGACCCTCAAGGTAAGCAAGGATGCTGGCATTTTGTCAAGATGAAGCTACATGTTAATGCTGAGCCAATGTTAGAAGGCTAGTTGCCAAGTCAAGCATATGTGGAGATTTAACTGGCTCTAGTGGTATTGGACCTCTTATCCATTTGTTAACCTGGAATAAACCTATCTGCCTTTTCTCTGAGGTAGTTCTCTGTCTTATGAGTTGAAGCATCTCAGCAAGAGGTCCAATGAGCACTGACGCTGACATGAGAAGCATGAAGGAATGTGTGGCTGGGAGCCAGACATTGAAGGAAGAAGGGCAGGGCATGTTTTCGGGTATTATGACCTATTACATCATCTTAAACCATAGTGCCTTGCTTAATCTCTCTCTCTTTTTTTTTTTTTTTTAATTTTTTAACCTTCTGAATTCACTGTTTGAAATACAAAGTAGAAAGAGCTTGAATATACATGTAAAAGTCGCTTTGCAAAATGGCATATTGGTGATGAGATATGTGTAAGGAACAGATCTGACACTTGTTGGAGGTTTATCCTTGTAGACCTCAGGTATGGCAGGCAAAAATGAGAGATCCAGTGATTATTTTAATCTATGATAATAGCAGTTAAATGTTACTATCCATTAAAATAGGAACAAAACAGTATAGCATAATTTATACCACTGTCAGGAGTCCAAGCCTTTCTTTTCTCTCCGGTCTATTGTTCCGCTTGAGGGTTCCTGTCCCTTGTGTCAGGTCTGGGTTCAAGCTTGGACATGGCCCAACAATTCAAAATATGCTGTATGTTCTGCTGTTTGTGGATAGCTTGTTCTTGAAGCTGCTTTTCTGTGAGGAGTGTGTTGAAGTTGGACTTCTGCCGCTACAATGGCTTCATGTCTGCTTCATCTTAACTGGGGAACTATGTGAATTGAACTGGAGTTGCATAGGTCGGCGGCTTTGAAACACATCTCTATACCACAGCTGGCACATACGTAATGATGCTTGAGGAAAGCTGCATCTGTTATCAGAGGACAAATTTTAATGTCTTTATCCAGGCACTCAGAATGTGTTACCACATCAAAATGCAGTTTTGAAAGTTTCTAGCCTGTGAGTGTTAGGGTATAGTCTGTGAAGCTCTTCTGACTATATAAAAATCCCACAGTAAGGAACAAACTAGAAACCTCATGAGTGATGTCTGGAATATAAGGGTTATTTTAAACAGCTATAATATATTACACACGGGCCTACAGAAGTAAAAGAGCCATCTCTCTTTTGGCCATGGTTGCCTCCAGTGTGCTGGAGGTGTCTGTGTTGACAGTGGGATTAACGTGGTGGAAAGCAAAAGCAACAGTGAGATCTGTACAGACAGAGTCAGGCTCTCAGGGGCAGAGCACCTCTCAACATATACTTGACTTGGGGATTAGCCTTCTGACATCGCTTTTCCCTTTTGGTTTGAGAAGAGTGATTAAGGATTTAAGGAAAAATGACTGGTGTAGTTCCACAGTCTAGTTACTAACTGTCTGCAAATAGTACAATTTTTTTTTTTTTTTTTTTTTTTTTTTTTTTTTTTTTTTAGGGCATGGCTATATGATGAAGACAAAAAACAGTTACGAGTGACATAACTAGTTATGACAACCTCTTCTTGATCGCATTTGTTTGTTAAGACTGGAGAGATACATTGTGAAAACACAATTTTCTGGTTACTCTGCGGGTTAGGAACAGTGTAACGCTGGCATGGGACAACAGTCACTCTGCCCCAGAAACCAGTGGTTATGGAGTGAATGTTGTCGTAATACTACTATGCCCTGAAGACAGGAAGGCAGAAGAAGTCTGAATCACCTCAAATGGGCATATTGTTAGCAGTTATGTTAATGGTATGACTGCTCTAGCATCAAACGTTCGGAAGAGGAATTTCTGGAAGCCAGGAACAGTAAATTGATATAAGATTTTTCTGAAACACAAGGTTTTATTTGATAATAAGGACTATGAAGGGTGCAAGACAGGATAACAGTGCGATATACATATGTATATTTGTGCAAATGTATCTTCCCCGCCCCCACCCCACCCCGAAAAGCTGGGTTTTTTTTAATGAGCTTTCTGCCTTGCTTCTCCTCCCACAGACTTCTGTCTCCTCAGTTACGCTGCCCAAATTGTTCAGATCATAATTCACAGCAAAGATTCAAGTTTCCAATTATTTAATTTAAATTTTGGCCTTTTATAGATCAAACATAGAGGGCAGCCTTGCAAAAAAAGTTGAATTGATATAACTAA
Organism: Patagioenas fasciata; assembly: GCF_037038585.1. NCBI lineage: Eukaryota > Metazoa > Chordata > Aves > Columbiformes > Columbidae > Patagioenas > Patagioenas fasciata. The sequence goes on from NC_092560.1 coordinate 32,731,564, forward strand.
TTAAATGAAACCTTAGCCCATGTGCTCAGCTCCTCTGAATGACTGGGGAAGAAACCTAAACTTCTGAAAATATGGTGATTTTTCAGCAGCGTTTGCTTGTAGCCACCTCTAGGGGTAAAAAAAGGTTGAACCAGTTTAATAGATTACCAACCACTAAGTCCTGAGTCTCCAAGGGACACAGAGGCCTGAAATAAGAACATGGTGTGTGTGTCTTTTGTTAATGCAATTTTGTTTGGCTAAAGATGAAATAGTTGGGGAATTCTGGTGAGCAGTAGATCTCATCCCAGGAAATGATAGCAGAGAAAATACCTGTGAATTCAGGATGACTTTACAACTTGAGGTGAGTATGTGTTTAACATTTACAGTGAAACTCGGTTTAGCTTAATTCATTTCAAGTGGTGCTTAATTGACACTCTGGAAACACTTATAAACTTCATCTTTAAGTGAAAATCTGCCTTTTTCGCTACTAAATCTTCCTGTTTTTACAGGGATACAGATTTCTAGGGGCCCATGACAGTTCATCATTTGAATAACTGACCTTCATTTCCATACATCAAAATTGACAAGAAAAAATGCTTTCTTCTTTTAGTAAATTGTAGTGATGTTTCTCTAGTGATAAGAAATTTCTTCCACAGTCTGGCTACATGTGTGTTTGTAACAAGTTAAATTTATTCAACAGAACATATTCTGTCCACAAGAATAAACCCAGAAACGTTTGTAGAAGAGGAACACAATCCCTGATCTAAGTGAAGAAACCATGTCATCATGATACACCCTCTGATGTATGGAAGTGTTGTATTAGTTGGGAATAGTGCTTGTGCATCTGGGGCTGATGTCACTGAAGCACCCATGCTCACCAGTCCCACAGTGACATATCTGTACTTGCACACACACGTCTTCCGTGCGCTTATCAAAATTATGGCTGACATTTATAAGCTATTGTGAAACATCTGGAAAGTTAATTTACAAATTAGATACTGAGCTATATTAAAGGAAATTTAGTCTAATACTGCTATCTGGGACATATTTTAACACCCAGATGGAGATCTGATCCAATGTCCATCTATGTGTTCCTGACTTCAAGTGACTACATCACAATAATTTTTATCTGTCGTCACTGTGATTTCATTCTGACAGAACTACCTGCAGTTAGCTCATGGTTTTTGCCAAAACACCACAAGTAAGTACATGCATATCTCTTGAGGTGAAGCCACAATGCTGTATTAACTCTGTAGGTTCTGGCTGGCATTCTACAGAGCTGCATTTGACCCAAGAGGATGGGCCGTACCCCTTCTATAGTCCTGTGAAGGGATGGGAGGCTGGCGTTTGTCTTCCTGCACACATCAGTATCAACATTGGTTTGCTTCACTCCACCTGTGCAAAGAGGAAAATAACTATGTTGGGGATCATTTTGCTTTTTTACCCCTTCCTGCATTGAGTGAGCTGGCAGGCTGACAAGAATTTATTACAGTGGCTGAAGGTTCATCAGGATGTCCCGAGACTAACCTCTTACCAGTCAATATAGTTTGCATTTTACATTTCTGCTGGGCATTATCACTGCTCAGTTTGGTGGCTGTCAGCCAGGGACTTGTCATTATCTAGGATTCTGTTGGGAGAGGTGCAATCAAAGAAAGTCTCTGTTCCATAAAACTTATAGATAATTAGGTACCTAGAGTAACTCCTAGCTTCCTGTTTTTAAGTTAATGAAGGAGAAGTGGGGAAACAAATAGCTACTTTTCAAAGCAGTGATCTCCAAACTACTTCTGCTACTTGATAAGCCTGATCTTCAGTCTGTTTTTCTTTCTCTAGCACTGAATCTCTCTATTCTCTCTGTCTCAAACTTGCCCAGTGCTAACAGTTTAATGTAGTGGTGTTCACCCCTCACCCCTGTTAACCTCTCCTGGATGTTCCCTGTTTCCATCTTTCACGGGCTCATGCATGAGAAGGCACATGTTGGTGCATGCCTGAGCTACAGGTTGTGCAGAGAAGTACAGCTGAGTAGGGACAAGTGGCAGTTCTCAGTGTACAGAGTTACTCCGTGATGAGTCAGTCTAACTCTTCATTAGCAGCTGACAGTTTTGCAGCATTAGGAGCTCCAGGGAAGCATCTATAACCGCCTGCAGATCAAAGAACCGGAACAATATCTCATTTTATATGAAACAGCCCTTTCAATGAGCCATGCCACATCTGTTCTGTTCTGTCAGTTTCCTGTTAATAGGAGACTTTTATATATATTTGCATTAACAAGACAGAATACTAAGCATACTCAAAAATTATTTTTGGGGATTTGGTACTAGATGGTTCTCCTGAAGGGTTTTTTTGATGCTCTACAGACTTCACATACCTCCCTTCTCTGCCAACTATGGAAAGACTCCTTGTGTACAGATTTCCATCACAGAAAGACTTCGTCTAGAAACTCTTAGCACTGGTTTGCACTATTAGGCAATAAGAGTCGTCTGATGAAGAAATTACACCAAAAACCCCACCCCAAAAAACCCCAACAAATCACAGGGACCACTTCAGTGATGCATAGAATTCAAATGGAAAATAAGGTATACCCTGCAAAGGAAAGCCTTGAGAAACCTAGGTAACAAAGCAGGTAGGCTGCATACAGTACTGTTACATACACTTTTATAGTTCGTTTGTCTGTTTTACGTGAATGGTGCTCAGATCATGCAAGACAATGTTAGTGTGGGTGGCATTAATGCTGTGGTCTTGTTTTCACCACAGGACTCGACTGTGCTTTAATGCGGTTCTGAGAAGCTAGATTTGTTGTTGTGATGCTATTATGGGACAAGGGGGATTGAATGTGAGCTTTACACTGCCTGTAAAAGGGTGGTCAGCCTGAGCATGAAACAACTCTATCCTAGAGATCAGTGAAACTATGAGCTGCAGCTTCCTGACTTCTATTCCAGCTTAACTTTCTGTCTTGTAATGACGTGCCTGTGAATTTGTACCAAAAAAATAGGAGATAGAATCATAAAATAATTTGCAGTAAAGCTTATTTTTCAGTCTGATCAATTTCTCTCATCTAGTTTGCAGCATAGCCTCCCAAACACTTCAGTAGCATGTCTGAGAGGAAGGTGTACCCTGCCATGGAGAATGGAGGAAGAAGAGGAAATGGGAATGTTGTAAGTTCTTGAAAGGGGAACTGAACACCTAACAGGGAGTAAAGGACAGAAAAATCACAAGCACAATGAAAAATGGCCTGTTGTCAAAGATTCAAACAACGGGTTGGTTATATTGTTTTAAAAGCAGAGTCCTACTGTCAGTATAGTTTATTCTTTGTTAAGGTTTTACTCTGTCAGAAACTATGTTGGTTCCCAAGTGTCCATTTAACAAAATGAAAACTCAAATTTGGATGCAAAGAAAAAAAATTAAAATGCTCTGTCTTTATGCCAGGTTGAATTTTTGGTCTTCCATAGAGATAGCTTCAGGCAACCATTCTGTGCATCTGACAATGAGGTTGCAGTCCTGTAACTATGGCTGGGTGGAAATGTTGACAAATTGGAAAAGGCCTGACGTCCAAACGAGGTGCTGTGGAAATGTATTGTTTTGACAGAGCATTGTTCAGGAACTGGGACTCACCTTCAAAAAAGGGAAATAACATGTCAGTTGTTGTTCTCAGCTGGGATTTATGAGATCTAGGTTTGAATTCCATCTTTTTCTGATTTAGCCTCAGGAATGGACTTGAGTTTTGACAAAAATCTAATTTTAGTGTCCTAGTGAAAAAGCCATTAGATATTTTGAAGCCCAACTCTGTTCACCTGCCTCTGCCTTCCTCTGTCTTTTTGCCTTGCAGGTTTTCTTTCCATTTATTAGGGAAAAAAAAAAAACAAACACCTTGGCTTTGTTCTGATGCGAAGTAGGAATATGTTTTACATCTCAACATTTGCAGGACAGGGAATCAATTTTCTGCCCAGCTCTGTCTGGAATGTAATTATGGCAATTTTAATATCCTTAGCTTTAATTCTTATTATTGATCCTTTTTATTGACCCATGTCAGCTTGTTATTGTGTAAATGCTGACAAAGAAACTGGTGGAAAATAACAGTTATCAAGCAGCATCAATTAATTTTTTTCTTTTTCCCACCAGAGAGTGAAAGAAGGTTCTTCATGTTTCTGCAGCAAAAATCCAAATTTCTTCCACTCTCTTCACAGTCCCCAATGCAATCATTGCATTTCATTTGTTTGTAGGCATTTTCTGACTCTATACTCTCACATTCACACTGGCTGGCTAAAAAAATCTGCTGTGACCTAAAAAATGAGATCCGTGGGCAACATAAAGCCAAAAATAAGCTCTACGTCCATTTTGGAACCAGAATGTAAGAAAAAAAACAGCAAAGGGCACTGCACTGACTGCAATTATTTCTGTAATGAGTTTGTTTTTGTTTTTCAAGTATTACATTCGAGCTAACTGTTTTGCTGAATGGCTGCAGAAATCAGGATGGAAAGGAGGTAGGATATAGTTGTTCACACTGTGTGCTTACACCTGATGTGAGTTCTTTGCTATGTCTAGGCCATTTTTGAGCTTCTTCATTACTGGTATCAGAGCGTGTCTGGCATCCAGGGCATGCATAGTACAGTACTTGGATCTGGTCTGCTTTAGCTTGCTTTGTGCATAATTAAATAAGTTATGGCTAGGTTATATTTGTCAAGCACCTTGGCACATTGTTTCTCCTGCATGGTCAACATGAGGCAAAATGACCAGTTAACTCTATTTTTATCTGTTTACTTTATCACTGTAAAAAAAGTAGTGATCATTATTTTGCTGTGTCCATGTATGCAATCACGACAAATATTTTTTTCACAGAAATGCAGAGTTCTTTTCCTGGCTTAGGCAAAACCAGTTCTTCCCACAGAAGCTAACTGCAACTGAACTGATGATATCTGAGCAGGTTTAATTTTTTCTCTCATTTTATTCTTATACAACTACCTAATGCAGACAAAAGTTATCTCATTGATATCTAGCAATACCTTGTCAATCTGCTTATATTCATGGTGGAAGTGCTTTGATTCAAGCAGTGTGTTGCAATCACAATGAACTGAAGTAGGCCAGGTCACATCCAAGGACAGATTTCCAGGAAGGGTGTTTTCTGTTGCTCTTAGTTTGGCATTGCTGACAGTTCTTTCTTCTGATTCCCATGTGCAGATGTGGGAAGGTAGAGGGAGGCAAACTGTGGTGCAAAACAGCAGTTAAAGAACATGCGGTTCCCTCAGGTAATCGCTGTGCATGAAGATGATGGCCAAGGTTGTGCCCCCTTTGTGCTGGGTCAGCCTCTGGCCCTGGAGTTGTATCAGTCAATGTTTTTGAGTTAAACCGAGAATGATGCTTCAGGGGTGAGTACCGGGACTGTTACAGCCACAGTTCCAATGTGCGGCTGGAGTCAGCACAGCTCAGGATTTTACTCACAGTACCAGAGCATGACAAATTGTGAAAACAAAAAGAGGCTCTGAACTTTTTTCTGAAACCACGTGATAAAATATAGGATGAAATAATAATGCAAAAAACCAAAAGTAACAAGAAATGATGTTTGGTTGGAACTTAAAGAAGAGCCTACAGGCAATGAAATGAAAAGAAATCTGACCTGTTTCCCTCTCGGCAGGACCTCTGGACTGGAGTGTAATCTCTGTTACTGTCATAGTGCTTTCCAAGGATGGAGTATGAAAATTAATGGTGGTTTTTTTTTTTTTTTTTGCAACCATGAGGCTTCTTCACTCCCATCATGAAGGATTTGTCAGTTGTGCAGTTTGGTGAGTGTGCATCCGTGTATGTTCACTGAGTTGTACCATTATTGACAGTAAATCTTCTAAAATTTTGAAATCCAAGTTCAGGTCATATTTGCTTTTGGATATTTGGAAAACAGCGGGGGGGAAAAAGCTTCCTTGAGGGTGGTATTTTTCATTTCACAGTTTGTGTGTGTGTGTCTGTGTGTGTTTTGTTTAGTTTAGTTTTGTTTTGTTTTCCTTTTGAAAGTGTTGTTTGAGCAAAACTAAAGATGGCAAATGCTCTGAGGACAGTGATGAGGGAATTAGGGAATTTAAATATCTTGTTAGAAATTTGAAAATACTATGTTTGATTCTGGTCATGTAACTTTACTTCCACAGCCTATAGATTACTTGAAGGTGTCCAGAATTTTTTTTTTTTTCTTCCTACCAGGGAAATACAGTTCTATATAAACCAGTTGTGAAGCCTTGGGATTTCTTTGAAACCAACCTGTTGTTTTCTAGGCAGCTGTGTTTGGGACAAGTGAAAACAGGCTCCAGGACAAGGTGGGTTGTAGTTTGTAGTGAGTTTTCTCCTTGTCTCTTGAGCTCTGAGGCTGTTTATCCTAAGTGGTAGTCCTGAGGGAGCCCAGCATGAACACAAAGTGGGGAGGAAAGCAGAAGAGGTTCTGTCTTTTGCACATTTTGTAAATGCTTTTCTTAGCCATTGAGCATGGTCTGTCCTGACAAATCTTATCTGTAGAACTTGTCTTTTATTGTAATAATCTTCACACTGTACTTGGTCATTCAGTTTAAAACCCTGAGTTCACCAGACTCAGTTTCTCCACCCATGCAGCTCTATACAGGCAATTCTTTTTAAAGTGTTTTACACTAAACCGTGATTTCCGTGAAAGCAGGGACAGCAAAAATTTAAGGGTTGATTAGTAATATCTTCTTTTCTTAAATGAATTCAAATTAAGTAGATTAAAAATGCATATTGCCTTGGATAACCTAGTATTTATGGTGAGGTACAGACAGGCTCATCTCCAAACTATTACCTTATGGAATTGAAAATTACTCTTTTTTTTCACCAAAGGGCAGTAAACTTCATATTCACTGCATAATCAGAACAAATACCTGTGCAACTACTATGAAAAAACTACCACGTGATTACTTGCTACACTGCTTTTAGAGTTCCTACATCTTGGTGTGGGAAATTATTGACCAAAATATAAGCATAGTAAGCGTAAAACATCTGAGAAACACTGACTGATCTATGTGGTGGGTGGAAGGTATACAGAATAAAAGTTCCCTATATCACATACAGGTAAAGGATAATGGATTTGAGTGCATGCATATCAAGAATTTCCATACATCATTTAATCTGGTCAATTCTACTGCTCCAGCTGTGGTAATTACAAAATATTCAACAAAATGCCCAAAGTCTGTGACACCAGTTTGTGCCTTCACAGACAAAGGTTCTGCTTGAATGTTTCTTCTGAATGAATGGCCCCCCAGCAGCTCATCTATTAAGGTAGCTCTTGCTCGAGCCTGAACTGTTACTTTGCTTTGGGAAATGTTTAAAATTTCCTTGATGCAGTAGAAAGGTTGAATGGATTTCCATTAAATGCCCACAGAAATAACAAAAACTGTGTTAACAATGCAAAAGGATGACTGGATCTGGGATATGCCAGGGCTGTACCATGGAGAAGAAGGTGTAGCTAGGCTATCAAAAGCCACAGAAAATAAAAAATATCTGGTTTTAACCTTTATTTTTTGACAGTCTTAGGGCAATGATTGGCTTCTTTTTGTGTCTGTAGGACCAGGATCTGTATGACTGTATGACTATGAGGCAAAAGGACAAATAATTTCTTTAAATATCAGAGGGCACTGAGGCACTTTGAATACTGTTCTGCTTGACTTGCTCCTGTATGTGGCACATACAGCTTGGGTGTTCACAGTGTTTTCCTAACTCAGCTCTGCTTCTGTCTCATGAGCTGTCAGATTCAACACACTTGATCTGTGGGACTTTTATGAAACCTCCTTTCTCCTTTCTGAACGTTTTATTGATAAGAGATACTGGAGTTTTAGACAGTAGGTGGCTTGAGACGTGTTCTAGCCCAAGGCAATTTAAACTCATGTCTCCTAGATCTGGTGAGAATGACCTTACCACATAACTACAAGCTAAATTCATGACAGAGAGTGGGTCAAAACTTGTAAACTGCTCTTTGCAAGCTATGTTCCTATGTACCTAGAAGACCAACGGGCTATGGAGAACAGGAGGCATAAATCTGTACTTGTTGTGCAGTGACGTATGCATTTTTATCTCAACTGTCTCTATGTAAATCAGAAATAAATCTGTAAATGGAGACTGGCAGCCCATATCACTGCTTTGAAAATGAGTGCACTTAACACCAGAGCAAATCACAAGTAAAACTCTCTAGTTCCTCTCTGGCCCAGTGCACTTCTGTGCTGGTACAGCTTCAGTAGCAGCAGTAAAGAATGCCCTTGCTGATACCTAAGCTTTAGCATGATGCTTACAGCTCTCAGCTTGGGAGTGAGAGAGATGAATGGGAGTTGCTCAAGCTGAAAAACACATTTTCAATTTGTAGATGAGCAGCTGTTTGTAGAAAGATGGGTATCAGTTCAGAATCAAAAAGTTATTTTAATTCAGTCAGCTGAAAATGCATGATGACTTGATTCCTCAAAGACTGTTGTGTACTTTCATTAGTTATACGCACAGGTGTGGCTGATAGAGACCCAGAACCCAATTCTGACATTGATTTAGGTAATGCTTGCCTATGTGTAACGACAAGGAAGTTAACAGCAGGTAAACCACACTATGGCCTATAGGTCTTCTTTACACTTGTGTAATTTTTCACACTCACTGTTTGATGCACATCATGGCCTTATAATTCTGTTTTAGATTGTTGTTCCTAGAGGAGTGCCTGTCTTCAACTAGAGAGACTAGCACTTGTTAACTAACATCTGCCATGGTCTCAGCTCCCTTGCTTGACTTCTGTAGAAGTTATTTCATCTCAAGTAGTGGAAAAGGTGTGGAATGACTGTTCTCTTATCCAAGTACCTTCAAAAATCTAGTTGAATGCAAGTTTTATTAGTAAATATACTTTATACATGTTCCACTAGCAGCATGAATATTTTACTTTTGGTATTGTTTTACACAGGCATACTTGGGTAGTAAAAATCTTGTAGCTAGATTATGTTGTCCTTGTCTCAGAAAACTGAAATTCTGAATTCTGAATTTATCATTTATTCTTTCTGGTGGACTTAAGCTTTTTGAGGATCTTACATAGTACTTGCCTTTTGAATATAGGTATCAGTGTTTTAATGGGAGTAAACTCTTGGGCTGTTCATGAAATATGAAAAAATACCATAGAAGGAACTAGAAATTTATGAAATTCTTGTTAATTCAGTGAGTGCAAGAGATCAATGTTCCAAAAGGTCAGAGACTTAAGACTGTAATCAATGTAAATTTTGGCTATTTTCATACCCAAATTCTGCTTCATTTTCATGGATGTCCAGTCCGAGTGCTGAAATTAATGGCATCTGGTCTGGATTTATTGTGTTGGTGTAACAGTTCAGATCTCTGAAAAAGTGATTGGAAGGATGAGCTAGACAACCAATTTATTGTCTATAATTAGCTAATATTTAAAAGTGCTATTGGAAAGGTTGTTAGATGAAGTTGAATTCATCCCTTGAGCCTTTGCCATTTTCTATAGAGATTGGGAGAGGCATAGGCTGGAGAGCAGCCCTGCAGAAAGGGACCTGGGGGTGCTGGTTTGCAACAGCTCAGTACCAGTCAGGCAGTGTGTGCCCTGGCAGCCAGGAGGGCAAACTGCATCCTGGGGGGCATCAAACACAGTGTAACTGGCCTGTCAAAAAAGGTGATTATCCCAATGTATTCAGTGCTAGTGTGGCCTCACCTCGAGTACTACGTGGAGTTCTGGGACCCACAATTTAACAAGAATGCGAAGGCCCTTGAATGCATCCAGAGAAGAGGAACAAAGCTGGTGGAAGGGCTGGCAGGCATGAACTATGAGGAGCAGCTGAGGATTCTGGCTTTGTCTAGCTTGGAGAAAAGAGGCTAAGGGACAATCTCATTGCTCTCCACAGCTTCCTGAGGAGGGGACATGGAGGTGCTGAGGTCTTTTCCCTGGGATCCAGCAACAGGACAGATGGGAATGTTTCAAAGCTGTGTTAGGGAAGGTTCAGGCTTGACATGTACTCTTTATCCATCCTGACCACTCATGATGTGGATGTAAAGCTGCTGGTCCAGATGATGTGTGTCTCCCTCCAAAAAAGAATGGTGACATTCATGCAAGAGATTATCTGTGTCACCATGCAACAATGCAATAGACCTGTGTCTCTGCAGCTGGTCCTGAGGCAAATGTTTTCTGACAGAGGCTTTCCAGGACCTGCCTGTGCTTATCACCCCAGACCTGTCCTTCTCCTCTCTGCAGCCTCAGCCCCCATGTTCTGGGGGTCTGTTCTTCTAGCAGTCTGCATTGTCCAGTGCAGCCTCACTACAGCAGTGTCAAAATTCCTCCTCCTGTGCAGAGGCATGACTTGGTGCTGCTCTCTGCATTGCTCCAGGGTCATAGCCTGTCAAAGCAGGAGCCCTGAGAAGTTCAACAAGAGGAAGCTCAAAGTCTTGCTCCTGGGGAGGGACAATCCAGGCCTCAGCACATGTGGTGGGTTGTCTGGCTGGAAACCAACCAGGGAAAGGTGACCATGCTGCTGCCCTTGAGCACAGGCTTTCTTCCTGCTCTTTCAGATCCAGTGTTGGTGCTGGCATTTCTTCTCCATTTGGAAAGGAACCCTCTTTGGCAGATGGGTGCCATCTGTTCCCCAGAGTCCTTCACTACCACCTCCACCACTGGTCCCCACCTCACGATCCATACAGGACTTCCCCTGGTACAGCCCCTCTGTGCTGTGAGTGAACCCCACTGAAAAGGCAGCGCATCTTCTCTGTGCTCCCCAGGGCCATTTGTCCTCCTCTTACACAGGACCTTTTCTGCAGCCAAGCTGGCCATGCAAGATGGGCAAGAAAATGGATGCTGAGTTTGGCACCAAGAGCTGCTGCTGGGCCCCAAAAGCAAGGTCCAGGACCCAATGGCAGGGCCAGAGGTGATCCTGCATGCCTTAGGCATGCAACAGGAACATGGGGAGCAATAGAGCAGGGTGAGGCTCTGTGGGTAGGCAGGTAGAAAACAGTGAGGGCAGGTCAGCCCCACCGTGCTGGGGCTGCACAGAGTAACAGAAGTCTGCCCTGAGAGGAGAACCCTGTTGTGAGAGACGGGCTCTCTCTGGAGACCAGGTGATGCAGAGTGTTCAAGCATGATAGTAGGAAACCTTTCTTTACAGAGAGCATGATCAAACATTGGAACAGGTTTCCTAGAAAGGTGGTTGATGCCCCATACCTTTCAATGCCTTAAAAAGAGGTATTTGAACAATACCTTGAATAACATGCTTTAACTTTTGATCATCCCTGAATTGGTCAGTCAGTTGGACTAGAAGATCGTTGTAGGTCCCTTTCAACTGAAATATTCCGTTCAGTTCCATTCCATTCCATTCCATTCCATTCCATTCCATTCCATTCCATTCCATTCCATTCCATTCCATTCCATTCCATTCCATTCCATTCCATTCTCCAAGAGATTTGTTCTACTCAGAGGTCAAGTCTCATTCATTCAAAAACTGGTACTCCCACAGATGTGTTATCAAGCCCTGATACATAAATAGTTTAATCCTGATGATAAAAACTGATAGAAATATAGAATTAATGAATTTTCAGTCCATTGGCTGGGACATACTGATATAGAAGTACCGGTAGAAGCAGACATTTATGATCTCTTATTTTTTGTAATGGAGACTTTGGCCTTCAGCTTCTCCCTGTTCAAACTTTTTAGCCATGTTATGATCAGAACAAAATAAAACGTGGATGACCAGTAAGACTACTGTTTCACGCAACATTTTGTCCACTCTAAGAGCAGCTGAGGTACTCCTGGCAAGTTAAAGAGCTCTTTCTGTATTGAAACCTGGCACCCAGTCTGGCGTTACTAAAACAGCATAAAACATCGGTCCATTGACTTGCTCTTTTAATTCTGTGTAAGTTTTGCAGTTGAGGCACAGAACAGGTGCACCTACCTCCCCCGACACCAAAGGTGTGTGAAAGATCATAGGGAAAAAAACAATGCACTTTACATCAGCCTCAATCAGAGGCGGGTAGCATCTCGACACTTAGGATGCTACTGCATGGGATAGTATCTGGTGAATCCTAATTTCATTACACATAACTTCTCATGAGAAGCCTGCAGGCCTTGAGGAAGCCTTACAGAGAAGAATATATGAAGTATCTTAGCAAGACAATTTTAAGTGGTCTAAACTTTCAAGTGTTTTCCTTATATAAATCCTTATGTGAATGTGCACTTACACTGCAGTAAAGATACTTGATACTATAGAATTGCTCAGGAATAATTATAAACTTTTTTATTTTTTTTTTTTTTTACTTCTGTAACTTATCTGCCTTAAGTCATTGGTACTGTTTTAGCCAACCAGATTAGGTAACACATAAATAATAACTATGTAAATAACATGGCGCATCTTTCAAAACTGAAAGAAAATTGATAATGACTCCTGTAAGGATTGTTTTCTTGGAAAGCCTGAACTGATCCATAATAAGGTACTTAGAGTGATATAACTTACAAAATCTCCCTTTTTCTCTTTCTGAAGCAAAAGGTAAATGGGATGGGAAGGCTTCTCTCTACTTAAAGAAATACATTGCTACATGCTTAAAAAAATGTAAGACTTTCAGTCTTAAAAAGGTCAAGCAAACAACTTATGTTAAGTTTTTACACCAACATCAACAGTTCAAGATGATCACTCAATCTCTTCAAAGAGGCAATCAACTCATAAGATGGATGATATTGTCTGGAGGATCATTTTGGAAAAAGGTGGCATTCATTAACAAAAAAAAAAAAAGTAACCACCCATTAGAAAGAAAAATAACCCCACTCAGACAACGAATTATTATATCAGCATGTCATTCAGTTAAAATGAAAAATTGAAAAGGAAGAAGCAAGCTACCAAGGTTTTGCAGGGAGGGGGTTAAGTTTAAACATATGGGAACAAACAGACCTGTCACAAAGTGTCCTGTGAGCTTTCAGGCTGGCACCAGCTCCTGCTGTGCACAGCAGGCATTTCCCCTCCAATCTAGAGCATATACTCACAAGACACTAAAGAGGATCAGAATTTCTCCTGATTCCTCCTTGAGGAACACACGTTACCTTTGACTTTATCGAGAGGATATAGATCCAGCCTGAAATGGGATTGAAAAAAGCTGACAAAAACAACAAAAAGGCAGTATTAAAGATGTTGTTCCTGATTTTTGCTAACAAAAAACCTCACCCCCCCCAACCCAAGTGAACATACCCAAAACAATCAAAGCACTATAAAGTTATTTTTCCTCTCTTTCTATCTTCCTTTCTCCCTTTCTCTCCATGTGAAAGTTCTACTGGTGCAGATATTTTTCTTAAAAATTGAGAAAAGAAAAAAAAATCTACTGTGGGTATGATCACACCAGCAAAATACTCCTTTCTTTCCCCCTGAGGGTCAACAAAATCCATACTTTATTTTCAGCTACCTCAATACAGAGATAAAGCAATACGGAATCCATGGTTTGGCCAGAGTTGCAGCCGAAAAGTTGATAGATACTGATGAAGGTAATTTTGTATGTACAGCAAAATGCAGAGGTCAGAATGAGAAGTGTCTGAAAGAGTTTCCTCCACTAGACCTGCACTACAAAATCCCATTAAAATGAACATTGTGCTACTTGTTGGTTGTCCTTGCAGTCACTTATTTATGCTTATAGCTGTGGTAGTGGTGTTTTTTTTCTTGCTACTTCTAGGTGTCTGTTGATATTATCTGTATCTGTGATACCTTGTGAGAAGCACAAAGAGTGGAGGTGGGCTTTGGCTTTAAGCTATTTCTGTTCTTTTCAGATTTGGGACTCACAAAGGTTAGTTGGGGTTCCTCCAAGCTTTTTTCTATTTTATCACAATCTAACGAAGACACTTATGAAGGTGATCTTAGGCAGAAACTCCTGCCACAGCTATGTCTCCTGGAAGGAATTGCTGAAGGAAGACTTACCATCATCTTGTTCCCAGAAGCTGCTTTGTTTTGTTTTGAATCAGGGATATGTTAGTAATTGGGCCACTTCAGACAAGGCTTTCACATCCCTCAGTGTTCAGTGCAAGTCTTTCTGGATAATAGTGTTGCTGTTTTCCTCTTCTACCTGCCAACATTCAACATTTGGAACCTGTGTCTGAACTTACAGTGGTATTTGAATGCTTTTGTGTCAGTGTGTCTGCTCTTTTTCAGGGCTGTTTACCGCACAAAAGGTCTATCTAGGAATAACAGGGGGTGCAAAGCATCTTGTTACTTCACATTTTTCCTCCCACTCTATTCTTTGACATCATTTGTGGGGTCACTCAAAGGCATTCATATCTTACTTTTTTTCCTCCTGAACTGAAGGGGGACCAATGTCTAATCACCAATCTGGACCTAATTATCTGTGTGATGCACAGACAGGCTGTTGAGCTTTTCAGTTCACCTGCTGAAAAGATTAGATCTGACATTAATTAATTAGCAGTGGTCATTTCTATTTAATATACCCCTGGCTGAATATTTGTTTTTCTGTTTGAAACACTTGAACAGCAAGTGAAAAACCCCATTGTTTGGTTGAGTGTGAGGTGAGATAACCAAACAGGTCAGAAAAGGGCCACAAAGCATGACTTTGTATCCAGTCTGTCCCACTGGATAAGATGCTTAGACCTAATATTTTGATTCAGGCCTCATCTTTAGTTTAAAGCTTCACTTGACTGCTTTAAACAGAGAACTGATTGCCTAGTCAGATTTTCAGTGCTCCACAGCAGCAGTCTATTAACCTTTTTAGATGGTATCTACAGTAGTAATGAAATTAGAAACTAGAAAGGAAACTGAGATAGAAAGAGAAGTCAAGAAATTGAAAAGCAGATCAAAATTTTGGTATATTTTTTGATGAAAGCACCAGAAATAAGGGTCATATTGTCCCACAAGTGAGTCTGGCCAGCTGATACAATGTAATCCTGCAAAGACAGTCATGTACCAGTCAGATTCTGAATAAGTCTAATGCTTAGGTAATACAAAAAAATCAGAAGATTATATGCATTTCTCTTCAATGACATCTCTTCACAGACTAACTGTAGCTCTTTAGAGCACTGTATTTACAATAAAAGTAGTTATTCTGGGTTACAAAGACCTGAAAACTGTAGTTTCCAAACTTTCAGTGATGACATTAAGTGTAAGCCAGCTTCGAAAATTAAATTTCCATCATGCTCCTGATTTGGCAGCTGCTGCTCTAGGGTAGAAGCACTGTTCTGGGCACCAGAAAATGTAATGCTGCTTTCTGCAAAAGTACCTTCTGTTCCAGAGCTACTTTGTCTTTGCATCTTAGTTTTACAGCTTTAAAATGATGACAAATTTCAATTTACCTCTAATTTGTCTCTTTTGCCTGATACGTGTTTTCATCTTCCCGATGGCAGGATCTGTTTCTCCCTTTCTTTTTATTGTATCTGTCTTTGTGGTACCTTCATGTTGCTTTTAGGCCAATAAGACGTTATAGCAAAGAACATGTGTGAAATCTGCAGCCACTAATTTGTAGAGCATGCAGTCAATCAGCACTTTAGGACCTTATGTGAAGCTGGGGATCAGAGGGCTTCCACAATTGGTCTTAGTAGTTATATTTTGCCACTGATTTGATCAAAACAAAGGCTGGTCATCCTACAGCCCTGCAGCAGGAGGGCATCGGTTTTTAATGGAAAACCACAGCCTATTAGCAGCTGTGAGCACAAGCTATCGCCCATTACAGCCATCCTTAAAAGCAACTGCCTGTGTACATACGTGGAAGAGTTTGATTCACTAGACTATGCAAATCAGGAAATGGCCTCACTGAGATCAGAATCAAATGTGTTTAGAAGTCTGGAGCTCAGCAAAAAGTCCGGCAAGTGTTATGCTCTAAAAATGCTTTTATATAGAACACATTCTCAAAGCACAAAGTAAGTAACAACTGTAGACAAATGTGAAATTTGAAAATTGTAAATTGTTCAAGAAATAACATGGGACACATAAGACTCTAAGGATGCTAATCATTTTATTTATTTATCTATTTTTAATTATAAGAGTAAGCTTCTGTTAATAGGCAAACTATTTAAGAGAGGATCTGGAAAAATAATATGGGGTTTGTTTGTTTTGCCATGATTGAAGTACAGAAATTGAGGTAGTTAAAATAACAGGTTATAACACAATTAAATTTGTAATTCTTCCATTGCATTTGCACATGCATGGCAAGAATACTTCTGAACATAGAAGGAGATATGTATACTCAGAAAAGGCTAAAGTAGGGCTAAGTGATATTCAAATTAAAGTTCTTGATGAGACAGAGGAATGAGAACTTTCAACGTGTTGAGGAATAGTCACCTCAGTTATCTGAAGAACAGTGATAAGACAAACCACCTAGCTGCCCAAGAAAAAAAAGGTTTAATAAGGAGGTATTTGAACTGTATAAGTGGGTACTGCATTATTTAATTTGCCATTTTAAATTTCATATCAGTCACTGAAACTAATAAGTTATACCCTTAGAGTCTTTCCTAAAGAAAATATAATCTCATTTACCTTACAGTACTTGTGATAAAAAAACCCACTACTTAAAAAATTCTGTTCCTCTCAAGGAAGATAGTTTGGGGAATTAGAGACATAACTAAAAGACTTAACTAGATGTCCATGAAGAACCTACAGATATTTAAGGGAACAAATATCTTCTCCATGCATTTATAGGAAATGGCATCCTGTGTCAAAAATCTCTGTTTGTAAAACCCCTCCACCCCGTCCTCTTTTTTCCCCTCACAAAAGAGTGTGAAGATCCCTGGATAGTGACTTGAGGTCTACTGACAGTCGGCTTGATTTCCCTGTTACATCTTCCATGGTGCTAGAAGCAGATCCCTGCAGGTACAGAAAGCCACAGCTTTAGAAGAAATATCTGCTTTCCTTACTCAGAACTGTTAAAACAGCTGGGAGAAGTTGATATTGCTAGTTAGGTTCCACAAAACGTTTCTGTTAAAAGAACAAAACCCAACTCTGAAATCTCACTTGTAAGCCCAAAGGCAAGTGGAAATGTTCTGGCCTGCTTCCATACTGTAAAGCTGAGTACAGGCAGTGCAACCACAGATGTTTTCTGCTGGTAACACTCTGTGAAGTATTTTGAGAATCTCCTCTTCATCCTTGCTTTCCTCTGCAAGAGTAAATCAAAAGGAGGAACTCTTTCAGCAGTGAACATGCACATTTTCTCCTCCTATTCAAAAAACCTTTCTGAGGCATTGGAATGCATTTCTGGCGGGCGCCCAGGAGCACAGGAAATTTGAAAGGAGCTGTGAATAGCTGCTAACAGTTGCATTCAGAAGAGAGTGGAAGCTAGAAAATGTAGACCAGCAGTTTGCTCTTCACCTAGTAGGCAAAAGTCAGATTCTTGGACTTCTAGGTAACTTACTAAAATAATATTTTCATGAACCTAGATTTTACATTTTTCTGTTGTTGTTTGATTAACACAGACCTCTGATTTGGCATTTCCCCCCTCAACTAACTAGAGGTGTTTTGTGGTATCAGTTTTCTCTGAGATGTTTTTTGACATGTTTGATGTCCTAGTTGTAGTGTAGATGTCAGCTGCGTTCTGCAACCTAATAGTGGAGGATCCTGCTTAGTGAGCAGATATATATCTATATATCTGCTGTCTCAGCATCTGAGGCTAATTTGTTTACCACAACCATTTTGAAATATGTTCTATGTTATGTGGAGTCCTACAAACACACTTGTATAGAGAGGAGCTAGTTCCTTTCTACAATGGATAACAGCACAGTCTCTGTTAAGCACAGAAAAATACAGAGCTTTTAAAAATGGGTCCATCGGTCAACCTTTATGTTTTTTGTTCATCTGTCACAGTATCAGCCACAGAAGTGTTTAGGACATTCACAAAAAACTGCCCAAGATACAAGTTCTTCATTTTTGCAGTGAATTTTAACACATTTAACAATTTGCCTGTTAAATTTTGTTAAAAGCAGTATTTAATGCCTAAATCCTACGTTCACATATGCATGTATTTACATCCGAGAGTTAGAAATAGTGGTTTCTTCAACTGTATTGAAACGTTATAAACTAAAAAAACAAACAAACAAACAAACCAAACCAACCAAACAAAAACCCCACAAGGAAATATTGGAAATGTCTTTTGTACAAGGATTATATTGCTTTTGGGTATTCTTCACCCTATTCTGGATCACAGGGCAGGATGATAAGACGACCTTTTGATGTCTTGCCTCTCCTGTTTTTTGTGGCTCTATAATTGCTTGATATTCTTTCAGCAGAAGCTGAGAAACAGGATTGTCCTTCAGCACTATATTTTCCTCATGTTTTTGTCTAACACAGATTGAAGTCAGGGTGAAAGAAGGAAATGGCTCTGTAAAACCATTTTACGTAAAAGATCATCCCAGTCTGCAGTGGTCGGGGAGCTGTATTAATATATTGCCGGCATTACTTTAGCAAGGATACAGAAAAAACTCGTGAGTCTTTTTTTTTTTCAAGTAAGAATGCACCTAGGAAAATGATTTTGAGAGAAGAAATTTGGGATATTGCCAGGGTCTGAAAATATGATCATGAAAAGGCTAAGTTGGTTCCTTCACCCATTATTGGCCTTTCCCTATCAAGACCAAGTCTTCTAATACAGAAAAGGTTATTTTCAAAGCACAGCATGTATAGTTCATTTCCCACATGACTTCACCTTTTTGAAAAATATTTGCTTCGAGTGATTGGAAAATAGGTTCTTTGAAACAGCAAGCTCTCCTTGGCTTCCAGAGTGAAAGACTTTTAATAGCTTCAAGTAGAGGCTGGTGAATGCACAGCAAGGTTACACATTCAAATTGTCATAATTGATGCTTCTCCTTTATCGCAAGTTTTCTAAAGTAAGAAAATTTACCAGCAGCAGAAATACTTTTCTACAATCTTGATTCCAGGAATCCTGAGCGTTTATGTCAGCATGATTTTAAAATAAGAGCAAGTAATCTAAATTAAGGGTTAGAAACATGCAGAGCAAGTATGGTGGACAAATAAAACATCAGAAATTAAATACAGATGGACAGCTTACTTGTTTAATACCTAGTTGCAGAGGAATGAAATTGGCTCACAATTAGCAAAACAAGGAGAGGCAAAAGTCACTAAGGCAGTTAGAGTGAATTATTTAACCAGGTTGTGACACTTCCTATGGCAGAAAGATTGCTCCAGAGCATATTTCCTAATTATATGATAGCACAGGAACTTACTGTCTATGAGGCCAAGGACAAGTAGCTGAGGATATACCTTTGAAAAGACATTTGTTCTATTAAAAGACTCTAGGGAGAATCCAAAATATATCAGGTGTGGTTTTGTCCTAAAGTAACTGTCTCTGCCCATGCGCATGTCTTCTGTTGTGCTCTCAACTTTAGGAAACAAAAATATACTATAAGAAGAAAAAAGGGAAATACTTTCGAATCTTCCCTAGCACACTGACAGTGAAAAGTCTTTTACCAGTTGCCAGTCACTGTGTCAGAGAACAGAAGCAGAACCCAAAGACACAAAAGAGAACTCAACAGAGGCACAAAGGACAAGTCTAAGTTGCAGCATAGGTGGGAAAGGTGGAAGAATCCCTCAGAGCAGGTATTATATGATTTTTAAAAAACAAGTTAGCAAAAGTTCATGTTAACTAAATTCAACTCACTGGAAAATCAGAGAAATCTTTTCCCTTCAGTTAGGGAAAAAAAAAAAATAAAAATCAGTCAAGAACACTGACAGAGCTGCAAAGAGGATCTTGACCTTTCTAGCCTAGTAGGGAAGCTCTTATTCATTATCCTTCTGTAGCCTTTCAAAACCAAGAAAGAAATAACAACATACTCTGTCATCAAGCCCCTCTAGCTGTTGCTTACCATCATCTGTTTCAGGAACAAATCACTGTGAGAACTTGAAGCAGCTTTCCAAGTTGTGTTCTCTTAGACTTAAAAGCTGCTACTTCTGCTTTCCTGCCTAGCAAATCAGTCAATAAGCAATTGAAAGGCAATTATCACCTGCCTACCCCCTACTCCCAGTATGGATGTCTACACCACAGCCCACCTGAGTGACCATATGTCACAGCAGACACAGACTGCCTGCGCCTCTTTCTTGCACCCACTGCCCCAGTACTGCACACATAGTGCACCATGTGTCAGAAGCAAATGTGTTTTCACTGGTATACGTGAGATGAATAATCATTTATACCTATGCAGGCTTAATTGCCCCAGAAACATTTTGCAAAACCAGTAGGTAGTACAGAAAGATTTTTGTGAATGAAAAAATCCCCATGTGTAACACATTCATGGAAACACCTAAAAAAACCTGAAACACTGCAGCAATGAGTTGAGTTATTTCTCATCTCCAAAAGAAATCCTAATCACATTAAGACTAGGATGTCTAAATAAGGTAGAGCTATGCAGTAGGAGGCAATTTTGAAAGCTGATCCAGTCCCTTCCTTCCCGATCAGGGACCCTGGCCATTACTTGGGCGTGGAGCTAAAACCTCCTACAAACTGGTAAGTCCTGTCAAAG
This sequence comes from Patagioenas fasciata, assembly GCF_037038585.1. Lineage (NCBI taxonomy): Eukaryota > Metazoa > Chordata > Aves > Columbiformes > Columbidae > Patagioenas > Patagioenas fasciata. Next base: position 32,751,986 of record NC_092560.1, read on the forward strand.
CCTCCTGAAATCACAGTATCTCCAGATAGGCTTAAAGCTTTGCCAAGACAATACAAAACTGAAAGTCTTGTAGGTGAACATGGCCTTGTACGCAGACAGATGCCTGCTTCAATGAAATTTGTACCTGTAAGGCTTAAATTTGAACAAATCATCAGGTGAATGTCAGGCAGGTGTGCAAGACTCTTTGTGTTTAACACAAGTTGTCGAAGTTTTGTGGACATTGTAAATTATACCCAAATTGCCATGTCAAAGGGCTCAGACCTTTGGGAGAAATGGTATGACAATATGGATTTATGTACTCCTTTTGCAACACAAGGACACAACACAAGGTCAATGCAATAGAGAATAAAGAGCTAGAAGCTATACCTCCATTAGGGACATATTAATGTCATTTCATATGAAGGCTGATAATAAAATTCCTTTGCTGTGAAAATTAGTGGTGGCTCCTTGGCTAACTGATGTTGGTGTTTTGAGTATGCCGTCATCTGCAGCTATTTGGGATGGATTTCACTGAAATTGTGCAGCTTCCTGAGCACACAACAGAATTACCACACTGCATTCTTTGGAAAAATAACCATGTTTTCTTTCTCAAGTGCAAAGCTATGTGAACAAAATTTAAAATGACTTGCTAGGTAACTTGGGGAAATGGAACTTTAAAAACCAGATATAAATAGATCATTACTAAAATTTTACTCTGGCATGCTCACATTCTTGGGATGCTCATGCATTTCCAAGGCTTTCATATAAAAAACCAACCAACCAACCAACCAACCAATCAACCAACCAACCAACCAACCAACAAAAAAACAAACTACAGGAAGGGAGCAGCAATGTCTCTTCCAGGATGAACTGAGAAATATCTTCAAGTCATACACTCCCTTGTAGTACTTGCATAGTTTTTTCCTTGCCTTCTTCTTTTACTAGCTTCAGCTACTTGGTGTTAAATTGAGCTGGCAGTGTTACAGGCTATTTTAAATCGATGCTTGCAGAACTGCAAGAAGCGTGAAGCTGCCAATGAGGAGTCAATGAAGAGGCAGTGATAGCAGTTATCAGCTCCTCCACACAAATGCCCCAAGTTCTCCAGCTGTGTGAACGTTTCCAAGCTTGATTTAAAAGATATCATTATTATTCTTATTATTACTACTACTACTGCTACTACTACTACTACTACTATTACTACTACTATTATTATTAGGATATGTACATATACATACACATACATTCATACATATACATGCATATATAAGAACCAGTTTGTGTAGGCTTGCAAGTTATGACCCTTCAGATAGGTTTACATTTGAATGCACCCAATTTGCCCATGGTGAACTGTGGTTTCAAAAAGCTAAATCAGTCTTGCATGTGGTTCACACCATTTCAGTGTTATGCCAGAACTGGAAGAGGCTGTGCTTCAAGAGTGAAGCCAGTGTGTTGGGTATGGCTACGTTCATATCATGCTGAAAATACAGAAGGCCCCTGGTGTGCAAGTAAGGGCAGAGATTTTTTTTCTTCCCTTTGTATTGCTTGCTATTGATGTGATGTAGTTATTTCAAGATTAGGCAAGGGAGGTCATGCCATTCAATCTGGAATACATGAGCTGCTTCTGTCCAGTGAACTGGCTGATCTTTTTCTCCCATCCCAGACATAAAACACATTGAACAATATGAGAAAGTATCTTTTTCTTTCTTGACTTGTGACTTGAACTGGTTCAACTGATATCACACTAGGTGTTTCTTGGTCAAAAGCAGGAGAGATGGGAAGGGTATTTGAAAAAAGGAAGGAGTGGGAATCACAGTATCACAGTATTTTTGGGATTGGAAGTGACCTCAAAAGATCATCTAGTCCAATCCCCCTGCCAGACCAGGAACACCTAGATAAGGTTACACAGGAAGGCGTCCAGGTGGGTTTTAAATGTCTCCAGAGAAGGAGACTCCACAACACCCATGGGCAGCCTTTTCCAGTGCTCTGTCACCCTCACTGTGAAGAAGTTTCTTCTCATATTTAAGCAGAATCTCCTGTGTTTCAGTTCGTAGCCATTGCCCCTTTTCCTATCATTGGTTGTCACCGAGAAGAGCCTGGCTCCATCCTTGTGACACTCACCCTTTACATATTCATAAACATTAATAAGGTCACCCCTCAGTCTCCTCTTCTCCAAACTAAAGAGACCCAGATCCCTCAGCCTTTCCTCATACGGGAGATGCTCCACTCACTTCATCATCTTTGTTGCCCTGCACTGGACTCTCTCCAGCAGTTCCCTGTCTTTCTTGAACTGAGGGGCCCAGAACTGGACACAATATTCCAGATGCGGTCTCGCCAGGGGAGACTAGAGGGGGAGGAGAACTTCTCTCGACCTACTAACCACCCCCCTTCTAATACACCCCAGGATGCCATTGGCCTTCCTGGCCACAAGGGCACAGTGCTGGCTCATGGTCATCCTGCTGTCCACCAGGACCCCCAGGTCCCTTTCCCCTACACTGCTCTCTAATAGGTCATTCCACAACTTATACTGGAACCTGGGGTTGTTCCTGCCCAGATGCAGGACTCTACACTTTCCATTGTTCTATTTCATTAAATTTTTCCCCACCCAACTCTCCAGCCTGTCCAGATCTCGCTGGATGGCAGCACAGCCTTCTGGCATATCAGCCACTCCTCCCAGTTTGGTGTCATCAGCAAACTTGCTGACAGTGCACTCACTTCCCTCATCCAAGTTGTTGATGAATATATTGAGTAATACTGGTCCCAGTAATGATCCTTGAGGCACTCCACTAGATACAGACCTCCAACTACACTCTGCCCCATTGACCACAACTCTCTGGCTTCTTTTCTTCAGTCAGTTCACAGTCCACTTCACTACCTGATCACCCAGTCCACGCTTCCTCAGCTTAGGAGAAAGGATGCTGTGGGAGACTGTGTCAAATGCTTTACTGAAATCAAGGTAGACCACATCCATTGCTTTGCCATCATCTATCCACCTCGTTATGTCCTCATAAAAGGCTGTAAAGTTGGTTAAGCACAGCTTCTGTTGTTGTCAGCAAGCTCTGTCAGCTCACCATTAGCTGAGCAATTCCACTGAAATTCACTTTGGGGATAGAGTTGGCTAAATATGTGAATATGAAATGCTGGATTTTAAAAACTGGGCCAGAAACACCACAACCTCTCTCATCTGCAAGGTGATGATCATTCACAATTATTAAGATCTCCCAGTGAGTATGCTGGGACAAAGACTGGCCAGAAAGCCAACAGCATTTTTTTACATGGTTCATATCTGTGAAGACATATTACCATTTTATATTAGCCTAATAGACATTAAAAAATGGGTACATGTTGATGTCAACAAAACTACATAAATTCACAGCTATGTAAAATGGAATATAATAAACTATGTTTTTTCTCTGTGTGTTTTCTGTATTCTTCAGGAAGCAGTTTAGAGAGGGTGACGTGAACATATCAAACACGTAGTAACTTAGAGAGCCTGCAAATATATGGCTTTTCACCACAGTTGTATTTACAATTGCCAGGGTATAAATCCAAGCAAAATAATCTGTCAGTAACTGTACTGTGAGTTTTTCCTTTATGCAACTGTGAATACATTTAAATCCTAGGGGATGACTTGGACATGAAGTGTTAAATGATGCTGTGTTAGACAGTGAAGCAGCACGACTCCAGAGAAGAAAGTGAATGCCATCTCTTCCGAGAATGTACCAAGCATTTATGACTTATGACAAAACTATTAATAATCACGCTATGACATTATTTTTACACCCCTGTATGCACCCCCCCTTTTGTTTTTCCTTAAAGTAATTTCACGTCCTGCTGAGCTGAATATACCACTTCGTACCACTGATGGGGGAAATCTCCCTCTGCCTCTCTGCTTTTTTTCTTCCCACTCCCAGCTGAGCAGCCCAGTTGTGCTGGTACGTGTTAGATCCAGAAACCCTATACTAAACCCATTTGTCTCTCAGAAAGCTACTGACATATTTTGCTGGAACAGTTTTCTTCTGAGTTAATAAGAAGCTTACAGAGAGGAACTGATGATTACCAGAGCTGGAACAAAGTAAATGGTAGGAGTATCCAGCTGGGAGCAGGCAAGGAACTAGGACTTGAAAACGGACATCAAGAGCTCTCCCTTTTAATAAAATTCAGCTTCACGTCAGTTCACCCTGTCTCATGAAATCATGGACTACATGCATTGTAGAGAAATAAGGACTTGGATGCCTGTATATGCCACTTGACTCTAGATCTCCAGGCAGAAACTGCTATGGTGTACGTTGTTATCTATCAGAACAGATCATAGATAAAACTTTGAATTTGGGCCCCAAAATCTTATACCAGCAAATTACTGTTCATATAGACCAGGGTCAAACAGGGAAATAATGAGCCAAACCTCTCAATATTTACAGATAGCGATCAGTATCAAAAGTATGAAATTTCCAATATCTACACACAATTTCTTGATAGAGGCCAGCAAGGTCTTTGATGTCCCTGAGGCTTTTCTGAAGACCCTTAAGTCTCTTTTAAAATCTGCTCAGTAATAGTAAGGTCTCTTGTAAGTAAGTAAGTAGGCTCTTTTGTCAGCTGTGGAAATGAGTTGTGACTGTTAGCCCTAGACTGTGCTGAGACTGTAGTTCCCCAAGAGCTGAGCTAAGTTGTCTTTTCCATGGTCCTGCTTACCCAGAGCTGTGGTTGTGTGGGACACCTCACTTCTGCTGCTGCTGGTACTCACCTGACACTGAGGTTTGCCAGCTGAGGAGTAATGAGCCAGAAACTAGCACTGCAAAAAGAGATGGAATATTTCCCCAGATGCTGTAGCTCCTCAAACTTGCTCTTTCTGGAACAGTGCAAATATCAGTGAGAGCAGAAAATAAGAGCAGAGGTGCTGGTCCAGGGCAGAACAAAAGGTAGGCTGACTGAAGCAGTTCTGGTAGTTTTCTTCTTTTTTTTTCTGACAAGTTTTATCCCATCTTCTTCTGGCTCTTATCAGAGGACTTGCATAGCCCTCCACTTGTGAAAAAAGCAGGCTCTTCAAACTTGTGTTTTCACCTCTTTGAAAACCTTATTTTGCATGCTCCTTCATTACTTGCTTGTAATACAGATCTCAGATCTCTGAAATACAGTCTTCCAGTTAGCCTTATCAGAGCTAATGAAAAACATTTTAAAACACAAACTACCTGAGAATCAATGATGCTCAGAAAACAACCTGTCATCTCCTTTTCTTTTTGGCACCCATTGCTTGTGGATATAGACTAAAGTGCTGCTTAAATCCCTTTTCTTCTTGTGTGCAGAGGAATGTAGGTTTTAATTGTTCTGTTTTCCACATAGTGCTTTTTTCCCCCTAATTCTTTTAGTCCTGTCGTCCTGTGTTGTTTGGTAATTATTGCAGAGTAAAGGAATCTGATAGAGTTATCGTTTACTTAGCTCCTGTGCTACTGTGGGTCAGTGCTGTGCAAGCCTCTGCACAACTCGGCAATCTGTCCCAGCACAAACTGGCTCTGAGTATTATGGGTAGGATGCAAGGAGAGGGTCACTTACTTCCAAACAAATGAGCTGTGGGAGTCTCTTTTTCAGTAGCTCTGATGGAGTTTGATCAGCTGGTAAAAAACACTATCCTACTGGTGCCTGCAGTAGCAGAGGACCAAATTAAAAAGACCCAGGACTTGAAAGGACCTTCTTAAAAGATGTTTTCACTGCAGTGTCTGTCTACACAATGTTGCTTAAATAATGCCTCTTCTTTCAGGGGTATTTTGTTATTTCCACTGTAGTACCTGAGCACTTTGTATGCTCTTTTTCATATTTGTGTTAAAAGCCTGTAAATTTGTTGCTACAGATCATAATGCTTTGCAGTCCTGGTATAAATGTGCAGTTGTCTGTTGAAAATAGTTAAAAAACATAGCAAAACATTTTGATTTAAATTATTACCAGTCTTTCTGATTCTAAACTTTCTGAGAAACCATTACCAGCTCTACTTATGAGTTCATTGTATTAGGATCTTTACCACCTCTGACATTCATCTATAAATCTGTAATAGAGTTATTAAGGCTGTGCTAAAGATTTGGCTTATTAAAACTGCCCTTCGAAATGAAAATGATTAATTTGAGTCTTAATGGAATAGTTCATTTAAATAAATTAAACACCATTTAAACTGTTTTTAAAAATCATTACATTCTACTAGGTTAATTATTTTAAAGTTATTGTTTAATCTGTATGAATTGCCCAGACAGAACATGGGTCTTTTATCCTTTCTTATAATTCGTCATCTGCTGTGATAAACTGCTTTGTCTCCACCTGTAATTACCTTCTGTAATTGCCACTGTCCCCTCTTGTAATGTTTGCTTGACAGCCTGAAAGGTAATATATATTTAATGGTTGTAATACCTTTAATATTTGCTGTTGTCAACAATACAAAGCTCAGCTGCTTAAAGCTGTACTGGTAATGGATAACACTCTCATTGGTGTACTGATGTGGAGCTTTTCATCTGCATGACTGGCTAGAACTTCAAGTGTGTCTTCCATCTGGATATTATGACACCCAACTGGTGGTGGGTCTGTGTGGGCACAGAGAAAATTAATGTATCTGACTGGGCAGGGGAACCCGGAAAGGGCTGTTAAGACCAATGTTGAACCATTCTTGAACTAAAACACCTGCCAAACCCAGTCCTGGCTCTTTGGCAATTGAGCAGTGGGACTTCTGGAACTGTTGTCACCTCCACCCTGTCTACTGTTCCCAGAGCTCCTCAGGCCCTCAGCTTTCCGTGGCACAGGGATATTTAATTTGTGGCTTTTGATCATGTGAAGATTTATAGGCTGCGGGATCAGCAAACTTGGTGACTCTGCCCTTGCAGAATATAGTCTCTTTTGCCAGAGACTGTTCTCTGTTCCTGCTAAGTATCTGATTCAGTGGCATCCACCTTCTGTTAACTAGCCCCATGAGTCATGTGTAGAGGAAATGCCTGACCATTTCTGGGTGAATTACCTTATCAATATTAATGCGTGCTAAGAATGCTCATAAAATTAAAACTCCTCATTATGCACCTTCAAGATTCCATTCTTATTCTTGATCTTTGTATTTTTCTACCTTTAAGTCCTCTATATGAATGAAAACCATTAAAAGCCATCAGACTAGCACAATTAAGTTATTTCTCTTCCTTTCAGGGCTCTTACAGAGTTAGAGAATCACAGAAAGTCCTGAGCTGGAAGGGACCTACAAGAATTATTGAGTCAGACTCCTGTACCTGCATAGGACAACCGCAAAATTCACACCATGTGTCTGAGGGTGTTGTCCAAATGCTTCTTGAATACTGTCAGGCTTGGAGCCATGACTGCCTCCCTGGGGAGCCTGTTCCAGTGCTCCACCACCCTCTGGGTGAAGAACCTTCTCCTAATGTCCAACCTAAACCTCCGCTGGCACATCTTCCTGACATTGCCTTGGGTTCTGTCATTGGTCACCAGAGAGAAGAGATCAGCACTTGCCTCTCCTCCTCCTCTTATGAGGAAGCTGTAGCCGCCATGAAGTCTTCCCTCAGTCTCCTCTGCTCCAGGCTGAACAAACCATGTGACTCTAGCTGTTCCTCATATGGCTTCCACTCCAAACCCTTCAACAACTTTGTGCCCTCTTCTGGACACTCTCCAGTAGGTTTATATCCTTTTTATCCTGTGTTGCCCAGAACTGCACACAGTGCTCCAGGTGAGGTCACACCAGTGCAGGCGCAGAGTGGGACAATGACCTCCCTTGCCTGGCTGGCAATGCTGTGCTGGATGCACCCAGGACATGGGTGGCCCTCTTGGCTGCCAGGGCACACTGTTGGCTCATGTTCAACTTGCCATCAACCAGGACTCCCAGATGCTTCTCTGCACAGTTGCTTTTCAGCATCTTGTTCTCCCATCTGTATGTACAGCCAGGGTTGCCATGTCCCAGGTGAAAAATCTGGCACTTGCCCTTGTTAAACTCCATACGGTTGGTGATTGCCCAGTTCTCTAAATTGTCTAGATCCCTCTGCAGGGCTCTCTGCCCTCAGGAATGTCAACAGCTCCTTACAATTTTGTGTCACCCATGAACATTGTCTTCTATAAAGTACTGCATCCAAGTCATTTATGAAGACATTAAAGAGTGCTGGCCCTAAGACGAATGCCTGTGGAACCCTGCTAGTGGTTGGTCTCCAGCCTGATGTAGCCCCATTTACCCCTTAAGTCTGACCCGTTGTAGTCTTGTAGCCTTGTAGTCTTTACAACAGCAGTGTTAGAATGGTGCCTTTTGGGGCCAAACTCTCATTCAGTTTAATTTATTACAGTTCTGTCTGGAAGGAAATAAAGCACGGAGAGAAGCACTACAAAATTAGCACAAGATGGCACAAGAGCTACAGAGACCACAAACTTTTAATTACTACCCTAGATTGAGCTTTATTGTCCCAGTTTGACCTAGCTTATTATGTGTGACTTTGAAATGAAAAACATCCTTGTCTGATGGCCCTCTCATCTGGGTTGCAAGCGTGGGAAATTCACCTGAGCTGTTGTCATATTTATTAGGTCATATCAGTGTGATCTAAATTTAATCTATAATTGGTAACATAACACTGAATTGAGAAGTCTTTTTTTTTTTTTTTTTTTTTCTGTACTTATCTGAATGTTGCTTCTGTTGGAGAAGATCACATCCAGATTCTCACTAGCTCTGCTCATAGTTTGTAGGTGTGGATTCAAACTTCTTTCAGTGATGGCTCTGACTTACCTTTTAAAGTTAAGAAAAAGCTTTTTGGCAAAAGCTCAAAAATATTGTGCAGGTAGGGGCAGAAGAGGTGGCTGGATGCACATAAGCAAAAAACAAGTATTATAAACTCACAAGGCAGATTTTCTATTTAAACCACCTGGATCACATTTTTGTTGTAACTACCTGTTTCTTCTAGTTCATATGTAGTCCAAGAGCTCCTGAGTCAGCAAAACATTAAAACTACCTGATGTTTTCAGGTAAATAAAAACCCGTGGCAGCCAGGCTCAAAATTTTGTCTACAAACGTGCTTCAGAGCCCTTTCATGGTCTCTGCACGGTTGGTAGGAAGCAGGCAGTGGGCAGTGTAAGGGTATCTGCCATCCTGGTGGGCAGTCATGAGTCAAAATCCCAAAGTCCCCTGTGAACCTTCAGTTCAGCTTCCCTTGATTAACCGTGTGTCAGAATGGCAATGTGAGGTCAGATTACAACTTTTCCCCTCTAAAGACAGGAGTAGGTTTCTGGCACTCCAGGGCAAATTTGTTTTCTGATGTCACAGCTTTTCCTCACTTGTTGACCTGACCCATGTGACAGCCTCACGAGTTCTCGTGAGGAAGCTACAATGATATTTGTCTTTTTATTTATTTATTTACATTGTTTGAATTCTTTGATGTCTCTGTTCCTTTATTTAATCAAATTCAAGTTAATTGCCCTTGGGTTTGGTGGTCTGCAGAGGCCAGTTCTATTTCCTTATTTGCTTTTCTGTGTTGTTGTGGCAATTAACTCCAAGCATGAGGTATCTGAGGAATGCTTACAAGGCATGCTGGCTACAAATAGAGGTTAGTAAGTTAAGAGGTCAGTAAGTTGAAAAGTTCTCCAATAAGCAACACTTACTGACATCAGGTCAGGAAATATAAATAAAAACATGTTTCTGGATTAGAAGACAGAGACAGCTTCTCTCTTTCTCTTTTCTATCTGTAGCTAATACTCATATATGCTGTTCCTCCAGGAAAATTACTGCCTGTAGCCTAGTAATAAGGACATAGACTCCTATGAACTGTGCATTGTAAATGGGACTACAGTGGGACTACTAGGAAAATGCAGTCAGATCAAAACATTACACGTTCTAGTAGCGTATCCTTGTGTGTATTATGCAAAATAGACTACCAAAGCAGATTTATCTCTGACGGTCCACAGGATAAGCAGAAATAAAGCAAAAAGCAGATATTTGTACTGAAATCTCTGTAGCAGTATTACCCAAGTCAGAAAATCCTCAGGGTTCAAGGCTATAGACGCAATGAGCTGGGTGTGCCTGTTATGTGGACGGTAGGTGGCACCATTTGATTCATTCTTAAAAATATCCTGTTCTGCTGTGGTTTTGTAAAGCTGCAGGTCTGCAGGAGGGGGGTGACAGCGGTGTGTGTGCTGCTTCGTAACTGGCCCAGAGCAGGAACATTTATTTGATTTTTTTTAGTTACCACAGTGGAGTGCAACGAGGCATGAGCCATAAATCTGTGGGGAACAATAGTGTGATGTGGTTTTCACAGAGCCAGTGAGTCGCCTCATCCTCTCAGACATGCTATCTGAGCAGGTTGCCACGACAAGGTATTGCATTTGATAGACCAGTGGTCTGTTTGCTCCTGTTTTCCAGGTGGACAAAGGTGACTATAAAGGGAACTGTGCTTTCCTGTCTTTCCTCTTCTTCTTCTTCCAGGTTTAATTGTCCTTGTTAAAAAATGAGTTTGTATCCCTCGGCAGCACCCTGTGACACCTTGATGAACATAAGCACTCCTGGAAAGAGCTTGTGCTGCTTCACAGACTTGGTCGGCATAGACGGATAGCTATGGTTCATTCCCTTTAATGACACATCTAATGGGGCTGTTTACTGAGCCTGGCTCTTACCAAAAGCCTCCTGTTTTCAGCAATTGCTGGTCAATCAAATGTGACATACATCTCATTTCTGTTTGTTCACACCAGTGGGCTCCTGTGCCTTTGATTTGTTGCACAATTAAATGTAACAAGAGAAAGATCAATAGTTAACATGCCCGTTATTTTACTCAGAAAATGCTTCTTAAATTAGGTGATTCAGTTCAAATCAGGTATAAGTGTAAGTAGCTCTAAAAGGAGCCTGAGGTTGAGTAAAGCTGTGCTTCCATTTACCACTTTGTGCACCCTTCACATGGAGAGCTGATCATCAAATGCTAATGCTAATATTAGTACTGACATTATTTCACCTTATCAGTTTTTTTTTCTCTAAAGTGTTAGTGTGAAGGTACCTTGTCTACATCAAATGCTCTTTCCACTTCTTCCCATGCTAGGTTTTGGCTGGAGCTGTGTTACAAAGACACTCACATGAATATCCAAAGTCTTCTGACCTTAGTTTAGTCACATGCTGTTATCCATAGTAGAACAAACAAGGAAAACAGACCAGAAAAACAAGCTTATCAGTTGCAACTGGTGATCGATAGCAACAATTCATACATTAGATTGTGTCATTAGTATCTTTTTTGCCCTTGCTTTGGGAGTTTTCCATAAAGTGGCACATCAGAAGAGATTAAACAGAGTTAACAGTCAGCTCTTGGTTACCCCACTTGGATTATCTGAGTTGTGGTTTTATCAGTGTCAGGGGTAGAGGATCTAATTTCTCAAGACAGTAGCAGAGTTAGATGAGTACAGTGATTCATGACCACAGCTGTATTGCTTTCAGGGTGAACTCATCAATGGAAGCAATATAGCTGCTGTCTCATGGAGCAGCTGGCTTCACACTGCGACAGCTTAGGCACTTTTGTATGTTGTTCCCAAGATTGGTATGCCAGAGATTTCAGTACAGGCTCCATTTCAATTTGGCGACATCTCCAGTTTGGAAAGGCTGATGAGCTCCAGCAGCCAAAGGGACGTGCCTCTTTATGAAGTGACTGCTTTGGTACTGCTTCCTAGGCAGTGCTCCTTATTCAGTAAGATGATTCAGTAGCCTTCAGTGTCACATGAGCACACAGACCCTGGGTGGTCTACTGGATCAGCTAGTTGAGGAGCAGTGCCATGTTTGAGAATCTGCTGAGGCCGGTTTGGCTCTGGCAGATCAGCACTGCTGCTGGGATGCAGTTTGCAGAGAGTAACTTTGAAGTAACTAGCCTCTGTCAACCTTAGATCGCTTTAAGCCTTTTGATACGTTTGGTTGCATGCAAACAAATCTTCCACGACTTCACTGGTCTGTGTGTCTACTACTCCCTTTTTTGTGGTGTTATCCATACTGTCCAAGCTTTTTTTACTATTTGCTAGTATAGCAGCTCCTCCAAGAATGGACTACGCTTTGACTGGATTTGTGCAACCTTAGATGCAAGATACTCCTTGAATGAAACTGGTTTTGGAGACACTTTTGGGTATTGACTTAACATACAATTTTCCTTTCCCTTAATATTTTTTTTTTTTTTTGTAAAGTACACACAAATCCACCACTAAACAATACTATATGTTCTTTTCTCTCTCTTTCCATCTCTTCAGTTACTTTTTATACCTTCTCTAAGTCTTGCATGTGCTTGCTAAGTTGTTCTTCCATCATTAGTGTCTTCTCCTTCATAGGACAGCCTTCTATAGCCTTTTTTCTTTTTATTTATTCTTTTTTTTTCTTATTTAGCGGATATCTGTTTCACTACATGGTCTTTTTTTTTTTTTTTTTTTTTTTTCTCATTTCCTTCCCGACACACATTGCAAGTCTCTCCTTCTCATGGATAGGCTACGATTATAATTTGAAGAATGGCTGATCTATGACTCTTTGGCTAGGACCAGGGAGGTAACCGTAAGGTCAGCTGTCTATTGCTGAGACATAGCTCAGTTTCTCAACATTTAAAGAGCACAAGAACTCTTATCTTCCTCAGCCAAAATCAACACCTGTACAGCAACTGGTAGATCCTGAAAAAATGAGGTGGAGATCACATATTTCTTAATATAATGGCTAATTAAGAATTATCTCATGTTATTGTGTTCTGAACAAAAATATAGGAAGTTTCCTAGGAAGTTTACAAGAAAGCAGAAATCTGGAGCGTGCTTTTGATCACACAAGGATGCACTTCTCTGGTTCAAAGTATTGTCTCCTTCACGATTGCTTCATCAGCTCTTGCAACTGAAGTCCGATATGCTTCACTTCTACAGGAAACCCATATAGTTATTTGTCAAAAATGGGCATGTAAGTGGGCAGATGAATCAGAAGATAAAAATATTTTAGTCAAATGAGACATGGTAACTGTGATCAATACTTTTTTTATTTATCATGAATGACTGAAAGACTGAAAGGTGACTGACTGTTAACGACTTGTGATGCAGATCCTTCAGGCATGTCACCACACCTTGAAACATGCGGCATTGAAAAAAATTAAAGTAAATTGTGATATTATCTCCTTCAGGTTTGAAGACAAAATTGAGTGTTTAAATCTGCACTTCATGTTTTTGCCTGAATTTCGTCTTCCATTGGAACCAATGTGATGTGATTTCAGGGAGGGCACTGAAAACACAGCAATGTAAAATCAGTAGTTGAAGTTTCAGCCAAGGTCAGCTGCTGTAATTAATGCTTATTATTACTGGCAGTGATGAATAATAAACAGAGATGGCTGAAAAATGCCGTTTTTTTAAAATCAGAAAATTAAATAATATTTTAACTGAAATGTTGAGTTTAAAAGGAAATTAAATCACAAGAAGTGTTCGGAAATGTCTCTCATAAAAAACTTTGTTTTTAAAAAACATCAGACCCAAAATGTTGTGCTAAAAGCCCTTCCTTCCTTCCTTCCTGCCTTCCTGCCTTCTTGCCTTCCTTCCTCCCTTCCTTCCTTCCTTCCTTCCTTCCCTCCCTCCTTTCCTTCCTTCCTTCCTTCCTTCCTTCCTTCCTTCCTTCCTTCCTTCCTTCCTTCCTTCCTTCCTTCCTTCCTTCCTTCCTTCCTTCCTTCCTTCCTTCCTTCCTTCCTTCCTTCCTTCCTTCCTTCCTTCCTTCCTTCCTTCCTTCCTTCCTTCCTTCCTTCCCTCCTTCCCTCCTTCCCTCCTTCCCTCCTTCCCTCCTTCCCTCCTTCCCTCCTTCCCTCCTTCCTTCCTTCCCTCCTTCCTTCCTTCCCTCCTTCCTTCCCTCCTTCCTTCCCTCCTTCCTTCCCTCCTTCCTTCCCTCCTTCCTTCCTTCCCTCCCTCCCTCCCTCCTTCCCTCCTTCCCTCCTTCCCTCCTTCCCTCCTTCCCTCCCTCCTTCCCTCCCTCCTTCCCTCCTTCCCTCCTTCCTTCCTCCTTCCCTCCTTCCTTCCTCCTTCCTTCCTTCCTTCCTTCCTTCCTTCCTTCCTTCCTTCCTTCCTTCCTTCCTTCCTTCCTTCCTTCCTTCCTTCCTTCCTTCCTTCCTCCCTCCCTCCCTCCCTCCCTCCCTCCCTCCATTCCTCCCTCCCTTCCTCCCTTCCTCCCTTCCTCCCTTCCTTCCTCCCTTCCTTCCTCCCTTCCTTCCTCCCTTCCTTTCTCCCTTCCTCCCTTCCTTCCTCCCTCCCTCCCTCCCTCCCTCCCTCCCTCCCTCCCTCCTTCCCTCCTTCCTTCCTTCCTTCTTTCCTTCCTTCCTTCCTTCCTTCCTTCCTTCCTTCCTTCCTTCCTTCCTTCCTTCCTTCCTTCCCTCCTTCCCTCCTTCCTTCCCTCCTTCCCTCCTTCCCTCCTTCCCTCCTTCCCTCCTTCCCTCCTTCCTTCCCTCCTTCCTTCCCTCCTTCCCTCCCTCCTTCCCTCCTTCCCTCCTTCCTTCCCTCCCTCCTTCCTTCCCTCCTTCCTTCCCTCCTTCCTTCCCTCCTTCCTTCCCTCCCTCCTTCCTTCCTTCCTTCCCTCCTTCCCTCCCTCCTTCCCTCCCTCCTTCCCTCCCTCCTTCCCTCCCTCCTTCCCTCCTTCCTTCCCTCCTTCCTTCCTTCCCTCCTTCCTTCCTTCCCTCCTTCCTTCCTTCCTTCCTTCCCTCCCTCTTTCCCTCCTTCCCTCCCTCTTTCCCTCCTTCCCTCCCTCTTTCCCTCCTTCCTTCTCTCCTTCCTTCTCTCCTTCCTCTGGTTAGATGTAAATCAGTTGTTTTTTTGACTAAGAAAGATTTTCTAATTAGGAGTGGATGGGCTTATTTCATTAAGGGTACAATCACAAAATTTCAACCATTCATGCTGGATTTTCAGGGCCCTGGGGGCCCTGGTGGGCCTCCCCGTCCCTGTCTGCATCTTCTGCTCGCCCCCCTCTCCCATTTTGCTCTGACCACGGGGCTTCCCCATCCACCCACAGCCCAGGACTTCATGTCAGCCCCCCGGTGTCATCAGCCCCTGCCCCAGCAATGTCAGTGCCACAGCAAGAATGGTCTCCAGCTGCCCACAGACCTGCCCTGATGGTCCATGGGAACTATAAGCAGGAATACTGCCATCTCTATCAAGCAGTGGGCATAGAAAAAGTGAGTCATCATCAGCAAGTAAAACACCTTAAGACAAATGAGAATAAGTCAACGAAATGTTGTAGATCAGTGCACAGTGAATGTCTGTGTGCATGTGTGTCTATTTATCTCTTGCACTTGCGTGGAAGGGGGAAGGAAGAGATAGTCCATACCAGAGTAATGCAGACTGTTTATTTTTTTTTAAATCTCCTTGCCTTTTTCCAAGGAAAATTCATAAGCATGAGTAACATTATCTCTCTCACACTTTCCTTGGTGCAAATGAGATGCTGCCCTCGTGCTGTTGTTTCTTGTTCTGTGTCGAGTCATGCAGTGTAGATACTTTATCCTGCCTGTCTCTG